>NC_133523.1:25237678-25552142 GCF_049354715.1 Callithrix jacchus
TAGCCACTCTTGCTCACCCACAATGATGCTGCCCATCAGGACCATGCCCAGGTTCTCCAAGAGACCATAAATCTGGAACTTTCCCAGTGTTCTTGGGGTCCAGTCTGCCTTTAAATCTTGAAAGTCAAAGGAATGGACAAGCCTGGGGTGGCAGGTCAGGGTCCCATGGGGATGCCAAGTAACCACTTGCTCCACCCAAAATATATGAGTGGGTACCACAGGCCTCAGCCTTCTGATTCACAACCTGGGGACACTGGATATATTGATTGGTCTCTAAGACTTCTGGTAAGTGACAGAGGCTGAGGAGAGCGGCCCATGAAACAATTGGTCCAGAGCAGGGAAGGAAAGGGAGAGAGAGACAGTCTGGTCCCAGAGGAACAGCAGGAGAAAGGGATGGAGAAGAAAAGCAGATGCTCCACCCCACCATGCCTCTGCCACATTTACCCTTCTTCTCCGTAGATTTCCAGGTTGGCAGAGGCCGCTGACATGGCACCCACGATGCCAACTATGATGCCAGGAATGCCGTGCAGGTTGTTAATGCCACATGTGTCCTGGACCTGCAGCCAGGACTCCAGGAATGCCTGGAGAGAAGCAGGTGCTGCTCAGGCCAGGGGCTGCAGCAAGGGTGTGGGGGGAGACCCTCAAATAGAGATTCAGGGTTCTCTAGCCCTCAGCTCACTGCCAGGAACACAAAGACCTCAGCGTTCTCCAGCCCAGAGCCCCTCGCTTGGGCAGTTACGGTCAGGTATATGAAACCCAGGGTGGAGAAGATGCCACAGAGGAAGCTGACGATGAGGGCACCGTAAGGCATGAGCATTATCTCAGCAGCAGTACCCACAGTCACTCCTCCAGCAAGTGTGGAAATCTGGATGGGCACCTGGACAGGGCAGGCAGAACGGGCAGGAACTAAGTCCTTTCCTGGAGCACCAGGCCTGGAGGGGTTCACTGACTGGTTGTCAGGGGAGGAGTGCAGTCTTGGCCAGGGAGCCACGGATGGCTCAGAGTTCACCTCAGCAAGCCGGGAGCATGCAGAGGACTCCAGCCCCGGCCCAGGCTTGCTACTGCTGCCCCGTGTCCCTCCCTCTGCACACACTGCCCATCCCCCACAACAGGTCTGGGCATTTTCCACATGCCAGTGCACCTGCCAGTGTGCCCTGACAGCAGCCTCACAGTTGTTTTATGTGTGCCATATATACCTGTGTGCCAGACTAGCATGTCTGAATGTTCTTGCCAAGCCTGCAAGTCCATGTCAGGTACCTATAGGGTAAGACATTTGCACACACCGGCTGCTGCTGTCTGAGTGCTAACCTGTCCTGGATACTGTGCTGCTGGCTGTGGAGCTTAGCTCTTTCCATTCCTACAACAAGCCTGCAAGGTGCGGACAGTTACCTTGCAACATTTGCAGATGAGGGAACAGGTGAGGGGGGTTAAGTGGCTTGCCGAAGACCACAGAGCTAACAAGAGGCAGAACGGTGTCTTGATCCAGGCCTTGTTGCCCCAGAGTCCCCGTCCTTGACCCTATTCCATGTCCCTCCCTGCAGGTTGGTGTGGATACACACAGGTGTGCCAGTCAGTGTGCCTGATTCTCTTCCCCAGGTACCTGAGTCCCCACCTCTCTGCATGGTGACAGTGTCCCCAAAGAATGGATACTCCTGACAGCATCTTGGCACACATATGCCCATGTCAAGATGCTTGTTTCAGAATATAACCTATGTCGGGCACCGTGGCTCATGCGTATAATCCCAACTTTGGGAGGCAGAGGCGGGTGGATCACCTGAGGTCAGGAGTAGTTGGAGACTAGCCTGACCAAGATGATGAAACCCTATCTCTACTAAAATTACAAAAATTAGCTGTACATGGTGGTCTGTGCCTGCAGTCCCAGCTAATCGGGAAGCTGAGACAGGAGAATCGCTTAAACCGAGGAGACAAGGTTGCAGTAAACTGAGATCGTGCCACTGTACTCCAGCGTGGGTGACAGAGCAAGACTCCATCTAAAAAAAAAAAGAGGAGGAACTCAAGATGGCGCTGTGACAACAACCCAGGATTTAAGCTCTTGGTTAATCCGCAAAGAGGTGAGTCAAAGCTGCATTTTCAGACTGATCTTTGTTGACCACAGAACGGGGAAATTCCCAAGTACAAAGGAGACATGGGACACCAGGCAGAGGCTCTGCCTGGAGAAGCTGGCAGCTGGGGTGGCGGCGGCCGGCCCTACCAAGCGATCCCCACAGGGCGCGCTAGTCCGGGTGCCCTGTTGAAATGGTAACCTGAGACTTGAGGGGGCTGAACTCGAGACTGAAAGGGACTTGAGCAGTGGGCCAGCCCAGGGGATTGCAGAAACAAAGCTTGTGGGATAGTGCAGTGGGACAGAAAAAACGGCGACGCTCGCTGTGGAGACCGTCCCTGAGGCACTCCATGGGGGAGGGGCGTCCACCATTACCGAGGCAACCCGCCCCGACTGAGACACACACCCACTGCGGACGCAGCCTGCAGTTGCCGAGAAAACCTGCCCCTACTAAAATAAACGCCCACTGCTGACACAGCCTGCCATTGCCAAAGCAACCCGCTAAAACAGAGAGACTCCACTGCAGGGCGTAGCCCGTGGTGGAGAACGCAGCAGAAGAGCAAAAGCCTGCAGCAACAGGGCGAGCCTCACAACAGCGGGGCGGAGCCTCAGCAGTCAAATAGTGATTAGACTGCCTCCTAGCTGGGCAGAACACCTCAACAGACATCCAAAAACAAAGGCCCAACCCCCCAAGACAGAGCATTTGAGAAGAAAAGGGGTTTTTTAATGAGCTCTGTTGCAGCAGAATCAAACATAGCAGCCTAACAGCCCAGAATGAACAACAGAGCTCACAGCTCAGCAATTGAGCTCCTATAAAGTACAGACTGTCTCCTCAAGCAGCTCCCTGACCCCTCTCTATCCAAAAGACTGACATTTGGCAGGCATCATCCTGGGAAAAAGATAGCAGAAAAAAAAACTGGCAGCATCCCTCACTGTTCCGCAGCTGCTATAGGTGTACCCCAGACAAGCAGGGCCTGGAGTGGACCTCAGCAGTCGTACAGTGAAGGGGCTTGACTGGTAGAAGGAAAACCAAGTAACAGAAATACTTCTTCACCAACAATCTGGGTGTCCACTAAGAGACCCAATCGAAAAGTCAGCAACTACGAAGACGACAAGTGGATAAATTCACAAAGATGGGAAGAAACCAGTGAAAAAAGGAGAAAAACACCCGAAACCAGAACACCTCGCCTCCTAGAAAGGACCAAAACTCCTCACCAGCAAGGGAAAAAAGCTGGACAAAGAATGACTGTGATGAAATGATGAAATAAGACTTCAGAAGGTGGATAATGAGAAACTTTTGTGAGCTAAAAGAACATGTATTAAATCAATGCAAAGAAACTAAGAACCTTGAAAAAAAATATGAAAAAAGATTTGAAGAAATGATGACAAGAATGGATAACTTAGAGAGTAATACGAATGAACTAAAGGAGCTGAAAAACACAATACGAGAACTTTGCGAAGCATGCACAAGTTTCAATAGCTGAATTGACCAAGCAGAAGAAAGAATATCTGAAATTGAAGATCAACTCAATGAAATAAAACGAGAAACCAAGATCAGAGAAAAAAGCACAAAAAGGAATGAACAAAGTCTCCAAGAAATGTGGGACTATGTGAAAAGACCTAACCTACGTTTAATAGGTGTACCAGAAGGAGATGAAGAGAATGAATCCAAGCTGGAAAATACTCTTCAGGACATCATCCAGGAAAATTTCCCCCACCTAGCAAGACAGGTCAACATTCAAATGCAGGAAATACAGAGAACACCACAAAGATATTCCAAAAGAAGAGCAACCCCAAGGCACATAATCGTCAGATTCAACAGGGTTGAAATGAAGGAGAAAAAACTAAAGGCAGCCAGAGAGAAAGGTCAGGTCACGCACAAAGAAAAGCCCATCAGACTCACAGCAGATCTCTCGGCAGAAACGCTACAAGCCAAAAGAGAGTGGGGGCCAATATTCAACATTCTTAAAGAAAAGAACTTTCAACCCAGAATTTCATATCCAGCCAAACTGAGCTTCAGCAGTGAAGAAAAAATATAATCCTTTGCGAACAAGCAAGTACTCAGAGATTTTGTCACCACCAGGCCTGCTTTACAAGACCTCCTGAAAGAGGCACTACACATAGAAAGGAATAACCAGTACCAGCCATTCCAAAATCACACTAAATGCTAAGGAGCATCAACATAATAAAAAATCTACAACAACTAACGGGCAAAACAGCCACTTAGCATCAAAATGGCAGTATCAAATTCACACATAACAATATTAACACTAAATGTAAATGCACTAAACGCACCAATCAAAAGACACAGACTGGCAAATTGGATAAAAATCCAAAACCCATCAGTGTGCTGTATCCAGGAAACCCATCTCACATGCAAGGATACACAAAGGTTCAAAAAAAAGGGATGGAGGAAGATTTACCAAGCAAATGGAGAGCAAAAAAAAGCAGGAGTTGCAATTCTCATCTCTGATAAAATAGACATTAAAGCAACAAAGATCAAAAGAGACAAAGAAGGCCATTACATAATGGTAAAAGGATCGATACAACAAAAAGAGCTAACGATCCTGAACATATATGGACCCAATGCAGGAGCACCCAGATACATAAAGCAAGTTCTTAATGACTTACAAAGAGACTTAGACTCCCACACAATAACAGTAGGAGACTTTAACACTCCACTGTCAATATTAGACAGATCAACCAGACAGAAAATCAACAAGGATATCCAGGGCTTGAACTCAGACCTGGAGCAAGCAAACCTGATAGACATTTACAGAACTCTCCACCCCAAATCCATAGAATATACATTCTTCTCAGCACCACATCACACCTACTGAAAAATTGACCACATAATTGGAAGTAAAGCACTGCTCAACAAATGCAAAACAACTGAAATCATAACAAACAGTCTCTCAGACCACAGTGCAATCAAGTTGGAACTCAGAATACAGAAACCAAACCAGAACCGCACAGCTTCATGGAAACTGAACAACTGGCTCTTGAATGTTGACTGGGTAAACAATGAAATGAAGTCAGAAATAAAGAAGTTCTTTGAAACCAATGAGATCGAAGACACAACATGCCAGAACCACTGGGACAAATTTAAAGCAGACTCTAGAGGAAAGTATATAGCAATAAGTGCCCATATGAGGAAAATGGAGAGATCCAAAATTGACACCCTATCGTCAAAATTGAAAGAGCTAGAGGAGCAAGATAAAAAAAACTTAAAACCCAGCAGAAGACAAGAAATAACTAAGATCAGAGCTGAACTGAAGGAGATTGAGACACGAAAACCCCTTCAAAAAATCAATAAATCCAAGAGCTGGTTTTTTGAAAAGATCAACAAAATAGACAGACCACTAGCCAGATTGATTAAAAATAAAAGAGAGAACAACCAAATAGATGCAATAAAAAATGATAAAGGGGAAATCACCACAGATTCCACAGAAATTTAAACCATCATCAGAGAATATTACAAACAACTCTATGCACATAAACTACTAAACCTGGAAGAAATGGATAAATTCCTGGACTCCTGTGTCCTCCCAAGCCTAAACCAGGAGGAAGCTGAAACTATGAATAGACCAATAACAAGGTCAGAAGTCGAGGCAGCAATTAAGAGCCTACCACACAAAAAAAAAGCCCAGGTCCAGACGGATTCAAAGCCAAATTCTACCAGAAACAAAAAGAGGAGCTGGAACCATTCCTTCTAAAACTATTTCAAACAATCCAAAAAGAGGGAATCCTTCCCAAATCATTTTATGAGACCAACATCATCCTGATACCAAAACCCAGCAGAGACCCAACAAGAAAAGAAAACTTCAGGCCAATATCCATGATGAACATAGATGCAAAAATCTTCAATAAAATATTGGCAAGCCGATTGCAACAGCAAATCAAAAAACTTATTCTTCATGATCATGATCAAGTAGGATTCATCCTGGGGATGCAAGGCTGGTTCAACATATGCAAGTCTATAAATGTAATTCACCACATAAACTGAACCAAAAACAAAAACCACATGATTATCTCAACTAATGCAGAGAAGGCATTTGACAAAATTCAACAGCCCTTTATGCTAAAAACCCTCAATAAACTCGGTATCGATGGAACGTATCTCAAAGTAATAAAAGCTATTTATGACAAACCAACAGCCAATATCATACTGAATGGGCAAAAACTGGAAGCATTCCTTTTGAAATCTGGCACTAGACAAGGATGGCCTCTTTCACCACTCCTATTCAATATAGTACTGGAAGTTCTAGCCAGAGCAATCAGGAAAGAAAAAGAAATAAAGGGCATTCAAATTGGAAAGGTGGAAGCCAAATTGTCTCTATTTGCAGATGACATGATAGTATACCTAGAAGACCCCATCGCCTCAGCCCAAAAACTCCTGAAACTGATAAGGAGCTTCAGCAAAGTCTCAGGATATAAAATCAATGTGCAAAAGTCACAAGCATTCGTCTACACCAATAACAGACTTAAAGAAAGCCAAATCAAGAACGAACTGCCATTCACAATTGCTACAAAAAGAATTAAATACCTTGGAATACAACTCACAAGGAATGTAAGGGACCTCTTCAAGGAGAACTACAAACCACTGCTCAACGAAATCAGAGAGGACACAAACAGATGGAGAAACATTCCATGTTCATGGTTAGGAAGAATTAATATCGTGAAAATGGCTATACTGCCCAAAGTAATTTACAGAATCAACGCTATCCCCATCAAGCTACCATTGACTTTCTTCACAGAACTGGAAAAAACCACCATGAATTTCATATGGAACCAAAAGAGAGCCCGCATAGCCAAGTCAATTCTAAGCAAAAAGAACACAGCGGGGAGCATCACACTACCGGATTTCAAACTATACTACAAGGCTACAGTAATCAAAACAGCATGGTACTGGTACCAAAACAGAGATATAGACCAATGGAACAAAACAGAGACACCAGAGGCAACACAGCATATCTGCAACTATACAATCTTTGATAAACCTGGAAAAAGCCAGCAATGGGGAAAGGATTCCCTGTTTAACAAATGGTGTTGAGAAAACTGGCTAGCCATGTGCAGAAAGCAGAAACTGGACCCCTTCCTGACACCTTACACTAAAATTAACTCCAGATGGATTAAAGACTTAAACATAAGACCTGGCATGATAAAAACCCTAGAAGGAAATCTAGGCAAAACTATCCAGGAAATACAAGTAGGCAAGGACTTCATGAACAAAACACCAAAAGCATTGGCAACGAAAGCCAAAATAGACAAATGGGACCTAATGAAACTCCACAGCTCCTACACAGCAAAAGAAACAGTCACTAGAGTGAATCGGCAACCAACAGAATGGGAAAAAATTTTTGCAGTTTACCCATCTGAAAAAGGGCTGATATCCAGAATTTACAAAGAACTCAAACGGATTAACAGGAAAAAAACGAACAAGCCCATTCAAAAGTGGGCAAAGGATATGAACAGACACTTTACGAAAGAAGACATATATGAGGCTAACAATCATATGAGAAAATGCTCATCGTCACTGGTCATCAGAGAGATGCAAATCAAAACCACATTGAGATACCATCTCAGGCCAGTTAGAATGGCGATCATTAAAAAATCTGGAGACAACAGATGCTGGAGAGGATGTGGAGAAAAAGGAACACTTTTACACTGTTGGTGGGAGTGTAAATTAGTTCAACCATTGTGGAAGACAGTGTGGCGATTCCTCAAGGCCTTAGAAATAGAAATTCCATTTGACTTAGCAATCCCATTACTGGGTATAAAGCCAAAGGACTATAAATCATTCTACTATAAGGACACATGCACACGAATGTTTATTGCGGCACTGTTTACAATAGCAAAGACCTGGAATCAACCCAAATGCCCATTGATGATAGACTAAATTGGGAACATGTGGCACATATACACCATGGAATATTATGCAGCAATCACAAATGATGAGTTCATGTCGTTTGTAGGGACATGGATGAATCTGGAGAACATCATTCTCAGCAAACTGACACAAGAACAGAAAATGAAACACCACATATTCTCACTCATATGCGGGTGATGAAAAATGAGAACATATGGACACAGAAAGGGGAGTACTAAACACTGGGGTCTATTCGGGGGAAAAGGGGAGGGCCAGTGGGAGGGGGAGGTGGGGAGGGATAGCTTGGGGAGGAACGCCAAATGTAGGTGAAGGGGAAAGCAAACAGAACACACTGCCATGTGTGTACCTATGCAACTGTATTGCATCCTCTGCACATGTACCCCAAACCTAAAATGCAATAAAAAAAAAGAAGAAAAAAAATATAATAGACTGGATTGGAAAAATGTGGCACATATACACCATGGAATATTATGCAGCAATCAGAAATGATGAGCTTGTGTCGTTTGTAGGGACATGGATGAATCTGGAGAACATCATCCTCAGCAAACTGACACAAGAACAGAAAATGAAACACCGCATATTCTCACTCATAGGCGGGTGATGAAAAATGAGAACACATGGACACAGGGAGGGGAGTACTAAACACTGGGGTCTATTGGGGGGAAAAGGGGAGGGCCAGTGGGAGGGGGAGATGGGGAGGGATAACCTGGAAAGAAATGCCAAATGTGGGTGAAGGGGAGAAAAAAAGCAAAACACACTGACATGTGTGTACATACGCAACTGTCTTGCATGCTCTGCTCATGTACCTCAAAACCTAAAATGTAATTTAAAAAAAAAAAAAGATCATGAGTCATGTACTTGGACCCAACTCAAATGAGATCTCTTGACTTTTGTACATGAAGTTAGAAAATGTGTGGAATTTTGAATTTCATATCTACACCTTCTTGCTGTGGTACCATGACAGGTACCTTTGCCCAGTGCCTGAGTGATTTCATTATCCTGCCTAAGTAAAGCTGTCAAAATAAAATTGTGATATATACCTGGGCCAAGCATTTAAGTTATTTTGCTTTCCTGCATCGGCCCTGTCCTCAGGAAAAAATGCAACGTATCAATGGGCCTATAACCTAGGTTACATAATCATTCGCTTCTGCCTGGGCCATACCAACAGAGATGGTTGTAGCATATAACTGGGTCAATCACCTAAGTGGTGTGACTTTGCTATTTTGTGTGGGCTTTGTCACAGTGCGGGTTGTGACCTATCACTGAACCCTATGCATAAATGTTATGACTCTCCTGCCTTGGCCCCTCCAAAAGAAGGCATTGTGATATATCAGTAGGTCCATCAACTGGGTACTGTGACTCTCCCCTCTTACCTGAGCCTTGTCCACAAGCTGACATATTACTGTGCCCTGCAGGCAGATAATGTATCTTTCCTGCATGAACCTGCCCAGTGAAGGCATTGAGACACACTGCTGGGCTCAGTACCCAGGTTATTTGACTTTTCTGCCATGGCTCTGCCCACAGAGGGGATATCCAGTGTTTTTGGTCCAGCATTCAGGTGATTTGATTATCTTTTCTGCTTTATTCACACAGGCTAATTTTGACATATAGTTTTCGCAGCTCACAAGCATTACAATTACACTCATATGAGAACCCAGATAATAGGATGATTTTGAGGCTCTTAGCTAGACTTCAGGCAGTAGGTAAAGTCCTGGGTTTCCTACTTTTAGAAGGGTCACAGCGATGTATGAAATTCATACATATCCTATAAACACTTCATGCTACAGAGAATTTAATAACAGGGCTGAGCACACAGGTGAGATTGTGACTCTCACAGGCACACCAAGCCAACAATTAGGAGTGTCACTTCCAAACATAAAAGAAACACACTGGTGAGCTTCTGGACCTCACATGCAGATAGAGTCCACAGTTAAAAGTCTGACTGCCATGCGTACATCTGGAAACAGGTTGAACAGTGACTGATTTCTGGACCCAACTCAGAGGCACAGTGATTAGTTGCATACCTGGACCTAGCTAACAGGAGAGGTGTTGACTCTCATAGGTAGCCTTAAAGCAATGGGCAAGGTCCTGGGCTTTCTATTTGTATGAAGATTGTGGAAGATTACAAAACTCACACATAGTGTATGGCCCCTTCTTGTGGTACAGAGAGTGTCATAACAGATCCCAGCACAAGCAAAAATCGTGACTCTCATAATTGCACCCAAATGACAAAGAAGTGTCACTTCCACACATGGACAGTGAGGTCCTGAGTATCACATGTGCATATTCTTCACAGTTCAAATTGTGACTATCATACGTGAATCTGGCCAGAGGTAGGGTGGCCACTTCTTTCTGCACCCAACTTGCAGGCACAGTGAGAACTGTCATGTCTGAACCTAGCCAAGAAGAGAGATGCTAGCTCTCATTCCTGTGCTTATGACAGTGCGTAAGATCATGAGTTCATACCAGCACATAGATCTCAGTGTGAATTGTGACTTTCAGGCATATTATAAAAAGCCCTCAGGTGGCACAAAGAATGTGATAACAGAACGCAGTGCACAGGTGAGATAGGGATCCTCATATGCCAACCCAGTTTACAGTAAGGATTTTCACCCTCTTAAACAGACACAGTCCATTGTTCAGGTTCTGAATCTCACACTTGGAGGCAGCTAAAAGTTGGAATTGTGAGTCTCATACATGGATCAGGCTCACAGATGAGATAATGACTCTCAGATCAAGATTCATCACACCTCTGAGGCTGTGACTCTAGTATTAGGACACAATTTGAAGCTTGAATTGAGGTTCCCAGGCACCAGTCTATCCCAATATCTAGATTCTGACTTACATAAATGAACTGAACACACAGGAGGTGCTGACTGTCATCCTTAGAACTGGACATGTTTGGGATTGTTTATCTCATCCCTGGACTTTTGTGGAAGTGTGATTGTGACTTATGCTGTTGCCCATATCCTGAGTGGTTTTTGCTTTCTGACTGGGCCCATCCCATAGATAAAGTTGTGACATATACCACAGCCAAACACCAAGGTAATATAACTGTCCTCATCGGCCTGAACCTGTAACTTAAAAGTGGTTGTCACATATTTCTGAATACAACACCTGGGTGATGTGACTCTCCTCTTGTGTCAAGGCTTTGAGCACAAAGATTGTGACATATCACTGGGCCCAGCACCTAGATAATGTGCTTGTTCTGCCTTAATTCTCCCCATAGGGAACATAATGACATATTATTTAGTCAATCACCTAGGTGAAGTAGTGTTCTCTCCTGCCTGGGCCTCAGTGTCAGAAGATCATGTGACACTGGTGTCAGAAGATACAGCTGGACACAGCACCGAGGTGATTTGGCTCTTCTCTGCTCCCTGATCTTTGCCAGTAGTGGGGATTGTGAACTACTGCTTAACCCAGCACCTAATTTTTCTGACTCACTTCTTTTGCTAAATCCTAAAAGCAGTGGGAATTGCAACATATTGTGGGAAGCAGCAACTAGGTGATGTGACTCTCCTCTCTTGCATGGGCCCTGCCCACATTGGGCATTGTTCCATAGTGCTGAGTTCATCACCTAAGTAACGTTATGGTTCTCCTCTGCTTGGGACCTGTCGATATGAAGGATTCTTGCATATCACCAAGACCAGAACCCAGCTGAGATGCCTTTTTCCCTGATCCTGCTTTCAGTGCAGATTGACATATTCCTGTCCTAGCATCCAGGTGAGGTGACTCTTCTGCCTGGTCTCTCCCTACAGGTGGGATTGTGACATACACTTGGGCTCAGCTCACTGGTGTAATGATGACAATTATACCTTAATCCAGCAAATAGGAGAGATACTGACTTTTTTCCTAGGCTTAGGGAAATCTGTGAGGTCTGGGTGTTTCTAGTACAAAGGTCAGAAAAATTTTCAATACTTATGCATATTTTATAAGGCTTTCAGTTGGTACAGAGAGTGTTATAACAGGGCTCAGCACACACGTGAGACTGTGACTCTCATATGCACACCCAGCCAACAGTTAGGATTTTAGCTTACACACATGTAAATGTCTCAAATCTCACCTGTAAATGCAGTTTGCAGTTAGAATTGTGTTTTTTGTATGCAGCCACAGGTAGGATGATGACTCACTTCTGAATACAACTGACAGGCACACTGATGCTCTCATTCCTGGATGCAGCAAAGTAGATACAGGTTGGCTCTCATACCTGGGCTTAGGGCAACAGGTAAAATTATGGGTCACACCAGCACAAAATTCTCAGAACAGATTGTGACTCTCACGCATGTCATATAAAGCCTTTGGGTGATACAGAAAATGTCATAACAGTGACAATTACACAGGTGATATGGTGATCCTTAAATGCACACCCACCCAAAAGTAAGAAAGTAAGAGTTGTGACTCTCCCACATGGACACAGCTCACCTTTGATGTCTAAATCTCATACCCAGAGGCAGTTGAAAGTTAAAATCATGACTCTCAGTCATGGATCCCATCCACAGGTGAGGTGGTGACTCTTGAACCAGAATTCAGCACACCCTTGAGCCTGTTACTTTCATATAAGGACACAGTTTCTATGTGGGGTTGGAACTCTCACGCACAGATCCAATTTACTATTGAGATGATGAGTCCTGTACTTGCACGTAACTCACAGGAGGTGTTGGCTCTGATACCTAAAGCTGGGACGTGTGCAGAATTGTAAATCTAACCACTGGACCTTTTTGCATGTGTGATTTCTACATATACATTTGCCTATCACTTAAGAAATTCCACTTGCCTGTGTTGGCCAAGGCTACACAGTGACATTAATAAAAATCAAGCATCTAGGTGATATGACTCTCCTTCTTGGGCACTGCTCTAAAGGGAGATTTTTAAATATATTTGGGCCCAGCACATGAGTAATATGATTCTTTTCTCCTGCCTGGTTCCTGCACACTGGGAGCATTGTGACATATTACTGGGCCCAACACCTAGATGATACGACTCCCCTTTCATATCTGTGCCCTGTCAATTTTAGGGATTATGACATTGCACTGGACCTAGCACCTAGATGATGTGACTCCCTTTTTCCTGAGCCCTTCATATAGGGGGAATTATAACCTATTGCTGAGTCTAGCTCCTGGGTGCTGTGACTCTTCTGCCTGAGCTCTGCTAACAGGGAGCATTGGAGCATATCTTTGGGTTCATCACCTAGTGATGTGACTGTCTCCTTCTGCCTGTGCTTTGCCTGCAGGAAAGCCTGGTCCACATCACTGGGCTGAATACCCAGGTAATGTAACTCTCTTTTCTGGACCTTGCCCACAGAAGGCATTGTGACATCTCACTGGCCCAGCACTGATGCAAAGCACCCAGAGGATGTGATAATCCAGCCCCATCCCTGCTCCCAGCTAAAAGGGATGAGGATGACTCTTGTAACTTAACTCAGCTAATACGAGAGATGAGGGCAAGCAGTAAGGTCCTCAGTTTCCTAATTGTATAAAGAACAGAAAAGATTCCATAACTCACGCATAGTATATAAAGCACTCGAGTGGTAAAGAGTATCATGACAGGGCACAGCACACAGTTGAGATTATGACTCTCATGTGACACCCAGGCCACAGTTATAACTGTCACTGTCACATAGACAGAGCCTGCTGGTAAAATTTTAAACTGAATTGAGAAACCCAGCCACAGTCAAAATTGTGATTTTCATAAGTGAATATGGCTACAGTTTCAATGGTGACTCATTTATGGAGTCAGATCACAGGAACCATGATAACTCTCATACCTGGATCCAGCCAATAAGAGAGATGTTCAGTCTCCTTCCTGATTCTAGGGCAATGAGTAAGACTGTCTTCATAGGCATGAAGGTCTCAGAGAAAATTGTGAATCTCAGATGTATACTTTAAAGCCCTTGAGATGCACCATGTGTCATAATAGGGCCCAGCACACCAATGAGGTGTGCTCTTGTATGCACGCCCTGCTGAAAGTAAGATTTGTCACCCTCACCGTTGAATACAGCACAGAGTTGAAGTCTTAAATGTCACAGCTGGAGGCAGTCAAAATGTAGAATTGTGTCTCAGACAAGAATTCAGTCCAAGAGTGAGTTAGTGGTTCTCTGACCTGGATTCAGCACACCTGTGAGGCTGTGAGTTCCCTACTGGGACATAGTCTGCTGGTGAGATTGAGGTCTCATGCACATACCCAGTCCACCATTGAGTTTGTGACTCATGTACTAGGACCCAACACACAGATGTTGAATCTCATATCCAGAGCTGGGACACATATAGGATTGTCAATCTCATCCCTGCACCTTCCCACAAATGTGATTAGGACATATGTCTTTGCCCAGCCCCTCAGTAATTTGACTTTCCTGCCTGGGTCAAGTCCCAAACTGGAATTGTGACATATACCCGGGCCAGGCACCTAAATGCTGTAACTTTCTTCTTTTACCTGGGAGCTGCAAACAGAAAAGATTGTGACATGGGGCTAAGCCCAGCATTTAAGTTATATGATTCTTCCACCAGGGACATTGCGATATATTATTCTCTGGAAAATGGGACATTGTGACATTTCTCCCTGGAACATGAGACATTGACATTCCTCTCTGTTCCTACAGAAACATTGTGACATATCTCTGGGAACATTAACTAGATTAAGGGAGTCCCTTATATCTGCGTCATTCTCTCAGGGTGGATTATGACATATCATGGGACACAGAATCTAGGTGATTTGATTCTCCTCTACTGCCAGGCCCCATCCACAGTATGATGGTAACATATTGCTGAGCCTAGCAACTAGATGATGTCACTTTCCTTTCCTGCCTGGAAACTGTTCAGTGGAAAAGTTATATATTGCTAGGCCCAGCACCCAGGAAATGTGCCTTTAACCTTCTCGCAGTGGGAAATGTAAAATATCACTAGCTCATCACCTAGGTGATGTAATGCTTCTCCTTTTTCTTGACCCACCCACAGTGGGTGTTGTGACATATTACCATGTTCAACAGCTAAATGATGTGACTCTTTTCTCTGACTGAGCCCTGCCAATAGAGAGCATTGTGAAACACAGGTTGGCCTTGAATCCAGATGATTTAACTCTCCTACCTAGGCTCTGCCTATGGGGAACAATGTGACATGTCTCCACATCCATCACCTAGGTGATGTGACTCTCCTCTCTGGTTCTGGCTCACAGAAGAGAATGGAACATATCTCTGGACACAGAACCAAGGAAATATATCCCTGTGCTTTTCTTAGGCCTTGCTTTTAGTGTAAATTGTGACATGTATTTGGATGTAACATCTAGGTCATGTAACTCTTCTTTCATGCCTGAAAAGTGCCCAAGGGGAGACTGTGACATTGCTGAGCCTAGGACCCAGGGGTGTTACCTTCCTGCCTGGCACTGACAGCTCATAAAAGGCATTGTGACATATCTTTGTGCTCATCACCCAAGTAATGGGAGTCTATTTATCTGACAGACTCCTGTTCTTAGGGAAAATTGTGACATATCACTGTTTCCAGCAGGTAGGTATGGTGACTTTTCTGCCTCTGCCCTGCCCACTGGAAAAATTGTCACATGTCTCTAAATCCAGAACCTAGGTGATGTGACTTTTATCCTGTGCCTTACATACAAAAATAATCAGACCTAGGTAAAATGACTCTCCTCTACTACATGTGCCTTGCCCCAAAGTGGCATTGTGAAGTGTCTCTTGCCCCATCACCTGGGTGAAGCAGCAATGCTCTTCTGAATAGTCACTGCCCAGAGCTGTGATTGTTAATAAACCATGAGCCCAGCACTCAAGTAGTTTGACTCTGCTGATGGGCCCTGTGCACAGAGGGCATTGTGATACATGTGTGGGCCCATCAACCAAAAATAGGACTTTCTATATTAGTCTGCTTTCATACTGCTAATAAAGTCATACTCAATATTGGATAATTTCTAAAAGAGATAGGTTTAATGGACTCACAATTCTACATGGCTGAGGAGGCCTCACAATCATGGTAAAGGATGAAGGAAGAGCAAAAAGGCATCTTACATTATGGCAGCATAAAAACCTGAACAGGTGAACTCCCCTTTATAAAACCATTAGATCTCAGGAAACATATTCAATATCTCAAGTACAGTATAGGAGAACCACCTGTATATTTATCTGGCCTTGCTCTTGACACTTTAGGATTATTAAAATTCAAGGTGAGATTTGGGTGGGGACACTGTCAAACCATGTCACTCTTTGCTCCCATCTGGACCCTACCTATGGGGGAGATTTTGACATATCACTGAACCCTGCACCTTAGTGTTGTAACTGGGCCCTGCTCTCAGAGAATGGTGACATGTCTCTGGGCTCAGTACCTACATGATGGAATTCTCCTCTCCTGCCTGGACTTTGTCCTAAAAGAGAATGTCTGTGTATCTCTGGGCACGGCACCTAGGTAATGGGATTCTTTTGTTGAAGCACTTCTTATACGAGCCATTGTAACATGTTCTTTGGCCCAAGACACAATGATGTGACTTTTTACTTCTGCTTGTGCCCTACACAAAGGGGACATTGTGACGTATCACGGGGCTCATCACCTAGGTAATGTAATTTTTCTTTTGCTTGGGCCTTGCCTACAGAATAAATAGTGACACATTGCTGGGTGTAGCACCTAGGTGATGCCATATTTATTTCTTCTCTGGCCTGTATTACAAAGGGCATTGTGACATCTTGCTGATCTCAGCACTCAGAATATGTAACCCTGGGGCCAGAGCTGAGTCCACAGGTGGACTGACATATTCCTTGACCAGTTCCTGGGTGACATGGCTCTTTCTTCCTGCATGGACCCTGACTTCAGTGAGGATTCTGGCATATTGCTGGGCCCTACACCCAAGTGATGTGACTTGGCCTCCTGAATTCTGCCAAAAAAGGCATCGTGACCTATCCAATGGGCCAGAACTTACATGTTGTGATTTTTTTTTTTTGGGGGGGGGAGGAAGGCAGGAAGGAAGGGAATAAGGACGGTAGGGAGGAAGGAAAAAATGAAGGAAGGAAGGAAGGGAGGAAGCGGGGAGGGAGGGAGGGAGGGAGGGAAGGGAAGAAAGGAAATCAAGCAATGAAAGAGACACTGCCGACCTGGATCTAGAGGTTTACAAGTTGATTTCTTTTTTTTTTGAGAGAAGGAAAGAAAAAAAAAAATGAGTAAAGGAGAGGAAGAAAGAGGAAGAGAAAGAGGGAGAGTAAATGGAAATATTGCTTTATTTTGAAAAAAATTGGGTATTAATAATGGCCAATCAATGTTTCATTTAAACTAAAGGGTAGGTGTGTTGTGGTATTGACAAGAATGTATATTTTGTGTATTTGAAGTGGAGAGCTCTATGAATATTTATTAAGTTTACTTGTTCCAGATCTGAGTTCGAGTCCTTGATATCCTTATTAATTTTCTGTCTCATTGAATCTAAGTCTCGTATCTGGGTGTTAGGATCATTAGCTCTTGTTGTTGCATTGATCCTTTTACCACTATATCTTTGTTGCTTTAAAATCTATTTTATCTGATACGAGAATTGCAACTCCTGCTTTTTATTTATTTATTATTTATTTTTGCTCTCCATTTGGTTGGTAAATCTTTCTCCATCCCTTTGTTTTGAGTCTTTGTGTATCCTTGCATGTGAAACAGGTCTGGATGTAACATGCCATTGGGTTTTGGCTGTGTCTTTTGATTGGGAATTCAGTTGATTTAAATTTAGGATTACTGCCATTTGATGTTGACTGGCTGTTTTATCCATTTGTTGGTGTAAATTCTTCTTTATGTTGGTGCTCTTTACTTTTTGGTGTATTTTTAGAAAGGCTAATACTGGTTGTTTCTTTCTGTGTGTAATGCTTCTTTCAGAAGCTCTTGTAAAGCAGGCCTGGTGGTAATAAAATCTCTGAGTTCTTGCTTGTTCATAAAAGATTTTATTTTTCCTTCAGTTGTGAAGCTTAGTTTGGCTGGATATGAAATTCTGGGCTGAAGGTTCTGTTCTTTGAGGATGTTGAATATTGGCCCCCACTCTCTTCTGGCTTGTAGAGTTTCTGCCGAGAGATCTGCTGTAAGTCTGATAGGCTTGCCTTTGTGGGTAATCGGACCTTTCTCTCTGGCTGCCCTTAGTATCCTCTCCTTCGTTTCAACCCTGGTGAATCTAACGATTATGTGCCTTGGGGTTGCTCTTCTTGAGGAATATCTTTGTGGTGTTCTCTGTATTTCCTGGGGTTGAATGTTGACCTGCTTTGCTAGTTTAGGAAAATTTTCCTGAATAATATCCTGAAGGGTAATTTCCAGCTTGGATTCATTCTCTCCGTCGCATTCAGGTACACCTATCAAACGTAAATTTGGTCTTTTCACATAGTCCCACATTTCTTGGAGACTTTGCTCATTCCTTTTTATCCTTTTTTCTCTAATCTTTTCTTCACGTTTTATTTCATTAAGTTGGACTTTGACCTCTGATATCCCTTATTCTGCTTGAACAATTCGAGTGTTTAGACCTGTGCATACTTCTCGGAGTTCCTGTATTGTATTCTTCAGTTCCATTAATTCACTCATACTCCTCTCTAAGTTGTCTATTCTCAATAGGATTTCATCAAACCTTTTTTCAAAGTTCCTAGTTTCTTTACGTTGGGCTACAACATGGTCTTTTAACTCACCGAAGTTTGTTATCCATTCCTTGAAGAGTGATTCTGTCATCAGGAGGTGCTCGTTCTCCATCAAGCTTTGTTCCATTGTTGATGTGGAACTGTGATCATCTCTAGAGGGAGAGGCGTTCTGACTTTGAGTATTCTCAGCTTTTTTACGCTGGTTTCTTCCCGTCATTGTAAATTTATCCTCCTGTCGTCTTTGAAATTACCAACTTTCAGATTAGGTCTCTTGAGTGGACGTCCAGGTTGTTAGTTCCCAGGGCAAGAGCAGCGGCGTTAAAACTGATGGTGCTTTTCTGCCCAGGATTCTCCTGTCGGGTGTCCTTCTTGTTTCCCTAGTAGGAGACTCTGCCTTCCCGGGGTTCCAAACCTCGGTCAGAAGGGGAACCGGTCCTGTTTACTCTGCACCGAGCGCTGCCGCGTCGAGGTGCCGGCGGAACCGCTGCGCCGACCACGAGAGTCGCGCTGGCGACTCGTGTGTTTCCACCACTGGGGGATCTTCTGCTCCGTGAGCGACCAGACTTTGTCTGAAAGTGTGGTGTCCTCTAGTTCTCCACGCCTTCCCTGAGAGCTGCAATCCCGGGATGTTAGTGATCGGCCATCTTGGATCGTTCTGACACGTTGTGATTTTTCACCCCTTGCTGAGCCCCAAAATATTGCTTTGCACAGGATAAGGGGTGATGTGGATTTCTAGGCTGGGCCTTGCCCACAAGAGGCATTATGACATATTGCTGAGTTCAGCATTCAAGTAATGTGACTTTCTTGCCAGGGCCCTGAACACAGGTTTATTCAAATACTCCTCGACCAACATTCAATCAATGTGACTCTCCTGCCTGCTGTCTTTCCATAGGTGGAATTGTAACATACCTAGGCCTAGCTCACGGAATGATGATCACTCTCATATGTAGACCCAACTGATAGAAAAGATTTTTACTCTCATGGCTAGAATTGGGGGAATAGGCAAGGTCCTGTTTCCTGCTTGTGGTAATGTCACAGAAGGTGATGACACTCATGCATATCCTATAACATCCTTGGGTGACACAGAGAGTGTCCCAAAGGGACCCAACACACAGGTGAGTTTGGCATCCCATAGGCACACACCCAGCCAACAATTAAAACTGTCACTCTTACAGTGGACAGAATCCACTGGTGAGGTCCTGAATCTCACATATGGACATCATCCACAGTTAGTGTTGTGACTGTCATATGTAAATTCAGCAACATGTGAGATGATGACTTATTTCTTGCCAAGCTCACTGGTGCAATAATGACTGTCATACTTTGATTTAGCCAATAGATAAGGTGTTGATTCTTGCAGCTGGGCTTAGGGCATTGGGTAAGGTCCCAAGTCTTCTGCTTGTAGAAAGTTCTGAGTAGTTTACCACACTCATGCATATAATATAAAACCCTTATGTTTCACAGATATTTTCATAACAGAACCCGAAACAAAGATGAGATTGTGATTCTTCTATGTAAACCCAGCTGACAGGATTAACATCCTCACACACGGAGAAAGCCCACTGCTGAGGGTTTGACTCTCACTTGCAGATATAGCTCAGTTTCTATAGTGACTGTTATATGTGGATCTTACCACAGGTGGGATGTTTTATTACTGGACCCAGCTCACAGGCACAGTGATGATTCTCATAACCAGACTTAGCAAAAGAAGAAATGTTGAATCTTGTAATAGAATGTTTTGCATGTGTGCGTGTGTGCATGTGTGTGTGTGTACATGCATTCCTTTTAGTTCCTTGAACTTTGAGAAATTGATTGTATGGTATCTTATACAGATGCAAATGTATCAGGTTTTTTTTTTTTTCAAAGATATATATATATATATTTGTCCTGTTGACTAAAATAGTGTCATTAGTGTAATGTAGATAGATTTGTAGGTCTCAGAATAGAAATCGTATTGTAAATACTACAGCTTAATAAATGTTTATGATACATAAATAAAAGCATAAATCATACATATTTAGAAGGTAGTTATTTACAATTGCTTAGAGCTGACCTGGTCAGCCAAGGCCTATCTTCTTCCAAACCATGCAGACATTGCACCTGCTTGTTTACAGTATCTCCTGGGGTGAAATAACCCTTACTGAGAATGCTCAAAATAAGAAAAGCATTTTTGGCAGATAAATGTTACCTGTAAAGAAACAGAGCTGTGGGTAAAAAATGCTCAGAGAAGAATAAATAAATCAATTGTACCGTAGTTATTTTTAAACAAATAAATGCTTCAAGTTCAAAGCAAATTTATTTCCTTAATTAAAAACTGCAAAATTACAATTAAAAATAGACGGGTGAATATATTTCCTTCATTAAAAATTGCAAAAAATGCAATTAAAAATAAATTGGTTAATAAAATTAAAGGCCTCTGACCACAAAGTTTACACTGTAGAGTTTGAAAAATAAAGACAATTAGGTAATAAATAATCCCTCATACAGTGCTGGTCACATAAGTTGGTATTAACTTCTGGAAGAGGGCTTGCCAATGCCTACACAAGCTGAAGATAGAAACATATTTTCATTATATTTGTGTTTAAATATCTATATAATTGCACTAATTTTTCCTTAAAAATGCACAAGTCTATAGAAGTACTGAAAAACTGGGAAAAATTACCAAAATGTTTATGAACAGTTGAATAAATGTTTTAATGTATTCATATGATGTCACATTGTAGACAAATGAATATACAAACCACTCCAAGCAACAGAGATTAATATCACAAGGTTAAACAAAAGAACCTGGCCAAAAGTGTGAACTTACTGTGTTAATCTATTTAAAATTCAAAAACAGGCAAACATTATTTATTTTCTAAACAGCCAGGATGTAAGTTTCTCTCACGGTAACAGTGGTTAAAAAAAAGAATCAAGCAAGAAGTGGTCCCACGTGGTTTATACTCTTCTATCACTGAGTGCAGGGTTCACAGTATATACGTTTTGTAAAAATTTATCAAGCTGTTCTTTTACAATATGTGTGCTTTATAAGTGTAAAATTAAAAACTTTTAAATATTTTTCTATCTTTCTTTTTAATTTTTCCTCAGTCAGTTTTTGTCACTTACTTTTCTGGAAAAAAAAAGGGTAGTTTTATCTAAATTTTCAAATTAAATAAAATTTATAAAAATATTATATGTTTAAGTCTTTAATGTATCTATATGTATTCTTTTTTGCCTTTTATAATGTTCTTATTTTTCTTAATATAACTTTACCTATATTACTACAATCAAAGAAAAGCAAGAATTTCACTGCCATGTTATATCTCTAAGTAACAGATGAATCAGAGAGGTTAAGAAACTTGTCCAAAGTTACACACATACTCTGAGCCTGCTCTTCTAACCATTAAAGATGTTGGTCTAACTCAGGAAAGCTGCATACAATACTACTTCTAAAGGTGCATTAAATTACTATAGCTATGCAAAGCAACATGGAAAATGAGGAAAAAATATACATAAATAAAAATGCAAAGCACAGATGAAAACTTATGCTACCATATACATACAGGCAAAAACCCCAGGCAACACTAAAATGTGTATTAGTCATAGATAAAACTGCATAAAATAATAACACAAAATTTGGATAGTGGTCACTTTAGGGTAGTAGGCTTACAGACGACTTTAGAGGTATGCACTTTACCAGAGTGTGTAACAAGTTTATGAAACCAGAATTAAAGTTTCCTGAGAGATCAATTTGTGTTTTTTCTTCTTTTCTTTTCTTCTCTTTTTGAGACGGAGTCTAGCTCTGTTGCCCAGGCTGGAGTGCAGTGGCATGATCTCATCTGACCAAAACCTCTGCCTCCTGGGTTCAAGTGATACTCCTTCCTCAGCCTACCAAGTAGCTGGGACTACAGGCGTGTGCCACCACGGCTGGCAAATTTCTGTATTTTTAGTAGAGACGGGGTTTCACTATTTGGCCAGGCTGGTCTTGAATTCCTGAACCCGGACGTAATCCGCCCACCTCAGCCTCCAAAAGTGCATGCAACACCGCGCCTGGCCAATACTTTTTTGTATTTTTTCTCCCAAGGCTAGCAAAAAGTATGGCACCACGTGGATGCTCAACACACACTTATCAGTTCAATGAATGAATACATGTTCTTTGTAAACTGTCAAGCTATGCAAATTAAAAATTTATTATTACTTACTTCAATTTAGTTAATAGAATCAAATAAAAGGTAATAACCGTTAAGATTCAGAAAGCACTATTGAAAGTTTAATGTTACCCCAGGATTCTTAGCCAAAGTAAAGTACAATTTATAGTCTTAATTTGTGACCAGTATAACTACATTTAAATGTTCATGTGAAGATGAAACATAAAATCTTCCATCAGGTGAGCATAACTTGAGAGAAAAAGACATTGAAAAAAGGAAAACAGAGAAAAGAATAAAAACTTGATTTTTGGAAATAGTTTTCTCCTCTTCTGGTGCAGATGGAGGCTGGCTGGGGAGCCTGGGTCTCTGTAGTCCCCTCAGTGGCAGTGGCTGATCTCTGCTCAGGCATGAGGGACAATATCCTGTGCTGGGTCTGAAGCTCTCTGGCCGAGACCTTTATCACTTCCCTGGACTCCTCACAGTGTCTGTGTCCCTGCGCCTTCCTGAGTGTCCTTTTGATGGAAGGGGAGGTGGCAGCAGGAAGCTGGTAGAATAAACTGGCCTCCCAGTCTGAGACATCTCTCCCAGGAAATGCTTTGGTTAACGTCCACTTTCTGTGCTTGGAGCTGGGACTCGACCCAGGGTTGCCACTAAGCCATCCCCAGGCTGTGCGACACCGGGCATGGGTGCTCCAGCTGCTGCTGTTTCATTCTGTGCTAGACTGGGCAGCGGCTGAAACCAGCACAAGTAACAAGTACAGGAGACACCCTGCAGGGGGGCAGGAGGCAGTAGCCATGGTTCCTGAAAATTCAGCCCTGCTGACAAATTTCTGACACCAGAAACAGAAGAACCAAGAGAAACTGCCCCAGAGCTTCAGCCAAATGGATGGACTGTTGGAGTGGCTAAGGGTGAAGCTGCCTGAACTTCTCAAAGTTGAGCAGCAAAGCAACCACCAGAGATGAACAAGAGAAATGAAAGTCTAAGAAAATTAGCAGAAACCAAAGGCAGATGCTAAAGCACTGAGAAACGGTTCACAGCATGATGGAAACAGAGTCGACAAAAAAGTCTGGGAAATGAATCTTAGCCACAGAAAGCACAGCAGTGACACAGCAAGGTGCTGACGATTCTGGTCCACCCGATTCCACCATCCCCATGACAGTAAATACCATCACGGTCACAACTGAGCAAGCTACAACCACATTAACAAATACAATTTTTTTTTTTAACTAAACTGTCATGGTTAAGTTTACTTTTAAAACCTTTTTATAATTTGAAAATGCAGTTGACACTTGCATGGCTTATGAAATTTATGATAGTCTTACATTACTTGAAGTGTTGAAGTACAAAATATTTTAAATTGAAAAGAGTAAACTGTATATATTTATTATACATGTTTAAGGCTCAAGACTCACAACTAACGCTGTGTATGATTTAAGCTAAACTCAAAGTCTGGTTTTCCATCTGTGCATACACAGAACAGTGTGCTGTGCGGAAACATTTCTTCTCTAATGTGGCAGCCACGGCTTTTGTCTCTCTGAACATATTTTGGACTTTATTAAATGTAACATTTTAAAAATCCTTCATTTTGTTTTAGAAAATCTAACACTGCTATACACAGAAGAACGTCACAAATTACTGTAGAGTTCAGCAAATTATGCATATGACACTAACATCTCTATTTTTGATGTCTACATCTTTTTGTAGAAAAAGATCGATTTCTTTAAAAAAGTCTTCAGAAACTTAGGCTTATTTTATAAAATCGTAGAACAGTAAAGAAATGGGTGGTTTGGCACACCATATAAATACTGGCATTCAATTAAATCACAGATATTTTAATCAAAATTATTTAGAAAGTAGACTTAAATGATTTTTAATACAGTGACATTCACAAACATTTAAAAAGTCAAATCTATTAGTAACAGGTTTCACTTAGTTTTTAAATATATAAGATCAAAACCTTGTTAAAAATAAATATTTTAAATCAGTAATTTAGTGAGTTTTCTGTTTGTTTTGAGATGGAGTCTCGCTGTCACCAGGCTGGAGTGCAGTGGCATTATCTCCGCTCACTATAACCTCTGCCTCCCAGGTTTAAGTGATTCTCCTGCCTCACCCTCCTGAGTAACAGGGACTACAGGCGCTTGCCACCATGACTGGCTAATTTTCCTATATCTAGAAGAGATGGGGTTTCACCATAAAAGCCACACTAGTCTCAAACTCTTGACCTCATGGTCCACCCATCTCAGCTGCCCAAAGTGCTGAGATTACAGGAGTGAGCCATTGTGCTCTGCCAGTTGTTTCTAAATATCCAGAAGTCCTGTTTTAATCAGATTTTTTGCAGAAATTTAACTAATTTTATCTAATTTTCTGTACAATATATTTATAATTTTTTAGTTTAACCTCATATTAATAAATGATGAGTCAACAACTTTTTCTTTTTCCAAATCTCAGGCCTATTAAATTGCTGGAGATGTTTTTAATATAAGAATTTTGTCCCAGGCAGGGTGGCTTACAACTATGATCCCAACACTTTGGAGGCAGAGGCATGCAAATAACTTGAAGTCAGGAGTTTGAGGCCAACCCAGGAGGCAGAGGTTGCAATGAGCCCAGATTATGCCATTGCACTCCAGCCTGGGTGACAAGAGTGAAACTCTATCTCAAAAAAGAAAAAAAAAATGAAGCAAATAAAAATTTAACACGTTGATAGAATAAAAAAATTATTCTAAAAATTCCTTTTGATCTGTTATTATTTATTGATGAGAATGACTGTGATGGAATGACTGCAGCAGTGTGAGCTTAACCCACTCTTTGTTTCATCATTCTTGGGCTACGGTCATAAAACTATGCTTTAAAAAAAAAAAAAGTTTTAACTCAATAATTTGACATAATTTTCACAGCCTGATATTTTCAAAAATGGTTTATTCTTAAGAAAATGTGATGAAATCCCCTGCCACTTTTCACCAAAGAGTAATAATGTACATCACACCTGAAAGTAGTTTTTCAATTCTTGTCTCCCTTTGTTCCTCCATGTTTAGACATTTAGTTTTTTGTTTATTTTGATCTTTGTTTCCATCTGTACCCAATTTATACCTACCACACATAAGTTAAAACATGTGCTGTTTGTTTCACTGATCTGTTAATTTGCTTACAGCAATGACCTTCTGCTCCACTCATGTTGTGCAAACGACGCGACTTCATTCTTTCTGTGGCTGCACAGTATTGCATGCTGTAGAAGTGCCTCACTTTCCTTATCCAACATAAGATTTCTAAGCACGCTGTTTAATTCCATCTTTTGCTATTGTGAATTTTGCTACAATAAACATCTGAGTGCAGGTGTCTTCCTGGCAAAATAATTTATTCTCCTTTGGCAGTGATGAGGCTGACGAGTTACATGACAACTCTAGTTTCAGTTCTTTGAGAAATCCCCAAACTTCTTTCCACGGGGGCTAAATTTTATTGCATTCCCATCAACATTTATAACGAAACCTATTTCTCCACAATGTCAACATGTTATTTTGTGACTTATAACAACAGCCATTCTACCTGGTGTAAAATGGTAATGCTTTGTCATTTTGATTTACATCTCTCTAATGATTTGATGTTAAGCATTTCTTCAATATTTATTGGCAACTATGTTTTTGAGAAGTATCTATATCATTTTTCTGATTTTAAAAATTAACTTTTGCATCGATTCTATATATTAATCACTTGTATGAATTTTGAAAATACTTTACAGACTGTCTGTTTCCTTTGTGGATAGTTTCTTTGGCTGTGCAGAAGCTCTTTAGTTTAATTAGATGCAGTTTTGATTTTTATTCTTTTCCACTCAGTTTTAACATGTTATTCAGAAATTCATCCCAGAGGCCAGTGTTTAGAAGAGTACTAAGTGTTCTCATAGAAATTTGTAACTTGAAGACTCACAGATAAGTCAATAAGCTATCTTGCCTTATATTTTCTATATGGAAAGATAAAAAGTCCACTCTTTTCTGCAATAAGACTAACCAGTTTTCTTAGAACTACTTATTATAAATATTGTTATTATTTTTTGAGATAAAGTCTAGCTCTGTCACACAGGCTGGAGTGCAGTGGCATGATCTCAGCTCACTGCCACCTGTCTTTTAGGTTCAAGCAATTCTCCTGCCTCAGCCTCCAAAGTAGCTGGGATTAAAGGCATGCACCATCACGCTGGGCTAATTTTTGTATTTTTACTAGAGACAGGCTTTCACCATATTGGCCAGGCTGTTCTTGAATTCGTGACATCATGATCTGCCCATCTTGGCCTCCTAAAGTGCTGGAATTACAGAGTTGAGTCACCACTCCAGGCCTCTGAGTAGCATTTTTATAAGCTAACGACTATCTCAAAATAAATTTAAAAAACAATTTCATCTACCATAACTGTAGCAACTATACTTTGAAATACATTTAACTGAACTGCCATTATTATTAAATATTTGTATTACACAAAATGATCTACAGATATAATGCAACCTCAATAAAAATATCAGTGACATGATAAAAATTCTTAAAAACAGGCCAGGCACGGTAGCTCCCATCTGTAATCCCAGCACATTGGGAGGCAGAGGTGGGCAGATCACAGGGTCAAGAGATCAACACCATTCTGGCCGACATGGTGAAACCCCATCTCTACTAAAATTACAACAATTAGCTGGACCCAGAGCTAAGCATTTGACCATGTGTATACACTTCAAAATGTCATTTTATTACAAAAATATATATATACACACATTTTTTTCAAGTTAGAGAATATACTCTTAAAACCTTATAAAAAGATGACAATATTTAAAATCATGTCTAAGTCTTTATCATAAACTCGGCTGAAGAGTATAAAAATAATGTTTGTGCTGTTTCTGTCACTTATCAGTCATAACCATTAAAACTTTGATGCTTGACAGCAAGTTTCAAACCCAACACAGTGCATCGGAGGAGCCAATGTACTTTAGTCCTTTATTTGAAGCTTGGAGCACCTGGGGTTTCTGGTGCTAATGGTAATGGAAAGTAAGACACTAAAAAGTCAAGTGTTACTTACGGTCCCATGACTGACCACTCTGTAAACACAGTAAACTAATTTACATGAACAATAACAAAAAACATTTTAATCTGAAAGCTGCCATGATTTTCAAAAGTTTTCCAGAGAAAATAATTGGGGTTACACTTAGGTGTCTAAGAATAAAACTGTAGACTAACTTTCATCCACTAGAATATAATTTGTAAAACAAGAGAAATTCCTCAACATTGAAATATCAATATGAAAAAGGAAATATTATTCCAAATACATAGAGGTCATTTTATTGTTTTGCAACCTTTAACATTTACATGTAAAAACATAAGATTCTGCCTGAAAATGCAAGTTGTGCTATACCATAAGAAATTAAATTTAAACAAGACGAGGAGGCTCACACCTATAATCCCAGCACTTTGGAAGGTCGAGGCAGGAGGATAACCTAAGGTCAGGAGTTCAAAATCAACCTTGCCAACAGGGTGAAATTCCATTTCTATTAAAAAAAAAAAAAAAGTAAAAAGTAGCCAGGCATGATGTAGGGTGCCTGTAATTCCAACTACCCAGGAGACTTATGTGAAAGAATCCCTGGAACCTGGGTAAAGTATGTCGCACAGATCCCAGGTTGTGCCACTTGCACTCCAGCCCAGGTGACAGAGCAAAACTTCATCTAAGAAAAAAAAATAACAATTTATTATGGTTCACTTACCATAAACTCTCTTAAAACTTTAATTTCTATAATATATTTTCTAGCAAACTTTCTATTTGTCTCACTTTGGGTAAGAATCTAGTGAGCCTTTTTCTACACAAGCAATAAAGCACCATGCTAACTGATTTACCCCTCTCACCTGTGGACAGTGTATGCTCTTATCTTAAATGATCTGAAAGTTATATTTATAAGCACACTCTCCACTTGAAACCAGTTCTTCAGGGCATTAGAAAACACCAAAGTTCTCATCAAAACCCTCAAAATGCCATGTGAAATGACATAGCGTGAAGAAAACAGTGGAAAAATTGTAGCCATTAACACAGGAAAGGAAGAAGAGCTATGATGTATCCATGGCAGGAATACACATAAAATGACAAATGAAACTTAAGATGATTAGGAAATAAATACAGCTGAATTTCTTTTTAAATTCAGCAAAATTCAGCTTTGCAGCATGGAAAAAATGTCCTCTCCACATGAAGAATCAAATCTTGTTTGTTTACCTTTGATATTTTCTACCTCAAACGTGAAGTTACAAACTAAATTAAACCAGACAAATTTATGCCTTATTATGGAGAATCAGCTACACAGCAAGCACTGCCACATTTATTGTAAAAACATTCTCATGGCTTCTGAAGCTCCCTTAGTGCTTACCTAAACAAATTGACCCAATCAATAAATACATTTACTCATGTCTATTATACAAAGTGAAAAAAATAATAACTTATGAGAAGTAGGCTTATATAGGGTTCTCCAAATAAAAGAACAAAATTGAATGTTCCAACTAAATAAAATTCAATACACTAATTTTGGAATTACAGCTAAAATTATTTTGTGTGTATAACTAATTTTTTTTCTTTTTCTTTCTTAAAGAATCTTTTTCTGTCACCCAGCCTAGATGGCAGTGGTGCAATTTTGGCTCACTGCAAACTCCATCTCCTGGGTTAAAGCTATTCTCCAACCTCACCCTACTGAATAGCTGAAATTACAGTTATGTACCACCACGCCCCACTAATTTCTATATTTTCAGTAGAGATGGGGTTTCACCATTTTGGCCAGGCTGATCTCAAAATTCTGACCAAGATAGACATACTTTGTCTACCTTGGCCTCCCAAAGTGCTGGGATTACAGGTATGAGCCACTGTGTCTGGCCTATGACTAAATTTCACTAAAATCATTTTTATAATCACAGAGCAGCTCACAAACTTAGTACTTTGTAAACTGCAAAAAAATATATATATAATAAACAAGAAACTCATGGGTCTAACATAAGTATCAGGCAAGTAAAAACAGATAATTTGTCTGAGAAGATTCTGAACCATAAGCCATAATATATTACAGTAATAAATTCAATGCACACTAGAAAGTATAGATTTGCAGCTTTGTGCTGTAGCACTATCATAGTCAATGAGGTTTATCCAAGGCACGATTAATGGAATTGAAAACTTTCCCCAATACCCCACTGGGAGGAGGTGAAATTTAGCCAGCACTGGCAATTTCTCGCAGTCTCTATGGGGACTGAATTGTATATTTAAAAAAAGAAAGAAAGAAAAAAATAAAGATTTGCATTCAGCATTTTTGTGTATTTTTGTATTCTAAAAAATCAGATATCTGGCTGGGTATGGTGACTCACACCTGTAATCCCAGCACTTTGGTAGGCAAAGGTGGGTGGACTCACTTGAGGTCAGGAGTTCAAGACTAGCCTGATCAATATGGTGAAACACCATCTGTACAAAAAATACAGGTGTGGTGGCCTACACCTGTAGTTTCTGGAGAGCCTAAGAATGGAAAATTGTTTGAATCTGGGAGGTGGAAGTTGTAGTTAGCTGACATCATGCCACTGCACTCCAGCCTGGGCAACAGGGCAACACTCTGTTTCAAAAAAAAAATAAAATAAAAAAGAAAGAAACAGAAAATTAGACACCTTATTAAAATTATTTGTTTTCTTTCAATATTGATATCTGATTCTGAAAATACTTATAAACTAATTCTCAAACACAATTAATTTACAATTTGTTTACACCTACAGTTTATACTTAGAATAAATGTGTATGTTTAACTCTATGCAAATGAAAACTAAAAGTCAGTGTGTTTGCAAGCATAGAGGCCATGTATTCAAAGAAAAATATATAATACATTTTGAAAGGTATTTATTCAGGACTCAGATAGGTGTAAATTTTATTTATAATTGTATATAATTTTTCCTATTCCAAAAATGATTCTGTAGAAGTAAACCATAGAAGTAAATTGGCTGCAATGCAAATAATAAGTTCTAGAGGTGACGAGTATCTCACTTAACCAAATGTGATTATTATATGTTGTATACCTCTATCAGAATATGTATATATAACATAAATATTACATACCCACAAAAATTAACAGAAATAAATTTAAAGGTAAAAGAAAAGAGGAAAAACTGTTACCTGTGGAAACAATATTCTTAACTTATTGGAAGTTTTAAGCCATTGGCAAAAAACATTAGAGATGTTATTCCATCATCTTACCATCTTATACCAACACACTTGAGAAAAGGGAACGAGGTTAAAGTAAGTGGAATATCAAGACTTAATTTAATGCACAATATTTAACATGTGAAATGTTGAAGAATTCATAAATAATCTAAAATTTTTTTAATGTGCTACATTGTGTTTCATGAAAGTACAATTAGTAAAATCATGTACTACCAATTGATTTTAATAATTTTTGAAATGCAGTCTCACTCTGTCACCCAGTCTGGAGTGCAGTGGCACAATCCGGGCTCACTGCAACCTCCACTTCCTGGGTTCCAGCAATTCTTCTTCCTCAGCCTCCCAAGTAGTTGGGACTACAGGTATGCACCAACATGCCTTGCTAATTTTTGTGTTTTTAGTAGAGACAGAGTTTCACCATATTGGCCAGGCTGCTCTCAAACTCCAGACTCCCCCACATCAGCCTTTCAAAGCACTGCAATTACCAATGTGAGCCACAGTACCTAGCCAAATTAATTTTAACTAAAACTAAAAATATTTGTCTCTTTATGCAATGCACAAGAATACTACTCTTAACACTTACCTCATACATCACTCAATATTGTAAGTTAACCACAAAAAATTTTTTTACTTAGATTTTCATCATGCATCTTACATTTTAATATCCTCTTTCATAAAAGATGTCATAAATTCTCACCTAATAAAAACAATTTCTCATATCTTTCATATAACAACAATTGGTCACATGTTTTTATGTATAAATAGGAATACAGAAACAGGATGGGCCTGGCATAGTGACTAACACCTGTAATCCCAGCATGTTGAAAGGCTGAGCTGGTGGATCACTTGAGGTCACGAATTTGAGAACATCCTGGCCAACATGCCAACACTCCATCCCTACTAAAAATATAAAGCATAGCTGTGTGTGGTGTTATGTGCCTGTACTCCCAGCTACTTGGGAAGCTGAGGCAGTAGAATCACTTAAACCCGGGAGTTGGAGGTTGTAGTGAGCCGAGGTCACACCACTGCACCACAGCCTGGGTGACAGAGTTGCAAAAAACTAAAAAATAATCATTGTTTTAGCATGAAGTAATTTAAGAGTTAATTACAACATTACTAGTATGAAGTAGAGAGTTAGTTACAACATTATTTACTTTAAAAAAAGCTGTAGTCTTGCCAAAACAAAGTAATTATAAGTCTATAATTATAATTGCTTGTAATTATAACTCTACAAAAAAAAATTCCTACTGTTTTAAAGTTGCATACAAATAACTTTTCTACCAACTTTAGTTTTAGATTATATTGTAGACATAGAGCACTGCTTTAGTGAAAAGTCTGAAGTGTTAGTGCCTTAAATATTCTTTTCCCATTTACTCTGTCTGCAAAAAAATATTTTTTCGTATGAACACTCTGGAGTTTCTGCAGCTATTAATATCTTTCTTTCCCAAATGTATTACATTTGCAGGATTCTCTGATGCCGAACAAAGTTTGAGCAATTGCTTCAGGGTTTGCCTCTAACACATAATAAGCACAACAAGGTCTGTTACAAGTAAAGTTACTACAACTCTCTTTATATTCGTAATGTTTGCCTTTGAAATAAATGCTCCCCAGCACCTTAAAGGTTTATATTTTCTGAAGAATCTTTTGAGAGACTTCCATTTTTAATGCTTTTATTAAGTATAAGCTCTTTCATGTACAGTAAGATCGTGGGCATATATTTACCACTTTTTTACTTTCATTAATTTGGACATTTGTTCTCAAATGTTTTCCTGTGCAATAAGGTGTGAGCATTATTTAAAAGGTTTGTGACATTGTTTATACTTGTAGAAGTTTTCTCCAGTATGAATTACCTTACCTACAATCATGATAATCATTTAAAGGCTTTCTCACATTATTTACTTTTCTATGACTTCTCACCAGCACAACTTCTTTGATGTTTAGAAATGTTTGAAGTGTTGTCATAAGCACTGTGAGAACTTTCAGGTTTCTAGAGTTTATCTCCAGTATGAATCATAAAATGTCTGTTAAGAATTGAGGACTAGTTAAAGGCTTTGCCACATTCTACACACTTTGAGGTTTTCTCTTCATAATGAATTACCTTAGGTCTAGCAAGATTTCAGGACTGGATAAAGGCTATGCCATATTCTTCACACCTGTAAATTTTCTCCCCAGTACAAATTATCTTATGTGGAGTAACTTTTCAAGATTCGTCAAAAGCTTATCCACATTCCTCACATTTGTAGGGTTTCTCTCCAGTATGAATTCTCTTATGCCTAGAGAGCGTTGAGGATTGGTTAAAAGCTTTGCCACATTCCTCACATTTGGTAGGGTTTGTCTCCAGTATGAATCTTCTTATGTGTGTTAAGGCTGGAGTGCCACCTAAAAGATTTGCCACATTCTTCACATTTGTAGGGTTTGTCTCCAGTATGGATTCTCTTATGTGTAATAAGGTATGAGAAGCACCTAAAAGATTTGCCACATTCTTCACATTTGTAATCTTTCTCTCCAGCATGAATTCCTTTATGTCTAGCAAGGCCTGAAGAGAAGTTAAAAGCTTTGCCACATTCCTCACATTTGTAGGGTTTGTCTCCAGTATGGATTCTCTTATGTGTAATAAGGTTTGAGAACGACCTAAAAGATTTTCCACATTCTTCACATTTGTAGGGTTTGTCTCCAGTATGGATTCTCTTATGTATAATAAGGTGTGAGGATCGCCTAAAAGATTTGCCACATTTCTCACATTTGTAGGGTTTGTCTCCAGTATGGATTCTCTTATGTGTAATAAGGTATGAGAAGCACCTAAAAGATTTGCCACATTCTTCACATTTGTAATCTTTCTCTCCAGCATGAATTCCTTTATGTCTAGCAAGGCTTGAAGAGAAGTTAAAAGCTTTGCCACATTCCTCACATTTGTAGGGTTTGTCTCCAGTATGGATTCTCTTATGTGTAATAAGGTTTGAGAACGACCTAAAAGATTTTCCACATTCTTCACATTTGTAGGGTTTGTCTCCAGTATGGATTGTCTTATGTATAATAAGGCTTGAGGACCGCCTAAAAGACTTGCCACATTTCTCACATTTGTAGGGTTTGTCTCCAGTATGGATTCTCTTATGTGACATAAGGTTTGAGAACGACCTAAAAGATTTGCCACATTCTTCACATTTGTAGTCTTTCTCTCCAGCATGAATTCCTTTATGTCTAGCATGGCCTGAAGAGTGGTTAAAAGCTTTGCCACATTCCTCACATTTGTAGGGTTTGTCTCCAATATGGATTCTCTTATGTGTAATAAGCTTTGAGAACCACCTAAAAGATTTGCCACATTCCTCACATTTGTAGGGTTTGTCTCCAGTATGGATTCTCTTATGTGACATAAGGTTTGAGAACGACCTAAAAGATTTGCCACATTCTTCACATTTGTAGGGTTTGTCTCCTGTATGAATCTTCTTATGTGTATTAAAGCTGGAGTGCCACCTAAAGGATTTGCCACATTCTTCACATTTGTAGTCTTTCTCTCCAGCATGAATTCTTTTATGTCTAGCAAGGGCTGAAGAGTAAATAAAAGTTGTGCCACATTCCTCACATTTGTAGGGTTTCTCTCCAGTATGAATTCTCTTATGTCTAGTGAGCATTGAGGATTGGTTAAAAGCTTTGCCACATTCCTCACATTGGTAGGGTTTCTCTCCAGTATGAATTCTCTTATGTCTAGTGAGCATTGAGGATTGGCTAAAAGCTCTGCCACATTCCTCACATTTGTAGGATTTCTCGCCAGTATGAATCTTCTTATGTGTATTAAAGCTGGAGTGCCACCTAAAAGATTTACTACATTCTTCACATTTGTAGCGTTTCTCTCCAGAACAAATTATCTCATGTCTAGAATGGCTCGAGTGCCAGCTAAAAGTTTTGCCACACTCCTCACATTTGTAGCATTTCTCTCCAGTATGATTTCCCTTATGATAAGTAAGGCTTGAGGAGTGGACAAAAGCTTTGCCACATTCCTCAAATTTGTAGGGTTTGTCTCCAATATGGATTCTCTTATGTGTAATAAGGTTTGAGAATGACCGAAAAGATTTGCCACATTCTTCATATTTGTAAGATTTCTCTCCAGTACGAATTCTCATATGTGTAGTAAGGTGTAAGAACTGGTTAAAGGTTTGTCCACATTCTTCATATTTGTCGGGTTTCTTTCCAGTACAAATTTTTTTATATGTAGAAAGGTTTGAGGCATCATTATAGGCTTTGCCACATTCATTAAATTTGTAGGGTCGTTCTCTGGTATAAATTCTTTTATGTTCAGCTAAGTCTGAAAGTGTGCAAAATAACATTTTATATTCCTTACATTTCAAAGGTTCCTTTCCACTTTGTCTTATATTATATCTGTTTGAATTTGAATATTTATAAAAGACTTTGACAAATTTGTTGCATTGAAATATTTTACTCTGGGTAGTTGCCAAAACCTGGTTAAGTCCATTGTAACATTTTTTGTGTACCTTACACTCATCCGTGCTTTGACAACATTCTCCTAACTGAAAATTTTTATGTCCACATTTTTTATATCTTCTCAATATCACTTTTTGGAAATAATTTTTTATGCCCTGCTTTGGCCAAAGATCTTGGGCAAAATAAGAAGATGCAACTGAAAGAAATAAAAAACAAAAATAAAAACCAAATTACTCAAACAAATTACTCTGCTTACTCAACTAAGAATATATACAAGTCTTACCTATAAAATTATAGAAACTACATGACGAAATAGCATAGCAAAATTTTACAGGCTACATTTTTTTTTCAAACACATTTAAAGGTAATAAAAAGATACAGACCAAATTATATTAGTATAAAATTAAATTGTGTGCAATGCCCCCAGTGAGTTTAATGCAAAGAGGCACATAGAACAAAAGTCTCTTACATTTACCCAACACAGATCTTTCTGCTTCCCAATATGACATAGTGACTTGAAATAAATTGCCAACTGCTGGTTTCTTTGCTGAATGACAAGTAAAATGCTGCCTTACACATTTATATTTCTGAATGATACAGTATTTTACAGACCCTGGTTGCTGTCTCTCATTAAATCAGGTTCTGAAATAGTGGTATTCTTTAAGATGACAATTTGAGTCTGCTGAGACAGAAGATAAATTCTGAAGCCACATAAAGACTGTGGTACCACAGACAAAACAATTGTAAAAAGTGATTATTGGTTATTAAGAAGAAACATCAATGGCTGAGTGTGGTGGTTCACACCTGTAATCCTAGCACTTTGGGAAGCTGAGGTAAGTGGATCACCTAAGGCCAGATGCTTGAGACCAGTCTGGGTGGCATAGTAAAACCAAGTCTCCACTAAATATACAAAATTAGTTGAGCATGCAGATACATGCCTGTAATGGCAGCTATGTGGGAGGCTGAGACAGGAGAATCACTTGAACCTGGGAGGTACAGGCTGCAGTGACCAAAGACCATGCCACAGCACTCCAGTCTGGTGAGAAAGAAAAACTGTCTCAAAAAACAACCTTCTGAAACAACTGAATTCTGTAGAAGTATACAAAAACTGCATATTCCAAATTTCTGACACATAAAAGATGCTAAAAGCAGTTTCTTAAAGTAAGGCAAGTCGAGAAAACAACACATAATCAAATATATAAACATTATATTTTGTGAAAGATATGCACATACACAGAAACAGAATCTTGTGGCATTACATAATGATGCAGAAAACCTTTCAAATTATTCTCTAATATTTTAAACATACAAACAGAAAAATCAGAAACATCTGTTAAAAAATATACAATAATGTTGGTAAAAACATAATTACCAACCTCAATGACAAATGTCAAGGAAGATGTAAAAAAAAAAATTTTTTTTATTCAACTGAAATTTACTTTCTAACAAATTTAAAATATGCTTGTTGTTTTCATATAGGTTTTATGTAACCCCCAAAATACCATTAAGAGAAATTTGTACAAACACAATAAAGAAAATTAGAAATAAGTAAAATCATATCAATAGACACAAAACAAGAAAGAGAGTAAAGAAGAAACAAAGATGTAAAACTCTAATAAAATAATAAAAAACATAACATTGGAGGAGAGAAAGGAAGATGGCGCGGTGAGAACGACCCAGGATTGAAGCTCTCAGTGAACACACGGAGAGGGTGAGTCAGGGCCGCATTTCCAGACGGATCTTTGTTGCCCACAGAACAGGGAAATTCCCAGGTATAAAAGAGACGCGAAACGCCAGGCACAGGCTTTGCCTGGCGCAGCCGGCAGCCGGAACAACCAGCGGCGCTGTAGTGCAGCAGCGCTCCACAGCGCTTCACACAAAGTGCACTGGTCCAGGTGCCCTGTTGAACCGGCAATCTGAGACTTCAGAGGGATGAACTTGAGACTGAATGGGACTTGGACATTGAGCCAGGCCAGGAAATTTAAGGGAAACAGCATTTGGGGTAGTGTGGTGGGACAAACAAAACGACGATTCCAAACGCTCCAGGTTCCCTGAGAGCACAGCTGAACCCAGGACGGTGCAGCTCCGTGGACGGAGGGCGTCCACCATTACCGAGGCAATCCAGCCTTAATGAGGTACATGCCCGTTGCTGACGCAGCCTGCCATTGCTGAAGCAACCCACTATAACAAAGAGACTCCACAGGAGGGCGTAGCCCGTGGCAGCAGGGCAGAGACCAGAGCAGCAGGGCAGACCCTGCAGAAACAGGGAGAACCTCACACCAGCAGGGCAGGGGTACGGCAGGCAAATAGTGACTAGACAGCTTCCTAGGTGAGCAGGATAGCACAACAAACACTCACAAAGCCCCAGACCCCATGAGACAGATCATCTGAGAAAAAAAGGGTTTTTTAATGAGTTCTGCTACAGCAGAATTAAACGTAGCAGTCTAACAGCCCTGAATGAACAACAGAGCTCACAGCTCAGCACTTGAGCTCCTATAAAATACAGACTGTCTTCTCAAGCAGCTCCCTGACCCCTCTATATCCAAAAGACTGACATTTGGCAGGAATCATTCTGGGAAAAAGATAGCAAAAAAAAAAAAACTGGGAGCATCCCTCATTGTTCCGCAGCAGTTATAGGTGCACCCCAGACAAGCAGGGCCTGGAGTGGACTGCAGCAGTCGTACAGTGAAGAAGCTAGACTGGTAGAAGGAAAACCAAGTGACAGAAATACTTCATCATCAACAATCTGGGCATCCACTCAGAGATCCAATCAAAAAGTCAGCAACTACACAGACGACAGGTGGATAAATCCACAAAGATGAGAAGAAACCAGTGCAAAAAGGAGGAAAACACCCGAAACCAGAACACCTCGCCTCCTAGAAAGGACCAAAACGCCTCACCAGCAAGGGAACAAAGCTGGGCGAAGAATGACTGTGATGAAATGAAGGAATTAGACTTCAGAAGGTGGATGATGAAAAACTTTTGTGAGCTAAAAAAACATGTTTCAAATCAATGCAAAGAAATTAAGCACCTTGAGAAAAGATTTGAAAAAACATTCGAGGAAATGATAACAAGAATGCATAACTTAGAGACGAATATGAATGAAATAAAGAAGCTGAAAAACACATAAGAGAACTTCGCGAAGCAAGCACAAATTTCAACAGCGAAATTGATGAAGCAGAAGAAAGAATATCAGAAGTCGAAGATCAACTCAATGAAATAAAACGAGAAACCAAGATCAGAGAAAAAAGCGCAAAAAAAAGGAATGAACAAAGTCTCCAAATAATGTGGGACTATGTGAAAAGACCTAACCTACGTTTGATAGGTGTACTAGAATGTGACGAACAGAATGTATCCAAGCTGGAAAATACTCTTCAGGACATTATCCAGGAAAATTTCCCCCACCTAGAAAGACAGGACAACACTCAAATGCAACAAATACAGAGAACACCACAAAGATATTCTGCAAGAAGAGCAACCCCAAGGCACATAATCGTCAGATTCAACAAGGTTGAAATAAAAGACAGAATACTAAGGGCAACCAGAGAGAAGGTCGGGTCACCCACAAAGGGAAGCCCATCAGACGCACAGCAGATCTCTCGGCACAAACCCTACAAGCCAGAAGAGAGTGGGGGCCAATATTCAAGATCCTTAAAGAAAAGAACTTTCAACCCAAAATTTCATATCCAGCCAAACTGAGCTTCAGAAGTGAAGGAAAAATAAAATCCTTTGCGAACAAGCAAGTACTCAGAGATTTTGTCACCACCAGCCCTGCTTTACAAGAGCTCCTGAAAGAGGCATTACACATAGAAAGGAACAACCAGTACCAGCCATTCCAAAATCACACTAAATACTAAAGAGCATCAACATAATGAAGAATCTACAACAACTAACAAGAAGATCAGCCACCTAGCATCAAAATGGCAGTATCAAATTCACACATAACAATATTAACCCTAAATGTAAATGGACTAAATGCACCAATCAAAAGACACAGACTGGCAAATTGGATAAAAATCCAAAACCCATCAGTGTGCTGTATCCAGGAAACCCATCTCACATGCAAGGATGCACAAAGGCTAAAATAAAGAAAAGGAGGAAGATTTACCAAGCAAATGGAGAGCAAAAAAAAGCAGGAGTTGCAATTCTCATCTCTGATAAAATAGACTTTAAAGCAACAAAGATCAAAAGAGAAAAAGAAGGCCATTACATAATGGTAAAGGATCGATACAACAAGAGCTAACAATCCTAAACATATATGGACCCAATACAGGAGCACCCAGATACATAAGGCAAGTTCTTAATGACTTACAGGGACTTAGACTCCCACATAATCATAGTGAGAAACTTTAACACTCCACTGTCAATATTAGACAGATCAACCACACAGAAAATCAACAAGGATATTTAACGCTTGAACTCAGACGTGGAGCAAGCAAACCTGATAGACATTAACAGAACTCTCCACCCCAAATCCACAAAATATACATTCTTCTCAGCACCACATCACACGTACTCTAAAATTGACCACATAATTGGAAGTAAAGCACTCCTCAGCAAATGCAAAATAACTGAAATCATAACAAACAGTCTCTCAGACCATAGTGCAATCAACTTAGAACTCAGAATTCAGAAACCAACCCAGAACCGCACAGCTTCATGGAAACTGAACAACTGGTCTTGAATGTTGACTGGATAAACAATGAAATAAAGGAAGAAATAAAGAAGTTCTTCGAAACCAATGGGAACGAAGACACAACATGCCAGAATCTCTGGGACACATTTAAAGCAGTCTCTAGAGGAAAATATATAGCAATAAGTGCCCATATGAGAAGAATGGAGAGATCCAAAATAGACACCCTATCGTCAAAATTGAAAGAGCTAAAGGAGCAAGATCAAAAAAACTCAAAACCCAGCAGAAGACAAGAAATAACTAAGATCAGAGCTGAACTGAAGGAGATAGAGACACGAAAACCCCTTCATAAAATCAATAAATCCAAGAGCTGGTTTTTTGAAGATATCAACAAAATAGACCACTAGCCAGATTGATTAAAAATAAAAGAGAGAACAACCAAATAGATGCAATAAAAAATGATAAAGGGGAAATCACCACAGATTCCACAGAAATTCAAACCATCATCAGAGAATATTACAAACAACTCTATGCACATAAACTAGTAAACCTGGAAGAAATGGATAAATTCCTGGACTCCTGTGTCCTCCCAAGCCTAAACCAGGAAAAAGCTGAAACTATGAATAGACCAATAACAAGGTCAGAAGTCGAGGCAGCAATTAAGAGCCTACCACACATAAAAGCCCAGGTCCAGATGGGTTCACAACTGAATTCTACCAGAAACACAACGAGGAGCCGGTACCATTCCTTCTGAAACTATTCCAAATAATCCAAAGAGGGAATCCTTCCCAAATAATTTTATGAGACCAATATCATCCTGATACCAAAACCCAGCAGAGACCCAACAAGAAAAGAAAACTTTAGGCCAATATCCATGATGAACATAGACGCAAAAATCTTCAATAAAATATTGGCAAGCCGACTGCAACAGCAAATCGAAAAACTTATCCATCATGATCAAGTAGGATTTATCCCAGGGATGCAAGGCTGGTTCAACATACGCAAGTATATAAACGCAATTAACCACATGAAAAGAACCAAAAAAAAAAGCACATAATTATCTCAATTGATGCAGAGAAGGCGTTCGACAATATTCAACAGCCCTTTATGCTAAAAACCCTCAATAAACTCGGTATTGATGGAACGTATCTCCAAGTAATAAAAGCTATTTATGACAAACCAACAGCCAATATCATACTGAATGGGCAAAAACTGGAAGCATTCCCTTTGAAATCTGGCACTAGGCATGGATGCCCTCTGTCACCACTCCTATTCAATATAGTACTGGAAGTTCTAGCCAGAGCAATCAGGCAAGAAAAAGAAATAAAGGGTATTCAAATAGGAAAGGTGGAAGCCAAATTGTCTCTATTTGCACACGACATGATAGTATACCTAGAAGACCCCATTGCCTCAGCCCAAAGACTCCTGAAACTGGTAAGCAACTTCAGCAAAGTCTCAGGATATAAAATCAATGTGCAAAAATCACAAGCCTTCCTCTACACCAATAACAGACTTAAAGAGAGCCAAATCAAGAATGAACTGCCATTCACAATTGCTACAAAAAGAATGAAATACCTAAAAATACAACTCACAAGGAACGTAGGGGACCTCTTCAAGGAGAACTACAAACCACTGCTCAACGAAATCAGAGAGGACACAAACAGATGGAGAAACATTCCATGTTCATGGTTAGGAAGAATTAATATCGTGAAAATGGCTATACTGCCCAAAGTAATTTACAGAATCAACGCTATCCCCATCAAGCTACCATTGACTTTCCTCACAGAACTGGAGAAAACCACCATGAACTTCATATGGACCCAAAAAAAAAGCCCTCATAGCCAAGTCAATTCTAAGCAAAAAGAACACAGCGGGGGGCATCACACTACCTGATTTCAAACTATGCTACAAGGCTACAGTAATCAAAACAGCATAGTACTGGTACCAAAACAGAGATATAGACCAATGGAACAAAACAGAGGCATCGGAGACAACACTACATATCTACAACTATACAATCTTTGATAAACCTGACAAAAACAAGCAAGGGAGAAAGGATTCCCTGTTTAACAAATGATGTTGGGAAAACTGGCTAGCCACGTGCAGAAAGCAGAAACTAAACCCCTTCCTGACACCTTACACTAAAATTAACTCCAGATGGATTAAAGACTTAAACATAAGACCTGGCACCATAAAAACCCTAAAAGGAAATCTAGGCAAAAGCATCCAGGACATAGGAGTAGGCAAGGACTTCATGAACAAAACACCAAGAGCATTGGCAACAAAAACCAAAATAGACAAATGGGACCTAATCAAACTTTACAGCTTCTGCACGGCAAAAGAAACAGTCACTAGAGTGAATCGGCAACCAACAGAATGGGAAAACATTTTTGCAGTTTACCCATCTGACAAAGGGCTGATATCCAGAATTTAGAAAGAACTCAAACAGATTTACAGGAAAAAAACAAACAAGCCCGTTCAAAAGTGGGCACAGGATATGAACAGACACTTTACAAAAGAAGACATATATGAGGCCAACAATCATATGAAAAAATGCTCGTCGTCACTGGTCATCAGAGAGATGCAAATCAAAACCACATTGAGATACCATCTCACGCCAGTTAGAATGGCAATCATTAAAAAATCTGGAGACAACAGATGCTGGAGAGGATGTGGAGAAAAAGGAACACTTTTACACTTGGTGGGAGTGTAAATTAGTTCAACCATTGTGGAAGACAGTGTGGCGATTCCTCAAGGCCTTAGAAATAGAATTTCCATTTGACCCAGCCATCCCATTACTGGGTATATATCCAAAGGACTATAAATCGTTCCACTATAAGGACACATGCACACGAATGTTCATTGCAGCACTCTTTACAATAGCAAAGACCTGGAATCTACCCAAATGCCCATTGATGATAGACCTGGAATCAACCCAAATGCCCATGGGAAAATGTGGTACGTATACACCATGGAATATTATGCAGCAATCAGAAATGATGAGTTTGTGTTGTTTGTAGGGACATGGATGAATCTGGAGAACATCATCCTCAGCAAACTGACACAACAACAGAAAATGAAATACCGCATATTCTCACTCATAGGCGGGTGATGAAAAATGAGAACACATGGACACAGGGAGGGGAGTACTAAACACTGGGGACTATTGCGGGGGAAAGGGGAGGGCCAGCGGGAGGGGGAGCTGGGGAGGGATAGCATGGGGAGAAATGCCAAATGTGGGTGAAGGGGAGAAAGGAAGCAAAACTCACTGCCATGTGTGTACCTATGCAACTGTCTTGCATGTTCTGCACATGTACCCCAAAACCTAAAATGCAATTAAAAATAAAAAAAAAACATAACATTGTTTATCACTTTCAGAAAATTATTTAAATACATATATAAAATTAACTTTCAAATTAAGAGACATACTTTCAATACATAAATTTATTAAAAGTTTAAAAACCAAGATTCCTTTTTTTCTCACAAAAGACAATTCAGATCAACTGATTAAAAAAACAAAAAACACTGAATGGGGCAAGATGGAAGCACACATTTAATGCAAATATAAATCATTGAGGGCAGAGAAAATAAAAATAATATTATGCAAAATAATACTCAATATTATACATATTAAGTCAAAAATTGTTATATTTTAAAAATGTACTTCAAGTCAAAATTTCATGGAGAGAAAAAAAGACATTAAAACTTACAAATTTAGAGCCGGGAGCGGTGGCTCATGCTTGTTATCCCAGCACTTCAGGAGGCTGAGGCAGGTGGATCACGAGGTCCAGCCTAAACTGTCTCTACTGGAAATACAGAAAAAATTAGCAGGGCATGGTGGCATGCACCTGTAATCCCAGCTATTCAGGAGGCTGAGGCAAGAGAATCATTTGAACATGTGAGGCGGAGGTTGCCTCAAGCCGAGATCACAACATTGCACTCCAGCGTGGGTGACAGAGTGAGACTCCACTAAAAAAAAAAAAAAAAAAAAAAAACTTCCAAATTAGGTCAGATGCAGTGGCTCATGCCTGTAATCCTAGCAAGTTGGGAGGCAGAGGTGGGTGAATCAGTTGAGCTCAGGAGTTCGAGACTCAACTTGCCAACATAGTGAAACCCCAGTCTCTACTAGTAACACAAATATTGATCAGGCATGGTGGTAAGTGCCTGTAATACTAGCTATACTGTAATCCTAGATAATGTTATAATGATGTTTATCTTTGTCAGTGCAATCTAAGGATTTTTTTTTTTTTTTTTGAGTTGGAGTCTCTTTCACCCAGCCTAGAGTGCAATGGTGGGATCTCAGCTCACCACAACCTCCACCTTCTGGGTTTAAGCAATTCTCCTGCCTCAGCTTCTCAAGTAGCTGGATTACAGGTGTGCACCATCACACCAGGCTAATTTTTGTTTTTTATGTATAGACAGGGTTTCACCATGTTTGTCAGGCTTGTCTTGAACCCTTGACTTTGTAATCTGCCCGACTCAGTCTCCCAAAGTACTAGGATTACAAGTGTGAGCAACACCCAGTTGCAAAGAACAGATTTAATACAAAGTTTTTCAATTTCTCATTGCATTTTGTAAGAAATGCAGCAATCCTGAGTATATGGAATCTCTACAGACAATAAAGTACCCAAAAATATTAAACACAAAATGAAACAATGTTGAGAACAGTACAGTTCCTGATTTCAAAACACATTAGAAAGCTAGAGAATTAAAACAATTTGATGTGAGTATAAAGGTGAAAAAGTAGACTAATAAAATAGAATGGGCCAGGTGTGGTGGCTTATGCCTGTAATCCCAGCACTTTGGGAGGCTAAGGAGGGTAGATCATGAGGTCAGCAGCTCAAGACCAGCCTGAACAACATAGTGAATCCTTTTCCCTACTAAAAATACACAAATTAGCCAGGCATGGTGGCAGGTACTTGTAATCCCAGCTACTCAGGAGGTTGAGGCAGGACAATTGCTTGAACCCAGGAGGTGGAGATTGCAGTGAACTGCGAGCCCTCCATTGCACTCCTGCCTCGGTGACACAGTGAGACTGCATCTCAAAATAAAATAATAATATTAATACATGCAACACAATGCAGCACATATATGAAAACTCTCCCATATATGGTAATATAAAGAAGAGTCATTTGCATACCCATAATTATCTTACCAGTGCTACTGAAAGCCAATAGGTAAAAACAATGCAAATTTCTGTCACCAAATAGTTCAGTAGATATAATTGAAAATATAAAAATATAAAAATATTTACTCAGTTTGCAAACATCAGAAAGTATTCTAACTATAAAGGTAAATCTTGATGACATTATGCAAAATAAAATGAGCCAGCCACAAAAAGAGATGTTATGAGATATACAAAGCAGCTACTCTTAGCAAGAAAAAACAGAATGGAGTTTGAAAAGTGCAAAAAAAAAAAAAAAAAATGGGAAAAACTGGTAGTTGTTTACTGCATATAACAAAATTTCCAGAAATCTTTCATAAAACAAAGTAAATATACTTACCATGCCTGAAATGAACACTGTTTTTGAATCAGAGTCATACTCTGTCACCCAGGCTGGAGTGCATGACACAGTTATAGCTCATTGCAGCCTCATACTTTCAGGTTCAAATAATCCTCCCTCCTTAATCTCCCAAAAAGATAGGACCTTACTACTATGTCTGGGTAACTTTTAAAATATTTTATAGAGATGAGGTCTCCATATGTCTCTCAGGCTGTTCTCAAGCTTTTGAACTCACACAGTCTTCCTGCTGTGGCCTCCCAAAATTGGGGGATTAGATGTAAACCACTACCATCACTGGCCATGAAAGGTACACTTAAACAGATTTAAGAACATAAATTTTATTCATTTAGACAAGATTCTTTATTATTAAAAATCATCTAAGAAAACATAAATACAAGATTAACCATATACACTTATATAATCAGACTGTAATAGACATATGGTTGATTTATCTCTTAATTAAACCACACAACTACGTATGGGTATACACAGAATTGCAAATTGTCTAAAAGTGTAAAACCAAAAAACACAACGAAGTATGTTAAACAACCTACACTGAGAAAACACATTAATACAGAACTGCAAAACAATAAATGTTCACTCATAAACTCTGGTATGCAGCAGTGATGAAGCGTTAAGAAAGAATTTGTGTGGATAACTACAATAGTTTACTGTAACTATGAACTCATTGAAGATGAATATTTTGAATCATTGGCATCCACTGTAATGCAGTAAAGTTTCATATAAAATGCAGTGTAATGCTAAATAGAAGATTCGAATGCCAAACTGTTGATAAATAAGCATTTAAGTGAGATAATTTTTAAGTTTTAAATATATGCTATTCTTACACAAAATAAAACATCTGTAATCTAACTTTAGAAGCAAAGAATACCCTTACATTGCTAAATGAAAAAAATATATAGAGATTTTGCAGAATATTGTCAGAGAATCTGATACATTAAACAAATATTTGGTAATGATTTATGTTCTATTTTAGATATAGCCTGACAAAAATGAGTGAAAATCTTATTATTTTTATTTAGCTGCCTACATTTACTTTTCACCTGCCTACTAATTATCTAATTCACTTCAGGCATAACATGTAAATTCTACTATATTGTCATAAATGTCTAAATTTAAAATGACAGACAAAAATCAAAATAGAAAATGTAAAGTAGAAATGTACAGGGAGAGTGACATCATCAAGATGGGAAAATAAAGGATGCCCTATTTGCGTATTTTCTGACAGCAAGAAAATTCATCAGCCATCCCTAACAAAAATCCCTTTATGAGAGACACAGGAATCATGGCTCAAACCTGTAATGACAGGTCCATGGTACATTGAGTCACAGAACTACTTCAGGCTAGGATTTCAAGACCAGCCCGTGTTATGTAGAAAGACCTCATCTCCAAAATAAGTGCCATTAAAAAAGCTTTAAGATCCAGGGAGGAAGTTGTACAACTCTGCTAATACCCAAGACAGAGGAACATTCTTTTCAGAAGACAGGCTTTGATTCAGGTGGCAGATTCTAGGGATCCTGTTCTTGGCTATAGAGCAGAAAATGTCCCACTGAACTTGGTCCCACTGTGAATTCTGAACTTACCCTGTAATCATCCCAAATTCCTCCCAGCCACAGTCTGGGAAAGATCCCACCCTTCCAGAGGCCTGGAAGAAGACACCCGTTTATAGCCATGCTGTTGGGGCTGTAGACGTTGGCCCTCATTGTGGTCCATGAAGCAGTTTCATGACTCAGTTTCACCTCCCTGAGCCATAGCGCATGGCAAGCTCTGCCTATGTAGAAACCCACAGTGACCTTGGGAAATTTTCTCTGGTACTCAGTGAAAGCCAAACTCATCTACATCTTAATATAAAGCCTCCAATATGAAGACCCAAGTGCAGAAACCTGACCTGCAGTCTGCCAAACAAAGCAAAGTCCTGAAGAATACTCAGTCTGCCCAAAAATCATATATAAGAATTAGAACTACCCAGTCCCCTTATAACAAGCCAACTAAAGATGGACCCTAATGCATAACCAGCAGCCTTTGTAACCACACTAAAACCACTCTCCACTACAAAGCCATAGGGCATCCCATCACCCTGGGGCTCAACAAAAGATCTTTACCTTCTGAAACCACTTTATAGAAAGGTGAAGAGGTTTTTGCTCCTTCAAATTCACAGACACCAATGCAAAAGTATATTGTGCCTATTCTCAATGCTACTATCTGAACATAGCATTGGAAGTGTGTGCAATAAAAATTAGTCAGAAAATATTCTAGGTTATTGAAATTAAAGACAAATAATTAAAAAGTTGCTTTTTGCAGATCATTTGATCTTATATAAAAATAAACATTACATTAAAACTGAAAGTAATAATAACACTCATTCAATTAGCAAAATACAGATTAACATACAAGTATAAGTTATGGCTCCATACACTTTAAACAAACACTCTGATAAGAGAAAGGAAGCAATCTTACTTACAATAGCACTAAAATAATACATTTCAAAGAACAAATATAACCAAGGAGCTTAAATATCTTTCAAATAAAAAATACATCAATTTAAAAAACTATATAACAAAAATAAATATAAAAACATTTCATGTCTATTGGTTGAAAGACTATTGTTAAAGTGCCGAGAACAACCCAGGATTGGAGCCCGCGTTGAATTCGCAAACGGTGAGTCAGTGCTGCATTTCCAGACTGATCTTTGTTGCCCACAGAACAGGGAAACTCCCAAGTATAAAAAGACACGGGACGCCAGGCAGTAGGTCTGCCTGGCGAAGCCGGCAGCCGGGGCGGCGGCGGCCGGCCCTACCCAGCAATCCCCACAGGGCGCGCTTGTCCGGGTGCCTTGTTGAACCGGCAACCCGAGACTTGAGAGGGCTGGACTTGAGACTGAACGAGACTTGCACAGTAGCCCAGCCCAGGGGATTGCAGGGAGAGATCGCTTGGGATACCCAGTGGGACGAACAAAACCGCGATTTCAAACTATCCCGGGCAGACGGTCTGAGACGCTCTGTGGGGGAGGGGCGTCCACCACTACGAAGGCAACCTGCCCCAACTGAGATACACGCCCACTGCTGGCAGCCAGCCGTTGCCGAGGCAACCCGCCCCAACTGAGATACACGCCCACTGCTGACGCAGCAAGCCGTTGCTGAGGCAACCCGCCCCAACTGAGATACACGCCCATTGCTGATGCAGCCAGCCGTTGCCAAGGCAACCCGTCCCTACTGAGATACACGCCCACTGCTGACGCACCCTGCCGTTGCTGAGGCAACACGCTACAACGAAGAGACTCCGCCACAGGGCGTGGCGGAGACCACAGCAGAGCCGGCAGGAACAGCGCGAATCACACAACAGCAGGGCGGAGCCTCGGCAGCCAAACAGTGGCTAGTCTGCCTTTGAGCTGGGCAGGACACCTGATCGGACATCCAAAAATAAAGCCCAAACCCCTCAACACAGAGCATTTGAGAAAAAAAAAGGGTTGTTTAATGAGCTGTGTTGCAGCAGAATCAAACATAGCAGCCTAACAGCCCTGAATGAACAACAGAGTGCACAGCTCAGCAATTAAACCCCTATAAAGTACAAACTGTCTCCTCAAGCAGCTCCCTGACCCCTCTATATCCAAAAGACTGTCATTAGGCAGGCATCATCCTGGGACAAAGAGAGCAGAAAAAGAAACTGGTAGCATCCCTCGCTGTGCCACGGCTACTAGAGGTGCACCCCAGACAAGCAGGGTCTGGAGCGGACCTCAACAGTCGTACAGCGAAGGGGCTAGACTGGTAGAAGGAAAACAAAGCAACAGAAATACTTCATCATCAACATTCTGGGTGTCCACTCAGAGACCCAAACGAAAAGTCAGCAACTACGCAGACGACCAGCGGACAAATCCACAAAGATGGGAAGAAACCAGCGCAAAAAGGAGGAAAACACCCGAAACCAGAACACATCGCCTCCTAGAAAGGACCAAAACTCCTCACCAGCAAGGGAACAAAGCTGGACGGAGAATGACTGTGACGAAATGACGGAATTAGACTTCAGAAGATGGATAATGAGAAACTTTTGTGAGCTAAAAGATCATGTATTAAATCAATGCAAAGAAACTAAGAACCTTGAAAAAAGATTTGAAAAAAGATTCGAGGAAATGATAACAAGAATGGATACCTTAGAGAGGAATATGAATGAATTAAAGGAGCTGAAAAACACAATACGAGAACTTTGCGAAGCAAACGCAAGTTTCAATAGCCGAATTGACCAAGCAGAAGAAAGAATATCTGAAGTCGAAGACCAACTCAATGAAATAAAACGAGAAACCAAGATCAGAGAAAAAAGCGCAAAAAGGAATGAACAAAGTCTCCAAGAAATGTGGGACTATGTGAAAAGACCTAACCTACGTTTAATAGGTGTACCAGAAGGGGACGAAGAGAATGAATCGCAGCTGGAAAATACTCTTCAGGACATCATCCAGGAAAATTTCCCCCACCTAGCAAGACAAGCCAACACTCAATTGCAGGAAATACAGAGAACACCACAAAGATATTCCGCAAGAAGAGCAACCCCAAGGCACATAATCGTCAGATTCAACAGGGTTGAAATAAAGGAGAGAATACTAAGGGCAGCCAGAGAGAAAGGTCGGGTCACCCACAAAGGGAAGCCCATCAGACTCACAGCAGATCTCTCGGCAGAAACACTACAAGCCAATATTCAACATTCTTAAAGCAAAGAACTTTCAACCCAGAATTTCATATCCAGCCAAACTGAGCTTCAGAAGTGAAGGAAGAATAAAATCCTTTGCGAACAAGCAAGTACTCAGAGATTTTGTCACCACCAGGCCTGCTTTACAAGAGCTCCTAAAAGAGGCACTACACATAGAAAGGATCAATCAGTACCACCCATTCCAAAATCACACTGAATGCTAAAGAGCTTCAACATAATGAAGAATCTACAACAACTAACAGGCAAAACAGCCACTTAGCATCAAAATGGCAGTATCAAATTCACACATAACAATATTAACCCTAAATGTAAATGGACTAAATGCACCAATCAAAAGACACAGACTGGCAAATTGGATAAAAAGCCAAAACCCATCAGTGTGCTGTATCCAGGAAACCCATCTCACATGCAAGGATACACAAAGGCTCAAAATAAAGGGATGGAGGAAGATTTACCAAGCTAATGGAAAGCAAAAAAAAGCAGGAGTTGCAATTCTCATCTCTGATAAAATAGACTTTAAAGCAACAAAGATCAAAAGAGACAAAGAAGGCCATTACATAATGGTAAAAGGATCGATACAACAAGAAGAGCTAACGATCCTAAACATATATGGACCCAACACAGGAGCACCCAGATACATAAAGCAAGTTCTTAATGACTTACAGAAGGACTTAGACTCCCACACAATAATAGTGGGAGACTTTAACACTCCACTGTCAATACTAGACAGATCAAGCAGACAGAAAATCAACAAGGATACCCAGGGCTTGAACTCAGACCTGGAGCAAGCAAACCTGGTGGACATTTACAGAACTCTCCACCCCAAATCCACAGAATACACATTCTTCTCAGCACCACATCACACCTACTCTAAAATTGACCACATAATTGGAAGTAAAGCACTGCTCAACAAATGCAAAACAACTGAAATCATAACAAACAGCCTCTCAGACCATAGTGCAATCAAGTTAGAACTCAGAATTCAGAAACCGACCCAGAACCGCACAGCTTCATGGAAACTGAACGACTGGCTCTTGAATGTTGACTGGGTAAACAACGAAATGAAGGCAGAAATAAAGAAGTTCTTCGAAACCAATGAGAATGAAGACACAACGTGCCAGAACCTCTGGGACACATTTAAAGCAGTCTCTAGAGGAAAGTATATAGCAATAAGTGCCCATATGAGGAGAATGGAGAGATCCAAAATTGACACTCTATCGTCAAAATTGAAAGAGCTAGAGGAGCAAGATCAAAAAAACTCAAAACCCAGCAGAAGACAAGAAATTACTAAGATCAGAGCTGAGCTGAAGGAGATTGAGACACGAAAAACCCTTCAAAAAATCAATAAATCCAAGAGCTGGTTTTTTGAAAAGATCAACAAAATAGACAGACCACTAGCCAGATTGATTAAAAATAAAAGAGAGAACAACCAAATAGATGCAATAAAAAATGATAAAGGGGAAATCACCACAGATTCCACAGAAATTCAAACCATCATCAGAGAATATTACAAACAACTCTATGCACATAAACTAGTAAACCTGGAAGAAATGGATAAATTCCTGGACTCCTGTGTCCTCCCAAGCCTAAACCAGGAGGAAGCTGAAACTATGAATAGACCAATAACAAGGTCTGAAGTTGAGGCACCAATTAAGAGCCTACCTCACAAAAAAAGCCCAGGTCCAGATGGGTTCACAGCCGAATTCTACCAGACACACAAGGAGGAGCTGGTACCATTCCTTCTAAAACTATTTCAAACAATCCAAAAAGAGGGAATCCTTCCCAAATCATTTTATGAGACCAACATCATCCTGATACCAAAACCCGGCAGAGACCCAACGAGAAAAGAAAACTTCAGGCCAATATCCATGATGAACATAGATGCAAAAATCTTCAATAAAATATTGGCAAGCCGATTGCAACAGCAAATCAAAAAACTTATTCATCATGATCAAGTAGGATTCATCCCAGGGATGCAAGGCTGGTTCAACATACGCAAGTCTATCAACGTAATTCACCACATAAACAGAACCAAAAACAAAAACCACATGATTATCTCAATTGACGCAGAGAAGGCATTTGACAAAATTCAACAGTCCTTTATGCTAAAAACCCTCAATAAACTCGGTATCGATGGAACGTATCTCAAAGTAATAAAAGCTATTTATGACAAACCAACAGCCAATATCATACTGAATGGGCAAAAACTGGAAGCATTCCCTTTGAAATCTGGTACTAGACAAGGATGCCCTCTCTCACCACTCCTATTCAATATAGTACTGGAAGTTCTAGCCAGAGCAATCAGGCAAGAAAAAGAAATAAAGGGTATTCAAATAGGAAAGGTGGAAGCCAAATTGTCTCTATTTGCAGACGACATCATAGTATACCTAGAAGACCCCATCGCCTCAGCCCAAAAACTCCTGAAACTGATAAACAACTTCAGCAAAGTCTCAGGATATAAAATCAATGTGCAAAAATCACAAGCATTCGTCTACACCAATAACAGACTTAAAGAAAGCCAAATCAAGAGCGAACTGCCATTCGCAATTGCTACAAAAAGAATAAAATACCTTGGAATACAACTCACAAGGAACGTAAGGGACCTCTTCAAGGAGAACTACAAACCACTGCTCAACGAAATCAGAGAGGACACAAACAGATGGAGAAACATTCCATGTTCATGGTTAGGAAGAATTAATATCGTGAAAATGGCTATACTGCCCAAAGTAATTTACAGAATCAACGCTATCCCCATCAAGCTACCATTGACTTTCTTCACAGAACTGGAAAAAACCACCATGAACTTCATATGGAACCAAAAGAGAGCCCACATAGCCAAGTCAATTCTAAGCAAAAAGAACACAGCGGGGGGCATCACACTACCGGATTTCAAACTATACTACAAGGCTACAGTAATCAAAACAGCATGGTACTGGTACCAAAACAGAGATATAGACCAATGGAACAAAACAGAGGCACCGGAGGCAACACAACATACATACAACTATACAATCTTTGATCAACCTGACAAAAACAAACAATGGGGCAAGGATTCCATGTTTAACAAATGGTGTTGGGAAAACTGGCTAGCCATGTGCAGAAAGCAGAAACTGGACCCCTTCCTGACACCTTACACTAAAATTAACTCCAGATGGATTAAAGACTTAAACATAAGACCTGGCACCATAAAAACCCTAGAAGGAAATCTAGGCAAAACTATCCAGGACATAGGAGTAGGCAAGGACTTCATGAACAAAACACCAAGAGCATTGGCAACAAAAGCCAAAATAGACAAATGGGACCTAATGAAACTCCACAGCTTCTGCACGGCAAAAGAAACAGTCACTAGAGTGGATCGGCAACCAACAGAATGGGAAAAAATTTTCGCAGTCTACCCATCTGACAAAGGGCTGATATCCAGAATTTACAAACAACTCAAGCAGATTTACAGGAAAAAAACAAACAAGCTCATTCAAAAGTGGGCAAAGGATATGAACAGATACTTTACGAAAGAAGACATATATGAGGCCAACAATCATATGAAAAAATGCTCATCGTCACTGGTCATCAGAGAGATGCAAATCAAAACCACATTGAGATACCATCTCATGCCAGTTAGAATGGCGATCATTAAAAAATATGGAGACAACAGATGCTGGAGAGGATGTGGAGAAAAAGGAACACTTTTACACTGTTGGTGGGAGTGTAAATTAGTTCAACCATTGTGGAAGACAGTGTGGCGATTCCTCAAGGCCTTAGAAATAGAAATTCCATTTGACCCAGCAATCCCATTACTGGGTATATATCCAAAAGACTATAAATCGTTCTACTATAAGGACACATGTACACGAATGTTCATTGCAGCACTGTTTACAATAGCAAAGACCTGGAATCAACCCAAATGCCCATTGATAATAGACTGGATTGGAAAAATGTGGCACATATACAGCATGGAATATTATGCAGCAATCAGAAATGATGAGTTCGTGTCGTTTGTAGGGACATGGATGAATCTGGAAAACATCATCCTCAGCAAACTGACACAAGAACAGAAAATGAAACACCGCATATTCTCACTCATAGGTGGGTGATGAAAAATGAGAACACATGGACACAGGGAGGGGAGTACTAAACACTGGGGTCTATTGGGGGGAAAAGGGGAGGGTCAGTGGGAGGGGGAGGTGGGGAGGGATAGCCTGGGGAGAAATGCCAAATGTGGGTGAAGGGGAGAAGAAAAGCAAAGCACACTGCCATGTGTGTACCTACACAACTGTCTTGCATGCTCTGCTCATGTACCCCAAAACCTATAATCCAATAAAAAATTAAAAAAAAAAATAAAAATAAAAATAAAAATAAAGTGCCATATTACCTATAGTGATTTTTAGATTTAATAAACTCTATAAAAATTTCAATATTTTCTACAGTAATAGAAAATGTAATTCTAAAATTCACTTAGAACTACAATAAATGTTAAATAGCCAAAGAAATCTTGAAAAACAACAAAGCAGAACATCATAATTTATAATTTCAAACTATACTTCAAGGCTATAAAAGAAAAAGCCAGAAAAATTAGCAATACAAAAATAATAATCTGGGCTCAGTAGCTCATGCCTGTAATCCCAGCAATTTGGGAGATGGAGGTGGGGGGTGAATCACCTGACACTGAGAATGAGACTAACCTGGCCAACATGAAGAAACCCTGTCTCTACTAAAAATACAAAAGTTAGCCTGGCATGGTGGTGGGCAACTGTAATCCCAGCTATCCGGGAGCCTGAGGCAGCAGAATCGCTTGAACCCAGAAGGTGGAGGTTGGGGTGAGCTGAGATCGTACCATTCCACTCCGGCCTGGGTGACAAGAGCAAAACTCCATCTCAAAAAAGTAATAATAAAAATAATAGAAGAGAAACCACTACTCTCACACATTTTAGACATGTAAAAAGAGAGTTTAAAAGAACAGTTTAACATATAAAATTTCTCCAAATTACACACCTATCTGATTTTCAAAAACAATGAAAGAGCGATCAGATTTTGCAGTCTCTTATGTGCCATGAAGAGGACTTTGGTTGTCACTTTAAAAGTAAAGAAAGATCACTGAAGGAAAAGTAAAATCTTTAGAGATTTTAAATGATACGATAAGACAGAAGATGTTTCCATGGGCCATCTGTTGTACTCACTTTCACTTTCACCTACCTGGGAGTTTGGCTTCAAACTCATGTCTCTTCACATTCCAAGGTTCTTGTCCTTGCTCCAGACAGGTGATCAGGTCTGGCTTAGAGGTAGCAATACCTGTTTTATTAAAAATTACATGAATCTTGCACATATTCTCCAATTACCAACTTAATAGTGTGCTCAGTAAAAAGCATGTAATAAAATATTTTAGTAAAATAATTCTAAACTACTAATTTACAACAAAATATTTTAAAACATATTTTAATTTTGTAAGTTTGTAATTTCACTACCTGGTACTACTAAATCAAAACGTAGTGGCTATCAGATTTTAAGATGTAATAAACAGAATGTTACGCCACTAAATTTCAAAATTTGACACTAATTTAGAGTGAAGAACACAGATCAGTTCAGAAATGTGGAAAGTTCAGGTCAAAATTAAACATCTTAAAATTCTTTTTTATTAGACAAATGTTGCAGTTTTTTTTTTAAGCAGATCTGAAAGCAAAAATTACCAAAAATTATTCTACAAAGAAAGAGTAAGAAAGAAAAAAAGAGAGAGAAATTAAACTTATAGGATATATTATTAAATTGTGTACTGAAGTTATGCTTACCCAGGTAGACCAGGTTTCCATAATTCTCTAACATCACATTTCTATATAAATTCCGCTGTGCAGTGTCCAGGCATTGCCACTCCTTCTGAGAGAATTCTATGGCCACATCCCTAAATGTCAACACTCCCTGAAAAATACACGAACACATACATATTAAACAAATGGAAAATGAGCAGAATTTTTAATCTGACTCAAGGTAAAATGAAAATAAAGATACCTGCTTCTTACTTACAAGAGTGACTGACAATATCTAATAAATAACTCTCAACAAAGAAATATTCTCCAACTTACTCTCTTACTGTGAGAAAAGAGAATAGCATAAGGTCTACAACATCAACTTATAGATGGTACTTTTCTTGTTAATGAGGTAGAAAACTGAGGGCATAAACACAAACACGTACATTTCTGAGTACTATATTTATATCACACAGAATGAAATGTGTAAATTTTTCAGATGGAAAAGATATACTGAGTTAGAAAGTACTGCTGAAATTTTAATGTGTACAATAAACTGGAGATACTAATGCAGATGATTTTTTCAGAGAATCTGGAAAACAATCTGAGTTTCTGAATCTCTAACAAGCTCACCACTAATGCCAATGTTTTTGGCCAAAAAAACTATTTTGTCAAACATACAGTAAGTGAACGAGCCTGTGTTTTTTAGTTTTTCTAGCCTGTAAACAAAGATGAGAGCTTTCATTTTCCAAAGACAGATAAATGTAAAGAAAACATAAGAAAGGGCAGCTACCAGATTAAAAGTGATTGTTTATCCACATCAGCTGCAAAAAGATATGTAATAATGAAGAGAAAAATAATTAACTCTATAGAGAAAAAAATTCTGTCACAAAGCTTATTAACTAAGTGGGTTATTAACATTAACTGAATGAAGACACAGTTCTATGATGTGCTGAGGTACACAGAAGGATACAGTATCACTTCCCCCTCAAAAGTAACTTATAGTGTGAATTTCATCATAAGAAACAATGGATTCACCAGGCATGGTGGCTCATGCCTATAAGCCAAACACTTTTGGAGGCTGAGGCAAGAAAATCACATCAAAACATCAAGACCATCTTAGCCAACATGGTAAAACCCCATCTCCACTAAAAATAAACAAATCACAAGCATTCCTATAACCCAACAATTAACAGAGAGCCAAATCATACATGAAAGTCAAAACTGCTACAAAAAGAATAAAATACCTAGAAATACAGCTAACCAGGAATGGGAAGGATCTCTTCAAGGAGATCTACAAACCACTGCTCAACTAAGAGAGGACGCAATCAAATGGAAAAACATTCCATTTTTATGGACAGAAAGACATCAGGCCAGGTGTGGAGGCTCACGCCTGTAATGCCAGCACTTTCGGAGGCTGAGGTGAGTGGATCACCTAAGGTCAGGAGTTTGAGACCAGCCTGACCAACATGGAGAAACCCCATCTCCAGTAAAACTGTAAAAACTAGCCAGATGTGGTAGCCTGTAATCTCAGCTGCTTGGGAGGCTGAGGCAGCAGAATCACTTGAACCCAAGAGGTAGAGTTAGCTGTGAGCTGAGATTACACCATTGCACTACAGTCTGGGCAACTAGAGTGAAACTCCATCTAAAAAATAAAATCATTATTAAAATTGCCATTATTTTCTAGTTCTCCTTCTTCTTTAGGATTTCTTCTTCTCAGATAAGATTCTCTGGACAAATTACAGATGCATCTTGAGAATATGCTTTGAATGGTGTCAGCACCATGTTTACCTGCTGCCACCACACCCATAGGCAGAAGAACAAAGATGAAATAACTCCAGCCATTTTTATACTTTGTAACAAGAGATTCAGGAAAAATAAGCTGCTGCACAGGTAAAAAATATGTTTCTCCTTTCGTGTTCTCGGTTGCCTTCTTCTGCCAATTTCTTCTACACTAAAGAAAACATGAGCCACAGTGCCTTGTCCCTATGAAACCCAAAGAAAACAGGCTTTAGGACCACCTTTTAGTAAACAGGTGAAACTTAACGCTCACAAATATATCTTGAACCCCCTATATTTGATTCTGGCCACAACTTACAGTCACATGAGACATTTAATTAAAACAATATGAATACTTCCACCCAGAACATTAATCAAAACCTATGACAGGAAGGGCACAAGTAAAGAAATTTTTGCAAACTTGCCATTTGCTTCTAATTAGCAACCTAAACTTAGAACCACTTAACTACCCATTACCTCTCAAGCTGTAATGAGCTTACAATTACTCGGTAATTTTGGTCCCACTCTATGTAGTGTGATCCTACAGGTTTGGAAAAGAGCCAATAAATGAGTGTTTTCAATAAGTCCCCTGCCAATGCTGACTTGCTCCCCAAGGCTCATTATTAACATTAGTTAAAAAGAAGGCACAGCACAAAGTCTCTTATGCTTTGTACTCTCATCACAACATAAATACTTGCGGCACAAACGAAGACAACCAATCTTTATCATAAAGTATCATAATCTTTGCTGGCTTTTTGAAGTTTACAGGAAAAACAGAAAGGGGCAACGTCTGACTAAGTCTGCATGTATTTATTTATTTATTTATTGAGATAAAATCTTGCTTTGTTACCCAGGATGGAGTGCAGGGGCGAGATCTACGCTTACTTCAACTTCTGCTTTCAAGGTTCAAGTGATTCTTCTGCCTCAGCCTCCCAAGTAGCTGGGACTACAGATTTGTGCCACCATGACTGGCTATTTTGTTTCTTTGTATTTTTAGTAGATATACGGTTTCACCATGTTGGCCACGGTGGTCTCAAACTCTTGACCTCAAATGATCAGCCCACCTCAGCATCCCAAAGCGCTGGGATTACTTGTGTGAACCACCATGCTGGGCCTTAAATCTGTATTTAGAAAACAACATAGACATATGTACTAATAAAATGTTTATTAAGCAGATACTATGTGCTCAAGAAGATTTTACAGAGCACTGTAATAACACATTATGAAACTTACTTCTAATAATACTGATCCTAAGGGCTAAATAATTCCAAATATTTAGAAAAAAAAAACAAGAATATTTCTTCCAATTTCTCTGCCATTGATTTTATTTAAAATGTATAAAATAAATATAAATACAGACAACTGGAAGTCATACAGAAATAAAGAGTTTAATGTAATTTACAAAAATCGATATGGTGTTTATATTTACTTTTTGTGCCTTGTGGAGAAACTACTAGATCTGCAGGAACAGAAAAAAAGTTGCTAAATAGAATGTCTGTGCAAACACTAATTTTAAAGTTAAAAATTTGAAATTAAGACCCTAAAATACATACTTTATATTTCTGATTTATCTAGGTTTTTTTCTTTTATTTTCTTTTTTTCTTTTTTTCAGAAAATTGTGAGCATGAGCTCTAAAAGTAGAACAAGATTCATCATTCAAAACTCTGATCTCTTCTATTCAGTTCCATGAGGTGAGAATCAAAGGTAGGGCCAGATCTAAATAAGACCTCTAAAAAGGGCTGGGGCAGAAAGTGGACCCTATGTACAATCTGGTTCTCTATGCCACTGGGTGAATTTCTAGTTCTGTTTTTCCTAAGCTTACATAGAAAAATCCTAAATTTTAGAGATTGTAAAATTTTAATCTTTTTTAACCACTTTTCCATCAATTTCATATTATATATTAATAAGTAATTAAAACAAATCACTTTAGGTTTCATAGGATAATTTTATTAGAAGATAAATACATATTCTTAAGTTAAAGAAATACAAATAATAGATTTGAGTGTGGTGTCTCACGCTTGTAATCCAGTATTTTGGGAGGTCAAGGCAGGTGTTGCACACCAGCCTGGCCAAAATGGAGAAAATTGGTCTCTACTAAAATACAAAAATTAGCCAAATGTGGTGGCCTATACTTGTAATCCCAGCTACTGAGGAGGCTAAGGCAGGAGAATCATGTGAACTCAGAAAGTGAAGGTTACAGTGAGCTGAGATCAAGCCACTCCACTCTAGCCTGGGCAACAAGGTGAGACTCCATCTTCAAACACCCCAGAAAAGAAACATCAAGCAAACAAACAAAAAAAACAAATAAAACAAATAAATAACAACTCTTCGGTTGATAAATATCCCTTCAGGTGAAAACATCACAAGTCACAACAACATAGAGAAAGTGAGGGTCAGGTGCTCTGGCTCACGTCTGTAATCCCAGAACTTTGAGAGGCTGAGGCAGGCAGATTACCTGAGGTTGGGAGTTTGAGATAAGCCTGACCATGGAGAAACCACATCTCTGCTAACATAAAAATACAAAATTAGCCAGGGATGGTTTGCACATGCCATGGTTTAGGATGCACGTGCCTCTAATTCCAGCTACTCAGGAGGCGGGGGCTGGAGAATCACTAGAACTCGCACGGGGAGCGGGGCAGAGGTTGCAGTAAGTCGAGATCATGCCATTGCATTTCAGCCTGAACCACAAAAAAAAAAACTCTCTCTCAAAATAATTAAAAGTAAAAAGAAAGTGGTCCAAATAAAGCTCAACTGTTTTTTTACACAACTATTTATTGTACTCACCACATAATGAATAATTCAACCTTTTATCCAGTTGCTACTATAGACTAAAAGTTCCTGGATTGTAGGGACCGTGTCTGCTTTACCTATTTTTCTAATGACTGTATGAAATACAAGCAATTGGTTTATGTGTGTGAGTATTCTGATATCCTCACTGCTTTTCACTCAAGTACAAGGAAACTGTAGAAACTCTCATTTGAGCATCAACCAAAAACATCTCTTGTATGAGGTGAAGAACAAACACAGAATGAGTCATTTCTCTTAGACTGAGACAAAGTAGAATTAACCACTCCTGTCAGCCTAATAAAATTCTGCTCTGGAAATTCTCAAAAACTCACAGATGCCTCGGTGATTGTGACAAGGTTCCCAGGGACCCTGTGCTGGTGGCCCAATGATAAGTCAGGCAGGCGAGAGTCAGGCCCTCAGCCTCACCCTCACCCTCTCCTCTTTTCTTATCTTTTCTTTCTTCGATATGGGGTTTTGCCCTGCTGCCCAGGCTAGAGTGCAATGATGCAATATTGGCTAATTGCAACCTCTGCCTCCCAGGTTCAGGCGATTTTCCTGCCTCAGCCTACCAAATAGCAGGCACTACAGGTGCATACCACCAAGTTGACATAATTTTTATATTTTTGTACAGATGGGGTTTTATCACGTTGGGCAGGTTCGTGAATTCCTGAGCTCAGGTGATGCACCCACCTCGACCTCCCAAACTGCTGAAATTACAAGTGTGAGCCACCAAACTCAGAAAATTTAGGCAGATTCTAAATAAAAAATGGACCTGCGCTGGTGGACCTCCACAACTGGGATATCTGTCATAATACTAGTTCTTGGGTAACAGGAAAGACAAGAATATGCTACTTCGGTATCACATTTTTGTGCATAGGTATAGTTGTGGTTATGCCTCTGGATACTACACAGTCTTGATCTTTTACTCCTAAGATGGTTCTTTAAAATTACAGATTCTATCATAAGATTCTCTTTATCCTCATGAGCCTCTCACAGACCTGGACACTGCATAAGACTTGAAAAGCTCAAAGAGCCACTCTCAAAGGGGAAGTTTAAGATGTCTGTCTTGACATCTTGCAACGCAGAAAATGCCTCCTCTTAGTTTTCTGTACAATGTCTATCCAAAATCGACCTTGTCTTGTAAATCTCAGGCAGAGGCCAAAACTTATGTGAAGATTCTAGGTGGAATTAGCCTCACTCTCCATTTTTGGGTGTTACACCAAGTAAAGTACAACTGAAAGAGAGATGCCCTCACACTATGTCCCTGGGTGACAGAGCAAGACTCTCTCTTAAAAACACAAAAACAAAAACTGGATTTGTAAAAACAGAGAAAGAGACAACAGAGAAATCTGATAAAAAGTTGTTTCTCACCAGGCACGGTGGCTCACACCTGTAATTATAGCTTATTGGCAGGCCAAGGTGGGTGGATCACAAGAAGTCAAGAGACTGAGACAAGCCTGGCCAAAATGGTGAAACCCCATTTCTATTAAAAATGCAAAAATTAGGGGACTGGGGGCAGAAAAAAGAAAAAAAATACAAAAATTATTCAGGCATTTTCAAAGGGTCTTGTATTCCCATCGACTTGAGAGGCCGAGGCAGAAAAATTGCTTCAACCTGGGAGGCAGAGGCTGTAGTGAGCTAAGATGGCCATTGCACTCCAGCCTGGAAGGCAAAAGCAAAACTTTATCTTAAAAAAAGAAAAAGATAAAAAATAAAAATAGAAAAAACCGTGTGTGGTGGCTCATGCCTGTAATCCCAGCATTTTGGGAGGCCAAGGTGGATGGATCACAAGGTCAGGAGTTCAAGACCAGCGTGGCCAAGATAGTGAAACACTGTCTCTACTAAAAATACAAAAAAAAAAAAAAAAAAAAAATTAGCTGGGTATGGTGGTAGTATTTGGAATTCCAGCTACTCAGGAGGCTGAGGCAGGAGAACTACTTGAACTTGGGAAGTGTAAGTTGTAGTGAGCCAAGATTGTGCCACTACACTCCAGCCTGTATAACAGAGTGAGACTCCATCTTTAAAACAAACAAACAAATAAACAAAAAGTTGTTTCTCAAGCAGACTTCTTTTTTTTTTTTTGGTCATTAGTTGTCACTAGTTTATTATAAAAGACATTAAAATTATTTAGATGATGAAAGATTTCGGAACTTCAGTAGAATGGACCGCACCATTTCAATAGTGATTTATTTCAGTCTACCTACTTTCTAAGAATGTCACCTCTCTAAATAGGAGATAATCCTTGTCACCTAGAAATACTTTGGTGCCTCCATTTTCTGGGAGAACTTTATCTTCATCTTTCATTCTAACTGGTTGAATCTCTCCACCCTTTCCCTTGGAACCTGGTCCAACAGGGACTACTGTTGCTTACAATACTTTTCCTTGTGATTTTTCTTAAAGCATAATGCCTTCATTGGTTAGTTTAGGCAGCACTCATTTTAAGCTCAGTCAAAAAGTGAAAGAAATAGAAAGTCTTTTTAATTTAAAGAAATAACTTTGATTATTGATTAGTTACACATTATTAAGGTTTAGAGTATGGGATATAGTGTCTTTTGTGACATTATTTAATTTATACCTACTTGTCACAGTAGTTGTGATAACCTGCTATTTGCCAGCTAGAACTAACTCTTTCTCAGACTAGAATCTGTTCAGGCTTTATGTTAGCTTCTTGAGCCAGACAGACTCCATCTTAGCTTCTTCATTTTAGTTATTCTCTCACCATGAAGTATGTAACTACAGTATGTAGCTAGGGCAGGCTGACACTGGGCACCCAGGAAGGCCCTGGTAGATAAGAGGCAGAGTTAAGTGGTACCAGCAGAGCCTGGGAATGTAGATAGAGTTGAGCACCGAGAGCCCCCATTATCTATAAGTTGTATGTCTTTCATGACTGCTTTACCCCTTCTACCTGGCACTGTTTTATTTCTCAAGTCTATCAATTTATCTTTTAACCTTTGCTTACTTTGTTTTCGTGAAAAATTTGCTTCAGCTGGGTTCCCCCTCCCTTTTAAAACTAAGGTATGAAAGACCACTGAACTTTTTCTTAAGGGCCGAGAGAATTTTAAGCATTAGCTACCTCTCGATCGCCGGCTTCATAAAAGACTTATAATTTGGCCGGGCGCAATGGCTCAAGCCTGTAATCCCAGCACTTTGGGAGGCCGAGGCGGGTGAATCACGAGGTCAAGAGATCGAGACCATCCTGGTCAACATGGTGAAACCCCGTCTCTACTAAAAATACAAAAAATTAGCTGGGCACGGTGGTGCGTGCCTGTAATCCCAGCTGCTCAGAAGGTGGAGGCAGGAGAATTGCCTGAACCCAGGAGGCGGAGGTTGTGATGAGCCGAGATTGTGCCACTGCACTCCAGCCTGGGTAACAAGAGCGAAACTCCATCTCAAAAAAAAAAAAGACTTATAATTCACTATCAGATTGTGTTCATTCCTTGACTCGCTTGGGTACAACATAGTGAAGAGTTTCAAAAGATATAGTTGAAAGGGTGAGAAAAACATAATTGTGCTCTCTTAATGTCTCTCTGGGTTTGATAACTAAAAGGGCTTGCATTTCTCAGAAAAAAGTTTATTTCCAGCTGGGCGCGGTGGCTCACGCCTATAATCCCAGCACTTTGGGAGGCCGAGGAGGGTGGATCACGAAATTTAAGCAAGAGATTGAGACCATCCTGGTCAACATGGTGAAACCTTGTCTCTACTAAAAATACAAAAATTAGCTGGGCATGGTGGTACACCTCTAGTCCCAGCTACTTGGGAGGCTGAGGCAGGAGAACTGCTTGAACCCAGAAGGCGGAGGCTGCAGTGAGCCAAGATCATGCCATTGCACTCCAATCTGAGTAACAACAGCAAAACTCCGTCTCAAAAAAAAAGAAAAAAGTTTATTTCCCCAAATTTCAAGACCTAGATTTATCATTTGAGGTTGCAGGGTTAGGTTCAAATTACATGGAGTAGCAGCACATGCTACCTGCACATTTGAGCACTTTAGCAAGAGCAGAAAAGGAAAGTGGAGGTTCTCGTGTCTATATGTCTACTCGATGCACTCATGTTACTCTAACTGTGTTTCTGTGAGCCATGAGCTCTCAATCAGTTTCACGTTTTTTGATACAAGAGTCAATGACAGAAGTAAAATGACTGAATGCTCCCCTGTGAAGTTTGTAGCCATCTCATCTGGCCTCTCTAGAAGTCACTGTAGAAGACTATAGATACCAAACAGGCAGAGACACAATTCTGCCTATATATCTAGGAGACAGCATGCACTTTACAGCATAACTGTAACTTGACAAAAAGCTTCAAAAGGAAAGGCCCCTCTAGAATAAAGCTTGGTTGGAACCTTTTGTGTTTATATCATGTCTTCTAAGTGTTTAGAAAATATAATTATAAGAAATATGTTCTCCATCCCCAGGAAAACTTCACAATAATATGACTGTTAGAAAACATAACTGTAAGGCCAGCCACGGTGACTCACACCTGTAATCCCAGCACTTAAGGAGGCTGAGGTAGGCATATCACCTGACGTCAGGAGTTGGAGACCAGCCTGAGAAACAGAAAGAAACCCTATTTCTACTAAAAATACAAAATTAGCCAGACCCGGAGATGCATGCCTGTAATTCCAGCTACCTCGGAAATTTAAACAGGAGAACTGCTTGAACCTGGGAGGCAGAGGTTGTGATGAGCCAAGATTGCACCACTGAATTTCAGCCTGTGCAAAAAGAATAAAATTGTCAAAAAAGAGAAGAAAGAGAGACAAAAGAGAAAAAAGAGCAAGTGAGAAAGAGAGAGAGAGAAAAAGAGAAAGAAAGAAATGGAAGGAAGGAAGGAAGGAAGGAAGGAAGGAAGGAAGGAAGGAAGGAAGGAAGGAAGAAGGGAAGGAAACAAAACAAAATGGTAGGCCACGTGCAGTTGCTCACATCTGTAATCCTAACACCTTGGGAGGCTGAGGCAGGCAGATCACGAGGTCAGGTGTTCAAGATCAAGTTCACCAATATGGTGAAACTCTGTCTCTACTAAAAATACAAAAATTAGCTGGGCATGTTGGCACATTTCTGTAATCCCAGATACTCCGGAGGCTGCAGCAGAAAAATTGTTTGAACGGATGAAGGAATCAGAGGTTGATGTGGGCTGAGGTTGAGCCACTACATTCCAGCATGGGCTACAGAGCAAGACTCCTTCTCAAAAAAAGAGGCTGGGCACAGTGGCTCTGGCCTGTAATCCCAGCACTTCGGGAGGCCAGGATAGGCAAAGAATCTGAGATCAGGAGTTTGAGGCCAGCCTGACCAACATGGAGAAACTGGATCTACTAAAAGTAGCAAATAAGCCGGGTGTGGTGGTGCATGCCTCTAATCCCAGCTACTCAGGAGGCTGACGCAAGAGAATCACCTCTTGAACACAAGAGGTGGAGGTTGCACTTAGACAAGAATGTGCCATTGCAGTCCAGCCTGGGCAACAAGAGCAAAAGAGAGAGGGAGGGTGAAAAAAAGGAGGGGGGAAGAAAAAAAAGAAGAAAGGAAGATAGGATAAAAAGAAAACATACTATGATTACAAAATTAAATCTGACTATAAACGGTATCACAGTCAATCTGCTTAAAAGACTGCAAAGACAGAAAGATGGTCATCATAATTAGTCCACAAGTAGAAAAACATACAGAACCATGTCATACATAGTTCATCCTAAATTTACCTTGCAACTGGGGAGGCCATCCATGTATACTAATTAATTATAGTTAATGACTGAATAAACTTTTCACATCTTCATGACTGAAGGTAGTTTTGCAACTAGAAGCCTGGTGCCTGCTGAAAGTACGCTTTCACTTTTCTACAAAAATCGTTGATTAGGGTAGATCGTCATTTCTATGTACATTTTAAAGCCATGGCTCTCTACTTCCTGAGCACTGGGATCTAGCACTCCTGCTTTCCCTCCCCTGGGGGTTAATGTACTCTCTTGACCCCTATTATCTGCAACTGAGTCACATTCCACAACACAGAACTTACAGCTGGTAACTCATAACTTATGTGAACCCAAATTGCCACAACAGCACTGCAGTGTCACATCAGAGAGTAAAGTTTGAGCTGCAGGAGGACAGCCTGCAGGACTCCTGGGTAGAATTGCTCCTTCATAACAATGGAAATGGGAGCAGTGTCTCAACCTCTGCTTCTGTTATTAATGATGAAAAAAATACTGCTGGATTTCAAGCAGTAGTCCAGAGAGAGATAGCTTCAAGAGTTCTCACTGTGACAGCCCACCTCATTCACAGACACAGAGGAAAACTAATAGGTCTTCTGAAAAAGATACCTAAAGCACTGGAGATAAAGACAGCTCTTGGCCAGAAACTGTGTCTCATGCCTATAATCCCAGAACTTTGGAAGGTTGAGGTGGGAGGATCACTTGAGGTCAGGAGTTCAACAGCAGCCTGGCCAACGTGGTGAAATCTTGTCTCTATAAAAAATAACAAAATTAGCTGGGCATGGTGGTAGGTGCCTGTAGTCCCAGCCACCGAGGAAGCTGAGGTGGGAGAATCACTTGAGCCTGGGAGCTGAAGCTTCCAGGGAGCTAAGACTTAGCCACTATACTTTAGCCTGGGCAAAAACAGCTCTCATTCTGAGAAAGATTACATTGAGAAAAATAAAAGTTAAAAGGATCTGAAGAAAAATCTCACATTAGATACAAGATTGACCAATTCAGCCAGAAAATACATCTCTATAAAAATTGCTTTCTCCAAGCTTCTGGGGAGGCTGAGGCAGGACAATTGCTTGAACCTAGGAGGCAGAGGTTTCAGTGAGCCGAGATCACAACACTGCACTCCATCCTGGGTAAAAAGAGTGAAACTCTGTCTCAAAAAAAAAAAAAAAAAAGCCCTCTAACTGCTCAAAGTGAACAGCTGCTATCAGCTTTAAAAACATCAATGTGCTGGGCACAGTGGCTCATGTCTATAACCCCAACACATTGAAAAAATGAGGTAGGTGGATTACTGGAAGTCAGGAATTCGAGACCAGACTGGCCGGCATGGTGAGAACCCGTCTCTATGAAAAATACAAAACATAATTAACCAGGCATGCTGGCCAGTAACTGTAATCCCAGCTACTCGAGAGGCTAAGACAGAAGAATCACCTGAACCTGGGAGGTGTAAATTGCACTGAGTTGAGTTTGAGCCACAATCCTTCAGCCTGGGCAACACACTGAGACTCTGCCTCAAAAAACAAATGAACAAAAAACATTAACATTAGGAAGAAAGGGGGCATATTCCCAGAAGAATTTTATATGGTTTCTATTTCATGTCTGTTACTCTCTGGTCTAGCCATTGAATGGGAGACCTACATTGGAATCCACACCAACACTTTTTGTTTGTTAAAGAAAATTGTGTTTTTATTGTATCATGAAGCATTGAAACATCAGAACAAATCAATGTCTGGGTGATGAGGCAGCTGCTTTTGCTTTCCTGTCTTTGACTTACTGAAGCAACTTGCCAATAGATTTAAAAAAAAAATCATGGGGGCAACCTTTTGCATTACTTAAGTCTTTCCAAGTCATGTGCTTCCACCAGCACTTGTTGATGAATAATTGAAATGTAACTCAGTTTATATACTGGAATATATTAGAGCTTGCAACATAGCTCACTGAAGAGCTATTATGATTTTTGAGTGGCCATATTACCTTTCTTTATTTGTCTTATAATAGCAATTTTCCAGGCTGAACATGGTGGCTCATGCCTATAATCCCAGCACTTTCAGAGGCTGAGGCTGGCAGATCACCTGAGGTCAAGACTAGCCTGGTCAACATGATGAAACTTTATATCTACTAAAAATACAAAACTTAGCCAGGCATGGTGGTGGACAATCGTAATCTCAGCTACTCTATAGGCTGAGGCAGAATAATTGCTTGAACCCAGGAGGTGGAGGTTGCAGTGAGCCAAGATCATGCCACTGCCCTCCATCCTGGGTGACAGAGTTAGACTCCATCTCAAAAACAAACAAAACAAAAAAGCAGCATTCCAACATAGTAAAATGAAAGATACTAAAATTATATTTACATATAATTATCTCTATTAGAGAGACTAATATGCATGTTAGAGTAATATCTACTCTAATAATTTGGTAGTAATTTTTTGAATATCAAATATTAATATCTAAACATTAACAATTTCAATGTACTAGTCAAATGTATGTAGGATTTTGAAAAATTACAAGTATAAAACAGTTAAAACACTTTATATTTCAAAAGTATGAGTAACAACATCAAAATAACTATTTAAGAGGTTTATTCAAAGTAAATATTGTGGCCAAACGGTTATACCATTGTGGAATATAGTGTTTAATTTATATAAATGCAGGTTGTCTAAAAACACTACTCATAACTATGATAACTGTTCTAAAGTAAAAAACAGAAAACTACAGAAATCATCATTTAGTTTACACACTGAACTATCTTTACTTCTGCACTGTAAGTACTTCAGCCCGCAAATGATTACCCTGGACAATCATGTTTCTGTCAAAGTAACTTACTCTGTACCTTTTAGTCTTTGTCCTTCTGTATTGCTGAATTAGATTATACCTTTAAATAAACCTTCACCAAAGCAAAAACAGCAATAAATCTCAGATCTCAAATAAAGCAATCCTGGGACCAAAGGGAGAATTGTTTTAATTATTTAGCTGTTATGGTAATATATAAAAAATATATATATATATAATCCAAATGCTTTAATTAAAAAGAGATGAACAAAACATCCTCCCCCATTTTCACCTATGTGAATAAAGTCTCTTATTTTTAATGTATATATTCTGATAAAACAACCAGGCACTGAACATGTTCTTGAACTCTTGGACATCTAAATTGTAAACTTTTTGAAATTATTATTATTATTTTGAGATACAGTCTCACTGTCGCCAGGCTGGAGTGCAGCAGCGCGATTTTGGCTCACTGCAACCTCTGCCTCCTCGGTTCACGTGATTCTCCTGCCTCAGCCTTTTTAGTAGCTTGGACTACAGGTGCATACCACCACGCGTGGCTAACTTTTCTATTTTTAGTAGAAATGGGGTTTCATCATGTTGGGCAAAATGGCCTCAATCTCTTGACCTCGTGATCCACCCACCTCAGCCTCCCAAACTCCTAGGATTACAAACTTGATTCTCCACACCCAGCCCTTGAAAAAATATTTAGGGTAACAAAGCAAAACAGAAAAATGATTCAATAATAAATTCATTGGTTCACATAAATAAATCAAGTTTTTAGAGACATATGAAGAGAATACGATACTGACACATTAATAGTGAAAGACTACAACACCCACAGCTACTAATAGATACATTATTTAAGCAGAAAATTAACAAAAACATTAAGACTTAAACTCAACACTTGACTAAATAGTCCTAGTAGACATCTAGATAACTCTCCATCTAAAAATAACATAGCATGCTGTCTTCTCATCACCATGTACCCTAAAATTTATTCACACAGTCAGAAGCAAAACCATCCTCAGAAAATTTAAAAATTCCAAAATTATAGGAATCACAGAGGCCACAGCTTGATAAAATATAAAAAACCCACTTAAATCATACAATTACATGGAAATATAAAAAGCTTCACTTGAATAACTTATGGGTAGAAAATAAAATTAAGGCAGGAACCGAGAGATTCTTTGAAAAAAATGAAAACAAAGATACAGCATACCAGAACTTTTGTAACACAGCTAAGGCCATGTTAGGAGAAAAATTTATGGCATTAAATGTTTACACTGAAAAGTTACAAAGACCTCAGTTTAGGTCAGAAGTTTGAGACCACCCTGGTCAATATGGTGAAACACAGTGTCTACTAAAAATACAAAACATTAGATGTACGAAGTAGTGGGAACCTGTAATCCCAGTCACTTTGGAGGTTGAGGCAGAATAACTTGAACCCAGGAGGTGGAAGCTGCAGTCGGCCAAGATCACACCATTGAACTCCAGCCTGGGTTTGAGAGTGACTTAATCTTTACAAAAAAAAAAAAAAAAGCTCAGTTAAACAAGCTGATGTCATAAATAAAATACTGAGCGAAGGAAGAGCAAATCATCCTCTAAACTAGCAGAGGACAAAAAATAACCAAAATTATTTCTGAATAGATGGAGATTTTGACATAAAAAAAATGATACAAAAGATCAAGAATGGCAGGGGTAAAATCTTAAAAAAATTAATTAATAAATAAGCTAAACCATTATGGAGATTAATTTAAAAAAATGAAAATATCCAAATCGACATAATTAAAAATGGCAAAAAGGACATAGCCCCTGACCTTACAGAAATATGCTGAAGTGTACTATGAACACTTCTATGCACCTAAACTTGAAAATCTAGAAAAAAGAAACAAATTCTTAAACAAATATATTCTCTCAAGACTCAATATAAAGAAAATCAAAGCCCTTAATAGATCAATAACAACCTCAAAAATTAAATTGGTAATAAGTAGTCTACCAAACAAAATAGCCCAGGACCAGACAGACTCACAGCTGACTTCTACTATATGTACAAGAAGAGCTGGTAAGCTTTTTACTAAAACTACTCCAAAAAATTAAAACAGCACCATTCTGATACCAAAACTTGACAGAGAAAACAAAAGAAGAAAACTTTAGACCAATGTTCTTGATGAACAATGATGTAAAATTTTTCAAAAAACATATTGACAAATCGAATTCAGCAGGACATCAAAACACTAAACGATTATGATCAAGTAAGGTTGATTTTTGAGATACAAAGTTAATTCTACATGAAGTAGGGCACAGTGGCTCATGCCTATAATTCCAGCACTTTGAGAGGCTGAAGCAGGTAAATCACCTGAGGTCAAAAGTTAAAGAAGAGCCAGGCCAACATGGCAAAACCCTGTCTCTACTAAAACCACAAAAATTAGCCAGGCATGGTAGCAAGCACCTATAATCCAGCTGCTTCAGAGGCTGAGGCAAGAAAATCATTTGAATCTGGAAGGCAGAAATTGCAGTGAGCTGAGATCTTGCCATTGTACTCTACCCTGGCAACAGAGCGAGACTCTATCACAAAAAAAAAAAAAAAAAAGAATTAATAAATGTAATTTATCACATAAACAGAACTAAAGACAGGAACCACAAAATTATGTGAATAGATGCAGAAGAGGCTTTCAATAAAATTTAATAATTTTATGTTAAAAAGCCTTGACAGACTAGGTATGGAAGGTGAATATTTCAAAAGAATGTGTTATCTATCACAAACCCGCAGACAACATACTGCATGCACATGAATGGAATCATTTTTCTATCAAAACTGGCACAAGACAAAGATGTCTTCTCTCAACACTCCTATTGAACATGAAATGGAAAGTCCTGGCCTGAGCAATTAGGCAAGGTAAAAATATACATGACCTGCAAACAGAAAGAAAAGAAGTCAAACTTATATCTGTTTGCAGACAACATAATGAAAAACCCTGTAATCTTGGCAGAAAAGCTTTCTAAACTCACAATAAACTTCAGTAAAGTTTCAAAATAAAGAATGAACAAAAATTAGTACCATCTGTGTAAATCAAAAACATGCATGCCAAAACCAAATCAAAAACAAAATCTCATTCACAATCACTACAAACAGAATAAAATATCTAGGAACACAGCTAACCAGGGAGGTGAAAGATCTTTATGACAAGACTGACAAAACACTGCTTAAAGAGTCAGAGATGAAACAAAATAATGGAAAAACCGTTTATGCTCATGGATAGAAAAGACTAATATTATTAAAATGGTAATACTATAAAGAAAATTAAAGATTTAATGCTATTTTTATCAAATACTGAAAATCCTTTTTAAAAGAACTTAAAAAAAAAAACTTATAAAGTTATATGAAAACAACAAAGAGCCCAAATAGCCAAGGCAATCATAAGAAAAATGAACAAAGCTTAAGTCATGACTTTACCTAAATTCACACTGTACTACAGGGCTACATTAAAGAAAGCAAAAAGGTACTGGTACAAAAGCAAACTCATACACCAATGCAACGGAACAGAGAGCCCAGAAATAATACCACATACCTACAACCATCTGGTCTTTGACAAAGCTAACAAAAGGAATATGGGAAGAATTCCCTATTTAATAAACGGTGCTGGAATAACTAGCGAGCACTATGTAGAAGATTGAAACTGGACAAACCTCAAGATAAATGAAAATTTTAAATGAAAAACTTCAAACTAAAAAAGAAAAAAATCATGTGAGATAATTTAGGAAATATCATTGTAAACATAGAAAATGGTTAAAATTTTAAAACAAAGATGCCAAATGCAATTGCAACAAAAACAACAATTGACAAATGGAAACTAATTAAGCTAAAAAGCTCCTTCACACCCAAGGAGACCATCAGCACAGTAAACAAACAACACACAGAACAAAACATTTGCAAGCTATGCTCTTGACAAAGGTGCAATACCCATTATTTATAAGAAAGTTAAGTTTATAGAGAAAAAAGACCTCAATAAGAAGTAGATAAAAAACAGGGAAAAGTTTTTTTTAAAAGAAGACATACATGTGACTAACAAGCATATAAAAAATGTTTATCACTAATGATTAGAGAAGTTTAAAAAAAGCACACAATGAAATATCAACCCACACCAGTGAGAATGGCTAGTTTTAGAAAGTCAAAAGACAGCAGATGCTGGCAAGGTTACAGAGAAACGGGAATGGTTATACACTGCCGGTGGGAGAGTAAATTAGTTCCACCATTGTGAAAAGCAATGTGACGATTCCTTACAGAACTAAAAACAGAATTACCTTGTGACTTAGCAACCTCATAATTGGGCATATACCCAGTAAAATATCAATTATTCTAAAGACATATGCATCACTGCAGCACTATTCACAATAGCAAAGACATGGAATCAACCTAAATGCTTCTCAGTTGTACACTGGATAAGAAAAATATGGTATGGTTGGGCATGGTGGCTCACACCTTTAATCTCAGCACTTTGGGAGGTGAGGTAGGTAAATTTCCAGAGCTCAAAAGGTTGCTACCAGCCATGGCAACATAGTAAAATCCCATTTCTACAAATAATAATCATCATCATCATATTAATAATAATAAGCCAGGCCTGCTGATGTGTGCCTGTAGTTTTAGCCACTTGGAGGGATGAAGTGAAAGAAGATTGTTTCAGCCTGGGAAATTGAGGCTGCAATGAGCTGAGATCATGCCACTGCATTCCAGTCTGGGCAACAAAGTGAGACCCTGTCTTCATAAATAAAATAAAATAAAAATAAAAGGCTTAATAAAAAGAAAAATTATATACAAATATTATAGAACACTATGTAGTTATTAAAACACACACACACACACACACACACACACCACCACGTACTTTGAAGCAACATGGATGAAGCTGAAAATCATTCTTAGAAAACTAATGCAGTAGCAGGAAACCAAATGCATGTTATTTCTAAGTAAAATCTGAATAAGAACACAGGAACACAGACCAGAGCAACAGACACTGAGGCCTAGTTGAGATTGGAAAATGGGAGGACAAAGAGCATCAGAAAAAGCACCTGTTTGGTGCTTAGCACCTCAGTGACAAAATAATCCAAACACCAAACCACGTGACACAATTTTAGCTGCATAGAAAACCTACCTTTGTGCCCCTGAGCCAAAAATACAAGGTAAAGAAAAAAAAATCTGTGAGTGGGAAACAGTGCAATGTAGGTGAAAGATCTGGTTTGTGCTACAGATAGCGGCTGAAGGGGAGGTGTCCTCTGATGTATCTTTGTGTTTATGCAGGCAGATGAGATCAGGAAGATGTGGTCCAGAACCCTGAGTTGGTGAAGAAAACAGTCTGTTGTTGCAGATTCAGTGTCTGGGGGTGGGGATGTGCCCGGAGACTTGTAGACACTTTTGTAGGTTTTTGCCAATAAACACTAGAATCAAAATGCTGTTGTGAAATTTCTCTGGGTGGTGTTTAGTCCTGGAAGAGGCATGGCCGTGCTCCTATTTAGTGGGTAAGCCTGTGAGTGAGTGGGAATGCTGTGGTGACAGCTGTGGGAAAAGAGGGTCTGCTATCAGAGTTCCTCTTCTCTAAGTTTTTATCCTCTCACCCTGGGAGGAGACCTGGAATCACAGTACAATGGGCAGTGTGACAGCCTGTGTACAGGAGAGAAGAGCCTTGCATTCCCAGACAACCAGAGTTTGATTCCAGGCCAGGTTTCTGGGATACCTTTTTTCTTGTACCAAATCTGTAGTTTGCTGAACACCAAGCCATTCTGCAACACCAACTCACTGACTAAAATTTGAATTTGGATTCTGATGCCATCCAGAGTCAGCACAGACTCTGATTCAGGGCTCATTCTCACAACATTGTCCTAATGGCAGATCCCAGTAACAAACCCCATAGGCATATCCATGCTTCTGAGCTACTGTTTAAAAATTGTGGACTCCCGTACTCTCTCTCAAGTTTCATAATTTGATAGAGCTACTCACACAACTCAGCAAAACACTGTACCTACATTTACCAGCTTATTATGAAAAATACAACTCAGAAGAAGTCAAACGTAGAAAACGTGACCAGGTATGGAGCCTCACGCCTGTAATCCCAGCACTTCAGGTGGCAAAGGTTGGTGAATCACCTGAGATTGGGAGTTTGAGACTAGCCTGACCAAAATGAAGAAACCCTGTCTCTACTAAAAATACAAAAAATTAGCCAGGCGTGGTGGCGCATGCCTGTATTCCCAGCTACTCGGGAAGCTGAAGCAGAAGATTCACTTGAATCTGTGAGGCAGAGGTTGTGGTGAGCCAAGAACATGCCATGACTCCAGCGTGGGCAACAAAAGTGAAACTCTTTCTCAAGGAAAAGAAGAGGGGAAGGGGAAGGGAAGGAGATGGGAAGGGGAAAAGAAGGGGAGGGGGAAAGGAGAGAGAGGAGAGGAGAGGAGAGGAGGGGAGAGGAGGAGAGAAATAGGACTAAGAATAAATGGAGAAAGAGGAATCACATAGATAATTCTGATAAACAGCTGTGATTAATAAAATTCTCGGGGGTCCAAAGTGGCTCCCGCCGGAGGTCATGGCATTCGCGAAGGCGAGGTCATCAGTTCAAGGCTAACCTGAGCAACCTCATAAGCTCAAACTGATTGGCAAAAAAATAAAATAAAATTCTCTATCCTTTTGTGTTCTCCAGAAACAGTTTGTGGAAAGAAACATGCTTTCCTCTATGACTTAATTGGTGCTCTTTTTCTTATCTATCACATAGCCAGACACAGACTGTGCACATTTTCCTTTGGTTCTCATTTTAAAAAATCAGCTGAATTTTTCTTCAGTGGTCAAAAGAAAATACTTTCTAATCAAACTTCAGTTTTATTGATTTCCAGCCCACAGGCTCCTTAACATTCAGCCACACTCCATTTGAGTCAAAATACAACACGTTATGTCCTTCCTAAAAACATGCTGACTTCAGGGTAAAACATTAATGTAGAATCTGATCTTTTCACCTCTCATTTGCTATTTACCTTCTACCTTCTTTTTAATCGTATTTGTTCCCTCCGATAAAGAAAAGCCCTTGTCTGCCCAAACTTTACAATGTTTTCAGATCTTATATCAGGTATTCTCTTCTGTTGCAATACTCCTTTGGAATTTATTTGTTTTTATATTAAATGAAGTCTTACTCTATCACCCAGGTTAGAATGCAATGGAGTGTTCTTGGCTCACTGCAACCTCTGCCTTCAAGATCCAAGCAATTCTCCTTCCTCAGCCTCCTGAATAGCTGGGACTACACACCCCCTCTACCACCACACCCAGCTAATTTTTTTATTTTTAGTTGAGCTGAAGTTTCACCATGTTGGCCAGGCTAGCCTTGAACTCCTGACCTTGTGATCCACATGCCTCAGTCTCCTAAAGTACTGTGATGACAAGTGAGAGCCACCCCTCCCAGCTGGAATTTAAACATTTTTTAATTAATTAATTTTTATTTAGAGATGGGATTTTATAGTGTTGGTCAGAATGGTCTTGATCTTCTGACCTTATAATTCACCAACTGCTTCCCTAAGTGCTGAGATTATAGGCATGAGCCACTGTGCCCAATCTGGGATTTAATTTTTTTACATAAATTTAGCTGTTTTATTTTAAGCACTCTAGAAACTGCTTCAAAACAATAACAACTTCATCTTCACTAAAATCCTACCAGTTCTTTTTTTTCTTAATCTTAACTGCATAAGCCTGTGGGTCCTCAGCTTTCCAGAGCTCTGTAGCTTCTCTCACTATAGAAGAGCCTTCCATGACTGGGGTGAGTAGGGTGGGACACATGCCAGGGAGGCTCTTCAGAAAACAATTGGGCTGTTAATAATCTTCTTTTGGAGGTTCAATATTGGCCTTAGCTTGCAGACACTAGGCTCAAGCTTTGATTTCCATGTCACAGTTATGTAACTTGGTTTTTGAAACTACCTGTGTGAAAAATTCAGCAACATTACTCAAACAAAATGTTCATCTAAAAAGGTAAAATTATAGGGTGCTTACATTTTACACCTCAATGAGAAAAACAAAAGTATCTATTCCTTTCAGACAGTATTTGTCTTATTATAAATTTTTTCATTAAAAAATCATGTGGTAAACAATTAGTCGTATGGAAACACTTCTAGGAGGTACCAAGTTTTATCTCATAAAACTTATCATGAAACTCAGAAGTCAAGATAAAAGGATACAGAACAGAGATATTTACTTGTCACAAATTAACTGCAAATGAAGTAAGTTATATTTTTATGACTCAACAAAATTCACCAGTTGTCTACCACATTTTCTTGTAAAAACGTTTTTTATTTTTCTTTTTTTTGGAGAGTTTTGCTTTCATCCAAGCTGGAGTGAAGTCGCAAAACCTCAGGCTCAATGCAACCTCAGCCCCCTGGGTTCAAGCAATTCTCAAGCCTCAGCCTTTCCAATGGGTTGGATTCTAGACTCCTACAACCACATCTGGTTAAACTTTGCATTTTTAGTAGAGATGGAATTTTACCACATTGGCCAGGCTGGTCTCAAACTCCCAGCCTCAGATGATCCACTGGCCTTGGCCTCTCATAGTGCTAAAATTACTGTGTGCCATAGCTAACCCAGAGTTAGATCCTAAGCAATGCCATCTTAAACCCTGTTCCCTGCAAGCACCAAGAAAAATGGTTTTTCCAAAAAATACGTTGGAACTGCTGCCCCATTTCCTTTGTGATAACTGCTTGCTGCCCCATTTTCCTTGTGATAACTGCTGACCTTGGCTTCAGTAAATGAAAACAGCTAGCTTGCTCTAAAAATCCTGATTAAAAAGAGAAGAAAAAAATTTCTATTGAAATGTTTGACTTGCAGCTCTCCACTAGGGACTACTTAGAATTTCCCCAAATTCCAGGAAGCCCACTGTGTAAAGCTGAGGAGGGAGACCCTCCCCCTTGGTCATCCACTGTGCATATCAATAAAAGAGAGCAGGCCAGCTGGTACCTCCTGAATCTCCTTCCTGAAAACAACAGGCTAGGCCTTAGGGAAACTTTCTCCAGAAGGCACTATTTTTACTTAAAACAAGATCAAACCAGAAACCTTTTCACATGTGAGTCCTAAAACTGTAAACCGGAACCCTTTCATATGTGATTCCTGAAACTGTAAACAGACCTTTTCACATGTGAGTCCTAAAACTATGAACCTAAGATTCTTCCACGTGTAACATCTAAAGTATAAGCCTATATAAAGGCTGAACCTCCTCCCTTTATTAGACGGGCTTTGCTGTTAGGCACCTATGCCACCTTGCTCCCAGCTGAAATGAATTTCTACCTCCTGTATTTGGTGTCTGAGAGACGTTTTCCCGTGGTCACTCCTGCTACAAAGCTGCTTGCCTTTGCTTATCACAGACTGCCAGAAACAGCTTCCGTAAAGTTGCCTGCCCTGCATCCCCTCATTCTCTTTGTCCTAAAACCAAGATGTGGTTTTTCAGCTTAAAAACCCTGCTCCCCCTGAGTTCAAGGCCATGGGTTGGAGAGACGTGAGTCCTCCATGGCCCACCGGCAATAAAGACCCTGCAATTTGGCATACTTTTGTCTTGGTGTTAACTTTCTGTGCTCGCTCCCGTACAACAACTGGCTTGAGCTACAGTGCCTGGCCGGCAGTGTATTCATTTTCTACAGCCAAAATGCAGGAGAGATTTCCCTATTGTTTCCTTGGTAGCATTTTAAAAAGGAAGCCTTGAAATTCTGCTTGAAATCATCCAGTCGTAAAAAACATTTCTGCAATAACTCCCATCAATTTTTAATAGGAGAAAAGAAACTTGAGAACCCCATAAACCAAACCAAAGGGCTTCTCATTTATGACCCCCACCCCGAGTCAGGATTCTCCCTTGATGACCCTCCTGTGGTCCCTTGGAGGGAAAATATGGAAGAGACAGGGCGCTGCCGGTGCAGAGCCGCCCAGAGAGGGCTCCAGGTACAGTCACGGTTCAGCCGCCATTTTATTGATAAAGAGGACTGAGGCCGAACTTGGGGCACAAATTTTGGAGCTGACTGCAAGGAGGCCATGGCCATTTTCCACCCGTTCCAACAAACTCCTTCCCCGAGGTCGGACCCGGCACTCACACCATTTCTAGGCTTCCAGGGGGTCCTGGCATCTCAGCTGTGGATCTCCAGTACTAGCACATCACAAGGCCACAGAGGCTGGACCTATAGCAGCAGAGGACACAGGACTGCAAAGACGAGACCTAAAACTCCAGCTGCAGAAAGACACAAAGCCGCCGCCACATCGCAGAAGCCGCCCTTTCCGCCCCAACTGCGTGCCTGATTGGACGCTTCTCAGGGCAGCGTCGCTTATTGGATAAGGTTTAAGACCTGAGTGACAGAAGACATGACCAAATGCTGGCTGACCGAAGAAAGAGTGACAGCTGAAGGTGCAGCCTTTTCAGGCAGGACTTCCTCCCTGAGCTGAGCCATGCCCACCCCAGATAGTGTTTGCCTTTAGCCTTGTTCATAAGGTCGCGTGTATTTGTAAATTATATACTATATGGCTGCTCACACATTAAAAGAATAAAATAAAAATTATTTTTTAAATTGTAGTTTTTATAACCTTCCTGGCTTCTCGTCCTTTTGTTGTAACCGAGCGAGTACCGAATCACCACTGAGACCAAAGTAAGCCAATTTAGAGGGTCGTTTTTCGCCCGTGACCACGGAGGACTAGTGTTTCTCCAACACGTGGCCCCGAGCTCAGGGGAAGCAAGGGTTTTAAGCAGAAAACCCACATCCTGGTGGGGCACAGGGTTCTTTTTTTGGCAATCAGCGTTATGCAGAGCAAGGTAGCTATTTTCACAGAAGCCAAGGTCAGCAGTTACTGTGTGACATGGTAAAAGCCCCATAAAACTACATACCTCAACCATACCTGGCTTTCTGTTGAAAATGCTCTCTGTAACCCTGATGTGAAAGGCAAGCAGTTCAAACCCACTCCATCTTGGCCCCTGTGACTTGTAATAAGTAACTAAGGTCTGTAATTTCCACTCTACCCAGGCAATGTGTAAACTAATGCTTATCTTGACTTCTGTGAACCACTTAAGTAGCAATCGGAATGTCTGAAGTCCCTCACCCTCACCCCCGCTCAGGAGGTGGTTTACTGGCATAAAAGGTCTTAACAGCCTCCTTTCCAGGCCATGGATTAGAGAGACAAGAGTCCTCCGTGGCCGCCAGCAATAAAGACCCTGCAATTTGGTATACTTTTGTCTTGGTGTTGACTTACTTTCTATGCTCGCTCTGGTATAACAGTTGCAAGGAAAACGGGGCAGCAAGCAGTTATCACAAAGGAAATGGGGCAGCAGTTACAACTTATTTTTGGAAAAACCGTTTTTCTTGGTGCTTGCAGGATGCAGGGTTTAAGATGGTGTTGCTTAGTTTCTACCTCTGGGTCAGCTATGGCACAATAAGACCATTAGTTCAGAAAACAAGATCTTCTGGTTCTGGACTTTGTAGCTGTCTTGGGTAGGGGACTTCTGGAAGCTCTGTGCTTTAATTGAGCCTAAGGAGAGGGGCCACCTGGAAGGGACTCTGAAGCCAAGGGTAAAGTCCTAAATTCCTGCCTCCCCAGCTCACTTTCCAAGAGGAGATAATGGGCAGCAAAATTTCTTTCTTTCTTTCTTTCTTTCTAATTTCTTCGTGTGGTGACTCAGATACAAGCAGCAAAGTTTCTTAACAAACTCAGAAAAACTAATATTCAGACCAGGCAAGCTAATAAATGCTTACCAGGATTATCCGGCCTAATCATCAAAACAGCCCTGCCATAGTCGTCCTCTGGGACAGATGAGGAAACTGAGGTTGGAGGAGGACACAAGCACTGTGAGCCTGGATGGGGCACTGGCAGCCTGGAGCCTCAGAGGTCCAGGCATTCACCACCCTCCAACACCCTCCCCTCCCTCCCATCCCAAGAGGCTTCATTACCATACATTCCCAGCTCATTCACTTGCCAATAGCGCAGGACCTGTGGTCACCAGCCCTCCCTCAAACTCAAACCGTCTTCTACCCCCAGCTCTTCAGGCCTCCCTCTGTGTGGCTACCAGGCAAGGGATGGTGCTGTCTGTGCTTCCCTTCTGCAAGCTTTGAGTGGCCTGTTCCCTGAGGGGAATACCCTCCTCATCTCCAGAAACCATGATAACCAGCAGCTCCACACCTGCACCCTCTGCCTGGAGCTGGGTGCACACACTAGGGGTAGATGAATCCCATTGAGGAGGAAGACCCAGGCATTTGGAATTTCCTCCCCCTATGTCATCCACTATGCATCTCAATAAAAGAGAGAGCAGGCCAGCTGGTGCCTCCCGAATCTTCTTTCTAAAAACAACAGGCTAGGCCTTGGGGAAACTCTCCAGAAGGCACTATTTTTACTTAAGATCAAACCAGAAACCTTTCCACATGTGAGTCCTAAAACTGTAAACCGGAACCCTTTCATCTGTGATTCCTGAAACTGTAAACGAAAACCTTTTCACACGTGAGTTCGAAAACTATAAACCTAAGATTCTTCCATGTGTAACATCTAAAGTATAAGCCTATATAAAGGCTAAACCTCTCTTCGTTAAATGAGCTTGGCTGTTAGGCACCTGTGACACCTTGCTCCCAGCTGAAATGAATTCTTTCCTCTTGTATTCAGTGTCCTAGAGATCCTTTCCCATGGCAGCTCCTGCTACACTTTAGACCAGCGAGCTTGACAGCAGGGTGGGGCAGCAGGGGCTCCTGAGAGTGTCACCGCGTTAGACTGGCCATGGCCTGGCAGAGGCTGGGCTCAGCTGACATCCTCACATCCGCCCTCCAGACTCCAGCCTCTAACTTTGGCGAATCTGGCCAGAATATGGGGTCTGGGGCAGGGACTGTGGACGCCCCCCCAGGTCCCGACTCCCTGTAGGCCCTTGCATTTAAGTGGGGACCCTGCGGCTCCATGTGCCACACACCAGTGCACCCGCCGTTGCCTGAATTTTGGGGAGGGGAGGCAGCAGAGCCAGCGGGCTGGCGCGGTGGGGAAGATCACCCGCCAGCGCCTTTTTCCATCCAGGCGCCCTTTCCAGTCCCCGCGTTGCCTTCAGGGCCACCCCTCCTCCTCCCGCTGCTCACTCCCACTCGCTGCTCTCCCGAATGCCTCGGGGCCCCGTGGCCACGGCTAGGAGGCAGGGCGGCTTACGACGACCACTGGCAGGGTCAACAGGGGAAAATTTCCCAGAGTGGGAAGCTGGCCCCAGCCTGCCCCACAGCAGACATGGCTCCGAATCCAAGCCCCCGACATCTGCTCCATCAGCACCCCTGGTGGCTCCCTGCTTGCCTGCTCCACTCCCGCGCGGTCCCTCTGACTGGGGGGCCTGGCAGGGTGGGCCCGACCCAAGGCCACCGTGCGTGTCTGAGCCCAAACCCGAACCCCGACAGCAGGGACCCGGCCCTCCAGGTCCTGGGACGCTCAGTCCTGGCAGGTGGCATGGGGCCGGGGTGTGTATCTGTGAGAAACAACTGGTCAAAAGTGGCTTTTTGATTTCCCAAAGGTGAGGGCTCGGTCATAATTATGTATTTTTTCTTATTTTTTTCTTATTTCTTTTTTTCTTATTTAGTTAAAACGAATAGAATCTAATTAGATTCACCCATAATTCTGTCTGTAAATTTGAGCACATTTTTATTAATTTTTCTCAGTTTAAGGAGCACTTTTGTTTGTTTCTATGTTAAGAATTTTAGGCTTGGCGCCGTGGCTCAAGCTTGTAATTCCAGTAATTTGGGAGGCTGAGGTGGGTGGATCTTGAGGTCAGGAGATCTAGACCATCCTGGCTAACACGTTTGAACCTCGTCTCTAGTAAAAATACCAAAAATTAACGAAGTATGGTGGCACGCACCTGTAATCCTAGCTTCTTGGAGGGCTGAGGCAGGAGAACCGCTTGCACCTGGGAGGTGGAGGTTGCAGTGAGCCGCGATTCTGCCACTGCAATCCAGCCTGGACAACAGAGCAAGACTCTGTCTCAAAAAACAAAACAAACAAACAAAAAAATTAAAGTCTACCTGAAATTAGTAATGTGAATCCAAAAGTTTTCTTTACTGTCTGTTTGTTTCTAAATAGTCTTTCACTGAATATGCAATTTACAGGGATACTCACTTCTGCCTCAGTCTGGCTTAGTGAAACAATAGGGCAATGGAAACAATCAGATATGCATTTGTCTGAGGTGAGAAAAGGGATAAGTGTTGAGTTGTTTTGTACACAATGAATATTTGTGTGTGTAGGCAAAATGTGAGGGTTGTATGTACCTTTTTTTATTTTTGTAGCTATCTCATTTGGAAATAGAACGGGAGTCAAGTTCCCAGGCTGGCTTTTTCTTTCTGCTCCGTGATTTGCCTGTCCAGAGATTTTTTTTCTTTTCTTTTAATAATCTTTCATCTACTGCCATACTACCCTTAACGCGCCCGATCTAGTCTGATCTTGGAAGCTAAGCAGGGTCAGGCCTGGTTAGTACTTGGATGGAAGACTGTGTGGGAATACCGGTGGCTGTAGGCTTTTAAAAAAATCAATTAAAGCCTTTTAGAAAAAAAAAAATTGTTAGTTTCCGATTTTGTCTAATTTCTTATGGCCAGAACAGTTTATTCTTATAAGGGTAGTTCCCACATTATTAGGAAAGATTTATTTATTTATTTATTTATTAATTTATTTATTTCCTCTTTTATAAATTATTCATTCTCAGGTATATTTATTTATTTTTTTGAGACAAAGTTTCATCTTGTTGTCCCAGCTGGAATGCAGTTGGTGATCACAAAGTCAGGAGTTAAAAACTAGCCTGGCCAACATGGTGAAATCCCATTTCTACTAAAAATACATAAAATTCGCTAGGCATGGTGGCAGGCACCTGTAGGCTGAGGCAGGAGAATCCTTTGAACCTGAAAGGCAGACATTGCAGGGAGCTGAGACTGCACCACTGCACTCCAGCCTGGGAGACAGAGTGGGACTCCATCTCAAAAAACAGAAGGAAAAAAAAAAAAAAAAAAAAGAAAAGAAAAAAGAAAAGGAAAGAATGTATGCTACAGAACTTCTCAAAACATTGGAATCTGGTCAATTCTTTGGGTTTTAGAACATCCTGAGGGACACAAACTAAAAGATTAAGCATTATTGACTAAACTTTGAAGGACCAATGTTTGAATGCTGGCAGACAGTGTCAGCTACTGGACTCATAAGCTAGGAGCCTCCAAGTGCTCTTTTTTTTTTTTTTTTTTTTTTTTAGGCAGTGTCTCCATCTGTCACCAAGGGTAGAATGCAATGGTGCAATCGTGGCTCACTGCACCACCATGCCCAACTAATTTTTTGTATTTGTAGTAGAGATGGGATTTCACCATGTTGGCAAAGCTGGTCTCACACTCCCGACATAAAGTGATTTGCCCACCTAAGTTTCACAAAGTGCTGGTATGGCGGGAGTTAGCCACTGCACCAGGCCAGAAGTCTAATATTTTCTTTTTTTTTTTGAAATGAAGCCTTACTCTGATGCCCAGACTACAGTGCAGTGACACCATCTTGGTTCACTGCAACGTCCACATCCTTGGTTCAAGCATTTTTTCTTCCTCAGCTTTTCAAGTAGCTGAAATTATAGGCACTGCCACCATACCTGGCTTGTTGGCCAGGCCGGATTTCAAGTCTTCTGATGACTCCAGGAGGTACATCTCACCTGACAAGCTGGCTGACCTGCACACATCTTTCATCAATGACTACCCAGTGGTGTCTATTTAAAATCCCTTTGACCAGAATGACTGGGGAGCTTGGCAGAAGTTCACAGCCATTGCAGGAATCCAGGTGGTGGGGGATAATCTTACAGTAACCAACCCGAAGAGGATTGCCAAGGCCACAGAGAAGAAGTCATGCAACTGCCTCCTGCTCAGAGTGAACTAGATTGGCTCTGTGACCGAGTCCTTGCAGAGGTGCAAGCTGGCACAGGCCAATGGTTGGGGCGTCATGGTGTTGCATCATTCTGGGGAGACTGAACATACCTTCATTGCCTGCCTGGGGGTGGTGATGTGCACTGGGAAGACCAAGATGTGTGCCCCTGGCCAATAAGAGCGCTTGGCCAAGTAGAACCAGCTCCTCAGAATTGAAGAGGAGCTGGGCAGCAACGCTAAATTTGCTGGCAGAAACTTCAGAAACCCCTGGCTAAGCAGGCCAGCGCTTCAGTCACCTGTTGGCTAATTAGACTCCTCTCCTCCTCTCAGCTTCGGCAGCTCCAGGCCTATCAACACTTGCAGGGGCCCCTGCTAGTTAGCTTCCCTCACCCACTGCCGTGGAGTTCACACTGCTTCTTAGAACTGCTACAGAAGCCAAGCTCCCTGGAGCCCTCTTGGCAGCTCTAGCTTTACAGTCATGTAATTGGACCAAATGATTGCTTTTCTCGCCTCACTTTCCACCAGGTGTCTGGAGCAATCTGAGGCTCCAGTGTCATCTCCGGGTTGGCCACAGGCAAGATCCCCAGTGCTTTTCTGCTCAAAATAAAAAGCCACAGTGACCAATGAGAGGAAAAAAGTGACCAAAAAGGCAATTTTAAAAAACAAGGTTTACAGTGGCAGTGGTTCACGCCTATAATCCCAGCACTTTGAGAGGGCGAGGTGAGCAGATCACGGGGTCAGAGATAGAGACCATCACGGCCAACAGCGGAAAACAACGTTTCTACTAAAAATACAAGAATTAGCTGGGTGTTCTGGCACGTGCCTGTAATCCCAACTAATCAAGAGGCTGAGACACGAGAATCACTTGAACCCAGGAGATGGAGGTTGCAGTAAGCTGAGATCACGCCACTTCACTCCAGCCTGGAGACAGAGTGAGGCTCCCTCTCAAAAACAAACAAAACAAAAATAATTGGAGATCATCATTCTAAATTGACCTTGTACACTAGTTCCTCACAGACCAAACCAAACCAAAATGAGTTAGTTGTGATAACTGTCACATAATCAAACTGAAAATATAAAAAAATTGGAAGATCCAGGAGGAAGAGATCGTTGCTCACGCCTGTAATCCCAGCTCTTTGGGAGGCCTAGGCATGCGGATCACGAGGTCAGGAGTTTGTGACTAGTCTGGCCAACATAGTCAAACTCCGTCTCTACTAAAAATCCAGAAAGAAGAAAAAAAGAAAACTCGATGTGGTAATGTGCACCTGTAATCCCAGCTACTCGAAGGCTGATGCAGGAGAATTGCGTGAACACAGTGGGTGGAGGTTGCAGTCAGACGAGATCATGCCACTGAACTTCAGTCCGGGAAACAGTGTGACTCCCTCTTTAAAAAAAAAAAAAGAGTGGAGGGTGGCGGCGGTGAATTAAAAAAAAAAAGAAAGAAAGAAAATAGGTAGATTCTAAAACAGGCCAGGTTTACATTTTACGTCTGGAAATCACAGATTTTAACACTAGGAAGCTCCTTTGAACTCTTTATTTTTTATTATTTTATTTTGTTTTATTTTTGAGACAGAGTGTCGCTCTGTTGCCTAAGCTGGAGTGCAATGGCAGGGTCTCGGCTCACTGCAATCTCTCGCTCCTGGGTTCAAGCGATTCTCCTGATTTAGCCTTTTGAGTCCCTGGGATTACAGGCGTCATTCACCATGCCCAGCTAACTTTTGCAGTTTTAGTAGAGATGGAGTTTTACCTTGTTAACCAGGCTGGTCTCAAACTCCTGAACTCATGATTTCCCTGCCTCGACCTTTCAAAGTGCTGGGATTACAGGTGTGAACCACTGTGCCTGGTCCTAACCCTTTAAAAAACAAATAATAGGCTGAGCAGGGTGACTTGTGCCTGGAATCCCAACTTTTTGGGAGGCCGAGGCATGAGGATCACCTGAGGTCAGGAGTTTGAGACCAGTCTGGCCAACATGGTCAAACTCCGTCTCTACTAAAAATTCAAAAATTACTTGGGCTTGGTGGTGCTGGACTAAAACCACAGCTACTCGGGAGTCTGAGGCAGGAGAATCTCTTGACCCCGAAAGTCGGTGGGTGCAGTGAGTCGAGAAAATGCCATTGCACTCTAGCCTCGGTGACAGAGTGAAACTTCATCTAAAAAATAAAAATAATACAGTAACCTGAAGCCCATGTTTCCGCTAAAAAATATACCTTCACATTTCTGCTAGTTTACAATGGGATTTGGGACTAAATAAGTACTTTATTGTTCTATTTTTTTTTGTTTGTTTGTTTTTTTGAGATGGTCTTGCTCTGTTGCCGAGGCTGGAATGCAATGGTGAGATGTCAGCTCGTTATAACCTCCGCCTCCTGGGGTCAACAATTCTCCGGCCTCAGCCTTCCAAGTAGCTGGGATTACAGGTACTCACCATTCTGCCCAGCTAATTTTTGTAGAGATGGAGTTTCACCACGTTGGCCAGGCTTCCACGTTGGTCTTAAACTCCTGATATCAGGTGATCTGCCCGCCTTGGACTCCCAAAGTGCTGGGAATCACAGGCATGAGCCCCAAGCCCAGAAAATAAATGCATTTTTTATTGCGATGGGGTGATATCAATATCTAAAGTTTTGGTGTATCTCTCAAAATTGAGATGATGACCAAAAGAGAGAAATAGTTAAATTAATTATATTCTAATGCTGCCCGCTTTCATGTTTAATTTTTTTCAATAATTTTTTTTTACATACTAAACTGAAATCTAATTTGATACGTAAATAGACTGTACCCATTCTTGTACCTCCTGCAATGTTTTGGCATGTATAAAAATGTCAACTGCTCAAATCATTTTCAAATAAGGCTCATTCTAAGCTGTAATTAATCTGGCTGTTTCTGTACCTTCTTCCATTTTCTGGATGTCACTTTGCTTTTTCCACCATGTGGCTAAGCTGGAGTATCTCTGAGCCTACTCTGGATCCATGGACTATCCGATTTGCACATCATTTTTTGCTCAATCTAACCCTATTGCATTTAATTTATCTAGTGGTTTTCTTTTCTTTTTACAAGTTTTCAAGTTATTTCATGGATAAATAATAATGTTCTTGGGTTTTGACTTTCTAAGCTCATCCCTTAACTATTCATGCAAATTATTCTTTGTTCAAAACGCTTCTGCAATTTTTCTTTGAGACAGCATCTCACTCTTTTATCCTGGCTGGAGGGTGGTGGTGTAGCCAATTATTGCTCATTGCAGCCTTAATGATCTTGGCTCACACAATCCTCCTGCTTCAGCCACCTGAGTAGCTGGGCCTACAGGCATGCAACATCATGCCTGCCTGATGTAAAAACATATTTTCATAGACACAGGATCTTACTCTGTTGCCCAGTTTGCACCTGAACTCCTGAATTCAAGTGATTCTTTCAACTCAGCCTCCCAAAGTGCTAGGATTACAGGTGTGAGGCACTGTGTGCTTCTACGGTTTCTTGACAGGATTATTCCCAATAATAAACCATACTATATGGGCAGAAATAAAGAAAAAATCCAGCTTCTATTGTAAAAGTATCATTCTCCAGTATTTCATGGGTCTACAGAAGCCAATAGTTCGATCTTGAGAGGAGCTCAGATGAACAAATTCAATTTATCCTGAATTTCAGCCTAGCCATCTAGTAGCTGTGAGTCTTTGGACAAGTTTCTTGATGTAAAAAGAGTTGTATAAACCACATACACAATGAATACAAAATAATATTGATAGCAAAAAATTGTAGCAATTTTTCTTTCTTTTTTTTGAGATGGAGTCTTATTCTGTCACCCAGGCTGGAGTGCAGTGGCACAATCTTGGCTCACTGCAAACTCTGCCTCCTGGGTTGAAGCAATTCTCCTGCCTCAGCCTCCGGAGTAGCTGGGATTATATATGTGCACCACCGTGCTAGGCTTATTTTAGTATTTTTAGTAGAGACGGGGATTTGTCATGTTGGCGAGGCTGGTCTTGAACTCCTGACCTCAGGTGATCCACCCACCTTGGCCTTTCAGAGTGCTGGGATTACAGGCGTGAGCCACCAGGCCTGGCCTGTTTTGTTTTTTAATACTTTAATATTCAAAGCTTCACACTGCAAGCAACAGTCCCAGCCTCTGGGTAATTAAGCCAAAAATATAGGTAGTTTAAAGAATGATTGGGAGGGAGGGTATCCAGGCTCAAGGTTAGGCTTCTAGGAACTATGCCCAAAACCATGGCATGGGACAGGTATACCGAGTAAGTCACCTGCCTCTCCTGCTGGCACAAGAGCTATGGGAATTGGCACTGTTGCCACACTTATGTGCTGTATGCACCTGATACATAAGCAACTACTCCTGCCTGTGAAAGCCACACCCACAAAATGAATTCCATGTGAAACCTTGATTAAGTTGGTCAGTTTTGAAATATCTTTTTTTTTTTTTTTTTTGAGACGGTGTTTCGCTCGTTACCCAGATTGGAGTGCAATGGCGCGATCTCGGCTCACTGCAACCTCCGCCTCCTGGGTTCAGGCAATTCTCCTGCCTCAGCCTCCTGAGTCGCTGGGATTACAGGCACACGCCACCATGCCCAGCTAAATTTTTGTATTTTAAGTAGAGACGGGGTTTCACCATGTTGACCAGGATGGTCTCAATCTCTTGACCTTGTGATCCACCCACCTTGGCCTCCCAAAGTGCTGGGATTACAGGCGTGAGCCACGGTGCCCGGCCTTGAAATATCTTGATATGAGTTTCATTGGTCAGATGTAGAGCCCAAGGAACTGAAGACATTTCCTAGAGCTGGCAAAAGTGTTCAAAAGGGACTGGGAGTGGTGTCTCATGCCTGTGATCCCAACATTTTGAGAGGCTGATGTGGGAGGAATGCTTGAGCTCAGGAGTCTGAGGCTGCAGTAAGCTGTGACGGCACCACTGCACTGAAGCCTGGCCAACAGAGTGAGTCCCTGTCTCAAAAACAGGGACTGTTTTTAATTTTTTTTTTCCAAGATGGAGTCTCACTCTGTCCCCCAGGCTAAAGTGCAGTGGCAACAATCTCAGCTCCTGGGCAACCTCCACCTCCAGGGTTTAAGAGATTGTCCTGCTTCAGCCTCTTAAGTAGCTGGGATTACAAACATGCAACACCACGCCAGGCTAATTTTTGTATTTTTAGTAGAGAAGGGGCTTCATCATATTGGTCAGGCTGGTCTCAAACTCCTGACCTCATGATCCACCTGCCTTGGCCTCCCAAAATGCTGAGATTACAGGCATGGGTCACCATATCCAGTCTAAAACTATTTGGAAGGTACAGAGTGGCCAGAAAAACAGAACAAATGCCTCTGATCTGCTCTTTTGACATCTCATCACTAACATACACTTTTCTTTTCACAATTAAATTTAACATCATCACCTACAACAAAATGTTCCCTCCACATATACTGTCACTACCCCATTAACATAAATGCAACATTCCTCCAAGTGTCATAAGTTACTGTGACCATTTTCAAAGCCACAGTTTATGGGAAATATCAGTTCTTTCTCTGTGTAAATAAAAGAACTCCACCCAAATAAGAACAAAGGGAGGCTAATGCAGACAGAACTTGCTATGTAGTAAGAATTTTGTTTAAGTTCATTTAAGTTCTTCATAGATTCTGGAGATTAGGTCTTTGTTGTGCTGCCCCGTAGTGAGAACAGAAAATCAACACCAAGAAAAAATTATGCCAAATTGCAGAGTCTTTATTGCTGGCAGCCACGGAGGACTCAAGTCTCTCCAACCCGTGGCCCCGAGCTCAGGGGGAGCAAGGCATTTAAGCTGCAAAACCACATCCTTGAGAACAATCCAAGATGGCCGATCGCTAACATCCAGGGATTGCAGCTCTCAGGGAAGGCGCGGAGAACTAGAGGAAGCCACACTTTCAGACAAATTCTGGTCGCTCACAGAGCAGAAGATCCCCCAGTGGAGGAAACACACGGGTGGACAGCGGGACTCTCATGGCCGGTGCAGCGGTTCCGACAGCACCTCAGCGTGGCAGCTCTAGGAGCAGAGTAAACAGGTTCGGAGGACCCGCAAGGGTCCCCAGCACAACACCAGAGCCTGGCGCAGCGGCTGTGATGGCACCTTGGCGTGGCAGCACTTGACGCAGAGTAAACAAGACCGGTTCCCCTTCTGACCGAGGTTTGGAGCCCCAGGAAGGCGGAGTCGCCTACTACGGACACAAGAAGGAAGCCAGACAGGAGAATCCTGGGCAGAAAAGCACCATCAGTTTTAACGCCGCTGCTCTGGCCCTGGGAACTAACAACCTGGACGTCCACTCAAGAGACCTAATCTGAAAGTTGGTAATTTCAAAGACGACAGGAGGATAAATTTACAATGACGGGAAGAAACCAGCGTAAAAAAGCTGAGAATACTCAAAGTCAGAACGCCTCTCCCTCTAAAGATGATCACAGTTCCACATCAACAATGAAACAAGGCTTGATGGAGAACGAGCGCCTCCTGATGACAGAATCACTCTTCAAGGAATGGATAATAACAAACTTCGGTGAGTTAAAAGAACATGTTGTAGCCCAACGTAAAGAAACTAGGAACTTTGAAAAAAAGTTTGATGAAATCCTATTGAGAATAGACAACTTAGAGAGGAGTATGAGTGAAATAATGGAACTGAGGAATACAATACAGGAACTCCGAGAAGTATGCACAGGTTTAAACACTCGAATTGTTCGAGCAGAAGAAGGGATATCAGAGGTCAAAGTCCAACTTAATGAAATAAAACGTGAAGAAAAGATTAGAGAAAAAAGGATAAAAAGGAATGAGTAAAGTCTCCAAGAAATGTGGGACTATGTGAAAAGACCAAATTTACGTTTGATAGGTGTACCTGAATGCGACGAAGAGAATGAATCCAAGCTGGAAATTACCCTTCAGGATATTATTCAGGAAAATTTTCCTAAACTAGCAAAGCAGGTCAACATTCAATCCCAGGTAATACAGAGAACACCACAAAGATATTCCTCAAGAAGAGCAACCCCAAGGCACATAATCGTTAGATTCACCAGGGTTGAAACAAAGGAGAAAATACTAAGGGCAGCCAGAGAGAGAGGTCAGGTTACCCACAAAGGCAAGCCTATCAGACTTACAGCAGGTCTCTCAGCAGAAACTCTCAGGCCAGAAGAGAGTGGGGGCCAATATTCAACATCCTCAAAGAACAGAACCTTCAGCCCAGAATTTCATATCCAGCCAAACTAAGCTTCACAACTGAAGGAAAAATAAAATCTTTTATGAACAAGCAAGAACTCAGAGATTTTATTACCATCAGGCCTGCTTTACAAGAGCTTCTGAAAAAAGCATTATACATAGAAAGGAACAACCAATATTAGCCTTTCTAAAAATATACCAAAAATTAAAGAGCACCAACATAAAGAAGAATTTACACCAACGAATGGATAAAACAGCGGGTCAGCATCAAATGGCAGTAACCCTAAATTTAAATTGACTAAATCCCCCAATCAAAAGACACAGCCAAAACCCAATGGCATGTTACATCCAGACCTGTTTCACATGCAAGGATACACAAAGACTCAAAACAAAGGGATGGAGAAAGATTTACCAACCAAATGGAGAGCAAAAATAAATAATAAATAAATAAAAAGCAGGAGTTGCAATTCTCGTATCAGATAAAATAGATTTTAAAGCAACAAAGATATAGTGGTAAAAGGATCAATGCAACAACAAGAGCTAACGATCCTAACACCCAGATACGAGACTTAGATTCAATGAGACAGAAAATTAATAAGGATATCAAGGACTCGAACTCAGATCTGGAACAAGTAAACTTAATAAATATTTATAGAGCTCTCCACTTCAAATACACAAAATATACATTCTTGTCAATACCACATCACACCTACCCATAAGTTTAAATGAAACATTGATTGGCCATTATTAATACCCAATTTTTTTCAAAATAAAGCAATATTTCCATTTACTCTCCCTCTTTCTCTTTCTCTTTCTTCCTCTCCTTTACTTATTTTTTTTTTCTTTCCTTCTCTTAAAAAAAAAAAAAAAAAAAAAAACACACATCCTTGCTCAAGGGGGACACAGGGGTGTGCAAGGCAAGCAGTCTGTAAAAAAGCTAAAGTCACTGGTTTGTTGCAAGGGGAGTTGGGTAGCAGTGGAAATTTTTACCCTTAACACTTCTGAGAATTGCAGTATAATAACAGTCCTGAGAACGACACCTCTGCCCAGGGCCCAGGGGACTTCTCTATAAGATAGTGGTGCTTAGGCTTCTGTTTTAGCCCCTATTTCAGTTGAATATATAGTTTGTGAGTATCTTCTCCCATTCTGTATGTTGTCTTTTGCTCTGTTGATAGTTTGTCTTACTGTCTTAAAGCTTTTAGTTGAATTAGGTACCACTTGTCTATTTTTGTTTTTGTGGCAATTGTGTTTTTGAAAACCTAACCAAATATTTCCTGCCAAGGCTGATGTTGAGAAGAGTGTTTCGTAGGTGGTCTCCCAGGATTTGTATAGCTTGAGATGTTATATTTAAGTGTTTAATCCATTTTAATTTTTGTATATGGTGAAACGTAGGGGTTCCAGATTCAATGTTCTGTATGTGGCTAGCCAGTTACCCCAGGTCCATTTATTGAATAGGGAGTCCTTTCCCCATTGCTTGTTTTTGCTTTCTTAAATATCAGATAGTTGTTGGTATGTGGCTTTATTTCCGGGTTCTCTAACCTATTCATTGGTCTATGTGTCTGACTTTGTACCAGAACCATGCTGTTTTGGCTACTCTAAACTTACAGTATAGTTTGAAGTTGCACATGTGATGCCCATCAGCAGTGTACTGAATAAAGAAAACGTGGTACTTATATACCATGAAATACTACACAGAAGTAAAAAAAAGATACCATGTCTTTTGCAGCAACAAGGGTGCAACTGGAGGTCACTATTTTATTATTTTATTTTATTTTATTTTTGAGACGGAGTTTCACTCTTGTTACCCAGGCTGGAGTGCAATGGTGTGATCTCGGCTCACCAGAACCCCTGCCTCCTGGGTTCAAGCAATTCTCCTGCCTCAGCCTCCCGAGTAGCTGCAGCTACAGGCATGCGCCACCAAGCCCAGATAATTTTTGTATTTTTAGTAGAGACGGAGTTTCACCATGTTGACCAGGATGGTCTCGATCTCTTGACCTCGTGATCCACCTGCCTTGGCCTCCCAAAATGGTGGGCTTATAGGCGTGAGCCACTGCGCCCGGCCATTATTTTAAATGAATTAATGTAGCATCTGGAAACCAAATAGCCCATGTTCTCACTTATAAGTGGGAGCTAAACATTGAGTACACTGGACACAGAGATGGGAACAATAGACACTGCGGCCTGCTTGAGTCAGGAGGATGGTGTGAGGCTATGGGTTAGAAAACTGTTGGGTACTGTGGTCACTATCTAAGTGACAATATCATTTGTACATCAAGCCCCAGTGATATGCAATTTACCCATGGAACAAGTCGGCATATGTATCCCTTAAAACTAAAACTTGAGAAAATTAATAAATAAATGAAGCAAAAGCTAATTGTTGAATGTTGTGAAAGGTAACCATCACAACAGGATGTCATCAGGTAATATATTAAGTTGATATATTGAGAAGGAGCAGGATCTACCTATTATATAACAGAGATAATCCCTCAGCTATAGAGATTAGAAATAATTTAGAAAATGTAAACATTTGATTACTTATGGAGTACATCTGGGAGCATTGGAGAAACAGGGTTAGGAAGTAGACTACATGAAAAGCTCTCAGTGTGTGATTTTTCAATTATGTGCATAGGTTTCTTACATAACATGTAAAATTCAATTACAGAAGAAACAAAGTTGTTTTGGGGTCCCAAAGGTTCAGTGATTAACTAGAAGGACTCACAAAACTGAGTCAAGCTGTTATAGATTATCACAACAAAAAGACACAGATTAAAATCTGCAGCAGAAAAGGCTGCATAGGGCAGAGTACAGGACAGATCAAGCACAAACTTCCAGTTGTCCTTTCCCAGGGCCATGATGTGGACAGTGCTGAATTCTCCAGCGATATATAGCAACACACAGAAAGTACTTGCAAACAAGAAGCTTACCTGAGCCTTGGTGTTGAAGATTTCACTGGGGGTTGGTGGCATGGACAAGAGCACCCATTTGGATGACTTAGTTTCTCTGTGTCCACCTTCCTAAGGTCAAGTTGACACTACACTGCATGGTCCAATGTCCCCAAAATAAATCACATTTGTTAACATAAACTGTCTGGTGTGGGTAACACCAGATAGTCAGGGTATTCCAAGGACTGAGAGGTTATTTCCCTGGAGTTGAACTAGAGTCAAACCTTTTCTTGAAGTATATGGGGTTTGGACAATTCAGACCTACTAAGCTTCTTAAACTGCACACAAGTGATAGTGAATGTGTAAGAAATGAGTAGTCTCATATATTGCTGGTGTAAGTATAGCATTATATAACCCTTTGGAAAGAAATCTAGTGTGCAGTACATAGACATTATATTTGGTTTGTTTTTGGTTTTGTCTGAAACGGGGTCTCACTCTGTCACCCAAGCAGGAGTGCAGTGGCATGATCATAACTCACTGTAGCCTCAAACTCCCAGGCTCCAACTCTCCTCTAAACTCAGTCTCCTGAGTAGCTGGAACCACAGGCATGTGCCACCACACCCAGCTTATTTTTGTGTGTGTGTTTTTTTTTTTTTTGTATAGAGAAGATTTCACTATGTTGGCCAGGCTAGTCTCAAATTCCTGGGTTCAAGCAATGCTCCACCTCAGCTCCCCAAAGTGCTAGAATTACCCAGTGATAGCTCAGACCAAACATCTTCCTAACAGCTGCATGTGTCTGTGGTCTCTAAGAGTCAAAAGAAAACCCAAAAGAAAAAGCCAACCCCCTCCCCAAACAAAACAAAACCCACCAACAACCCACCTTTCACGTCAGGCATGCTTGAGAAGGGAGGCCTTTCTGGCCAGGACCAGGTAAGGGAATCTGTGCACTTGACTGCCACACAGTGGCAGGGACCTGACAGCCACACTCACTGACCCCATAGAATCTCCACCACTGACATACAGTTCAGGATGTGTCACCCTGAGAGATGACACCACAAATCTGGCTTTCACAGACTGATTCGACACTCTCTCATTGATTCTACACATATCACATTAGTGACACCAGAGTCCCTCATCACTGACCCTACATATCCACTATTCCAACGACCACCCATTACTAATTTACAGATTCTCATCTTTCACCCCAGGGACCTCACAGATTCCCCATCCCTGATTCAAGGATCTATAGAAGCTCCTCTCTTACCCTCACAGACCTATTAATAAGAGATACATTCATGGGCAAGTGTGTTGACCATTTTACACATCCATTGTGTGTGTGTGCATGCTGACTAATGGACTTAGGTAAACTTTAGCATTTTGATAGTCAACAGTTTCTCAATGCCTTTTTTCTTTTCGTACATCTTTGAAGACCTTATTCCAGTAAGTGCAGATTGCAATTTATTAATTTCTATTCCTTTTTGAGTCATTGTTATGCATTTGTTATTAATCATAATTCATGATTCTTATAAGTCAGAGACACCAAAGACTCACATAAGAAAAATGCCTGTGGGTTTTTATTATTTTTGTTATTTCTACAGATTATAAAAGTCATTCATTTGTATCAAGTCACTAAGTGTATATGTTGTTTTCTAAAAAAAAAAAAAAATTGTAATTAAAAAAAAATTTTTAGACACAGTCTCACTCTGTCACCCAGGCTAGAGGACAGTGGACACTGCAGCTTCAACTTCCTAGGCTCAAGTGATTCTCCCACCTCAGCCTACTTAGTAGCTGAGACCACGTGCGTACAGCAATATGTCTACTTAATTACAAAAAAAATTTTTGTAGAGATTAGGGTCTTGCTATGTTGCAGAGATTTGTCTTGAACTTGTGAACTCAACTAATCATCCCACCTTGGCCTCCCAAAGCACTGCAGTTACAGGTGTGAGCCACTGCATGCAGCTGATAACATCTTAGAGTAAAATACTCTGAGAACTAATGTAAAATTTCCACAGAGCTGAGCATCAGAAATTAAGATAGAATAAAAGGGTCATAGGGCAGCTGAAACAATGGAAACTTGGGTCAGGCATGGTGGCTCATGCCTGTAATCCCAGCACTCTGGGAGGCCATGGAGGAACTCACTTGAGGTCAGAAGTTTGAAACCAGCCTAGCCAACATGGTAAAATGCTGTCTCTACTAAAAATTCAAAAGTTAGTTGGGTGTGGCAGTTCATGCATGTAATCCCAGCCACTGAGGCTGCTGAGGCACAAGAAATGCTTGAGCATGAGAGGTGGAGGTTGCAGTGAGCCAAGATCGTGCCACCACACTCCAACCTGGGCAAGAGGAAGACACTGTTAAAAGAAGAAACAAAATCCTGATTTCTTCATAGTGTGAAAAATGTCCGCTCTGGAGAAATAATAATAAATAATAGATAAAATGTCCACTCTTTTTTTATCTAGTATTTTTTGAATTTTTTTAAGGCAATATTTTTTTGAAGTTTTATTGAGAAATATTAATAACATACCACAGAAGCCATCCATGTAAAGTGTAAAATTTGTTTTTCAGTATGTTTGCACAGTTGTGCAAACATCACCACAATAAATTTTAGATTAATTTCATTACCCCGAAGTAAACCACATATACTTCCATTTCCTCCCAATTCCCTTAACCCTGAGCCACTGCTAATCTACTTTGTGTCTCTATGTATTGGTCTATTTTTGACATTTTATTTAATGGAATTACATAACATGTGGTATGTTGTGACTGGATTTTTTCACTTAACATAATATTTTTAAGGTTTATTTCATCTTGCATTTGCAGAGAGGGCAGTGTACATAAGAATAAGCCTGGGGGTGCTTATTGATTGATTTGGAAACTTTGCTCCAAAATTGCAAAAGGAAAATGATTTCAAATAAAAAAAAAACACACTTTTTTTTCGGGCTAAAATCCTCTGTTTTCCCCAGTTTGTAAAGTGGGGCTTTATTGCAAAGAATGGCAAGGTTTTTAATGCATATTTTTAGCAAATTCTCCCTGTGATGTCAAAATAGTCACAAAATGTGGAGGTATGGGCTTCTGGACTCTGTGGCTGGAGATTCAGGTCAAGAAGAACTCAGGTGCAGAGAAAAAAAGTACAAGAGTGCCAACAGAATTTTTTAAATGGAAAGTTTTAAATGTTCCCCACAAAAGGAGTCCCAGATAACCACACAAAAGAGGAGTTTGCTGAGCCAGTCAGTCGCGATTGTTTAATAAGAAGATGCAGACAGACTGGGAAAGAGGGAAGCGTATGTCTGCAATCAGTTACATGGAGAAGTGTCAAGTAACTCACAAGACCAACTCAAAGTTACAAGTTTTTTTCTAGTGTTTATATATATCTTTTTTTTTCTTTTCTTTTCTTTTTTTTTTTTTTGAGACGGAGTTTTGCTCTTGTTATCCAGGCTGGAGTGCAATGGCGCGATCTCAGCTCATCACAACCTCCGCCTCCTGGGTTCAAGCAATTCTCCTGCCTCAGCCTCCCGAGTAGCTGGGACTACAGGCACGCGCCACCATGCCCAGCTAATTTTTGTATTTTTAGTAGAGACGGGGTTTCACCATGTTGACCAGGATGGTTCCGATCTCTTGACCTCGTGATTCACCCGCCTCGGCCTCCCAAAGTGCTGGGATTATAGGCGTGAGCCACCGTGCCCGGCCCCATTTAGTGCTTATATACATCTTAAGCTCCATGCTATGTGTGGAATTGCACCTACAAGCAGGAGTGTTTCATTCAATCAACATCTAATCTTTAACTAGGGTCTAGGGTATGCAAAGATTTCCCTGGAGTCTTGGAAAATTTCTGTATTTTAAGACAGGCCGAGGTGAGTGTGTAACAATTTTATTATTATTGGATCAAAGTTTAGTGTTTGAGAAAACCCAGGCAGGTCTTCATGGTTTTGTTTTCACATTCCATCCATTATACTCAGGCAACAGTTTCTCCATTTTTTTTTTTTTCCTTTTTTTTCTTCTTTTGAGATGGAGTCTTGCTCTGTCACCGAGTCTACGGTGCAATGGCACCTTCTTGGCTCGCTGCAACTCTTCCAGAGAAATTTCACCTGACAAGAAACCTAAATGGCTCTCAGAGGGTGGAAGAATCAGGATTTATTACACCGGTGGGTCCAGACGGGTTCGTACCCAAAGGACTGGACCCTAGCCTGAATCACTGCACAGCTTTCATAGGTTATCGGCAGGGGAAGCAAGGTAAGTGGAAACCCGTATCGGGGAACAATTTCAATGGAGTAGGATTATCACTACTTCTCAGGCTCTTTCAGCCTTGGTCAGGAGTGCCTCAGCTCAGCCTGTGTATGTGCATACAAAGACCGGTAGGTATTTGTACCCTTTACTGGGCTTGATTTCAGGGAAGTCCACCTCTGGGTAGCTTCCCACCTCTTGCAACCCTGGAAAGGGCCTCAGCTGCTGTGTGGGGCTGTTCTTAGCACAGATCACGCACTGGTTACTTGCTGCAGCACAGAGTTTAGGGAGGTGGGCAATGGAGTAGTATCTGCTGAGTAGGGTTTCCAGGGCAGTCTTGCCTAGGTGGGTGAGACTGTGGCATTGAGTAATGACAGTGTGAGCCAGGTTCATGGAAACCATGGGTCTGTTGTCAGGGAGTAGCCCCCATCTCCCTCTGCTTTGTTTTGCCCCCTTCCTCCTGTGCCCATTCATTTTCCTCCTTGGAGTACTCTGGTCTTCCCAAATCCTTGCAAAGCCAAGGGGTGACTGTAAATAAATGGGCAGGTGTAAGCACTGAATCTTCCTGCATTGCGGCTGCTCTAGCTTCTTGGTCTGCTAGCCGGTTCCCCATGGAGATGAGATCCATTCTGCTTTGCTGGTTCTTGCAATGTATGACAGCTACCTCTTCGGGTTTCCAAACTGCTTCTAGCAGTTTGAGGATTTCTTCCTTGTTTTTAACCTCCTTTCCTCCTGCTGTCAGAAGTCCTCTTTTCTCATATATCGCCCCTTGTATGTGGACATACTTGGAATCAGTGTAGATATTGGCCGCTTTATTTTCTCCATGACATAGGGCCTGGATAAGGGCATAGAGTTTCACCCATCGTGCTGACCAGCCTTTGGGTAAGGGAGCTGCCTCGATGACTTCAGTGGCAGTGGTGACTGCATATTTCACATACCTCTCTCCATTTTGGATGTAACCACTGCCATCGGTGAACAGATTAAAGTCTGCTGTTGAGATTGGAGAGTCCTTGAGGTCTGGCCAACTAGGGAGAACTTTGTCCACCACTTCCTCACAGTCACGACTGGGGGCTCCTTTTTCCATGGGCAAGAATGTGGCTGGGTTGAGGCCATGCACAGTTTCAATGGCGACTTACGGGTTCTCACATAGCAGTCCTTGGTAGTGGGTTAAATGTATATTTGAGAGCCACTCGTGTCCCTGACTCTTCATGAGGGTGACACTGAGTGGGGTACTTTGATATAGACAGACTGGCCCAAGGTTAGCTTGTCAGCTTTCTTCATCAGAATAACCGTGGCGGCTAAGCTCAATGACAAGGGGGCCATTCTGACCCCACTGTATCCAGCTGTTTCGACAGATATGCTACTGATCTCTGCCAAGGCGAAAGAGTTTGGGTGAGGACCCCAAGCACCACTTTCTTCTGCTACTGATCTCTGCCAAGGTGAAACAGTTTGGGTGAGAACCCCAAGCGCCACTTTGTTATTCTCTTGAACAAATAGTTTGAATTCCCGGGTAACATTTGTAGTCTTGGCACTGGGGCACTGTGGAGTAGCACTTTGATTTTCTAGTAAGCTGCATCTTGACTATTACCCCACTTAAGGGGTCTATCTTCCAGCCCAGTTAGTGCCTCATACAGGGGTCTTGGTATGTCTAAGAAGCCAGGGATCCATTTGTGACAGAAGCCTGCTGCTCCAAGGAACTCGGAGTTTTCACTTGGTGTTGGGAGTGGGCATGGAGCAGATTACCTTTTTCCTCTCTGATCCCAAGGACTGGTGACCTGTGGTGATGACAAATCCTAAGTACTGCACCTGTTGTTTACAAATTTGAGCCTTTTTTCATGAAACTTTGTGTTCCATTTCTGTGAGAAGTTGCAGTAATGCCTTAGTTCCTTCGCAGCAGTCCTCCCATCTTCTGGCGAGAAGGAGGTCATCCACATACTGTGCCAACATGAAGTTGAGGTCCTCTAATGGGAAGGCACCTAGGTCAGTGGCAAGCACCTCGCCAAACAGCGTGGCAGAGTTTTTGAATTCTTGGAGTAGACAAGTCCAGGTTAGCTGTGTCTTTCTTGGCGTCTGGGAGTCTTCCCATTCGAAGGCGAACAGGGCTGGCTTTTGATACCAATAATAGGCAGAAAAAGGCATCCTTTAAGTCCAATCAAGTGAACCACTCAGCCTCCAGGGGAGCTGACCCAAGAGAGTATATGGGTTGGTAAGACCAGGCGCGGTGGCTCATGCCTGTAATCCCAGCACTTTGAGAGGCTGAGGTGGGTGGATCACAAGGTCACGAGATTGAGACCATCCTGGTCAACATGGTGAATCCCATCTCTACTAAAAATACAAAAATTAGCTGGGCGTGGTGGCATGTACCTGTAGTCCCAGCTACTCGGGAGGCTGAGGCGGGAGAATTGCTTGAACCTGGGAGGCGAAGGTTGCAGTGAGCCAAGATAACGCCACTGCACTCCAGCCTGGGTAACAAGAGCGAAACTCCGTCTCAAAAAAAAAAGAGAGAGTATATGGGTTGGGAACCACCAGGTGAAGAGTGATTGCAGCACTGTTAACCACTCTCAGGTCTTGCACTGGTCAATATTCCCTATTGGGCTTTTTCACTGGCAGTAGGGCAGTATTCCAAGGAGACTGGACTTGACCAGAATCCTGTCTTTTTGGAGCCATGAAATGTGTTCCTGAGGTATCGGGTATTTTCTCTGCCTAACAGAGATGGCTCCAGACTTGAGGTCAATTATTAGTGGTGCATGGGCCTTATACATTCCTGGAGGGTTCTTTTCTGCCCAAACTGCAGGGAAGGATCGAGAAATTCTGGTGGGTTTTCTTCTGGCCTCTTGTCCTTGTGAAAGACTGACTGTCAGAACCAGGCCCTTCTTGGGCTCACTCAAAGTCAGACTTGCCAACCCTCTTGGTTGACTCTCACATCTGGGTTTAGGGTCACAGGTACAATCAAAGGTCCCTCTAACAAACATTTCAGAGCAAATTTTGACTCTCATGCATATGGTATAAAGCCCTTGAGTGGTTCAGAGACTGTTCTAACAGGGCCAGGCACACAAGTGAGATTGTAACTCTCCTATGCACACCCAGACGACAGTAAAGACTGTTGTTATCCCAAATGAACACAGCTCACTGTTGAGGTCTGAATCTCACATCCTGAGGTGGATAAAAGTTGCATACTTGACTCATACATGAATCTCTTCCACAAGTCGGTTCATAACATTGCGATTAAGATTCAGCAAATCCATGAGGCTGTGACTCTACTTAAAAGACATGATTCTCAGAAGGAATGGGGCTCTCACACATAGATCCTGTTGACCATTGGGATTGTGACTTGTGTACTTAGAACTACCATATAGAAGTTGACTCATGCCTAGAACTGGGACATGTGTGAGACTGTTAATCTCAACCCTGGACCTTCCTGTAGGTGTTATTGTTACATATGCCCCAGTCCAGCACCTGAGTGATTTGACTCTACTGCCTGGACCCAGCTCACATATGAGATTGTAACATACAACTGGGCACTGAGCAGAGGAAGCATTTTGACATCACTGGACCTTGCACTCAGATGAGGTCTCCTCTGATGCCTTGATGCTGCCCACAGGATGCATTGTAATATACCACTGGGTCCTATGCCCATTTGATTTAACTCTCTTGCCTAAGTCCTGCCTATACAGAAGATTGTTTCATATCCCAGTCCTGTCACATAAGTGATAAGACTATATTTGTCTGGTCTTAGTTCTCAGGAAAGAATAAAACATAATCACTTTATTCAGTACTGAGCTGATGTGACTTCTCTTATATTCTGAGGTTTTGCTCACAGAAAAGTTTGTGACATAAAGCTGGGCCCAAAACCATGGTAATGTTAATCTTTTGCCTTGACAGTGTCCTCTGAAGGCATTGTGACACACTACTGTTACCAGCACCATGTGTGTCTTGTGTTTGGACCCTGCCCACAGAGTGCATGGTGACTTGTCTTTGGGTTCATCAACTATTTGTTGGGACTTTCCCCCTTTAACACATCCTTGTCTATAACAGATATGGTGACATACATCTGGGCCTAGCACCTCGGAAATGTGATGCTCCTGTCTTGCCTGGGCTGTGTTCAGAAAAGAAAGAGTGATGTATTGCCATTTATCACCTAGGTGATGTGACTTAGAGCATTACATAGTGCAAAGGTGATGTGACACTTCTGCCTGGTCCTTGCCAATAGAGGTAATTGGAATATAGCTCATAACCTAGATTATTTGAGTCTCTTTTTCTTTCCTGAGCCTGTCCACAGTGGAAATTATATTGGGAGTTCTAGCACCCAGTTTTTTCTACTTTCCTGCTTGTGTCATTCTCATGTGGTGCATTGTGACATATTTCTGAATTCAACACCAAGGTGATGTTACTCTCTTGCCTGGAATATTGTGACATCTCTCTGCATAATCACCCAGGTGATTTGACTTCTTTCTCCTGCCTGGTCCCTGCTTGCAGAGGGCATTGTGATATACCACTTGGCTCAGCCCCTACATCATGTGACTCTCTACTCATGCCTCTACCATGCTCACTTAGGTGACTGTGAAATATGACGTGGTCTATCCCATAGCCTTTGTGACTTTCTTCTTCCTGAGAATAACACAGAAAGCACTGGGATATACCTCTGGGTCTCTTGCCCAGGTGAGGAAACTTTTCAGCTTAGGCCCTCTTCTTAGGGAGGATTGTGACATACTGCTGAACTCAGCACTTAAATAATGATGTAAAGCTTTTCTACTGCTCAGGCTCTGCCCAAGAAGGAATTATAATGTATTCCAGAGCTATAGGTAGATGGTGAGTCCAGGGCCAGAATTTATTACACCTGTGAGGCTTTGACTCTGATACCAGAACACAGTCTACAAGTGAAACTGAGACTCTCATGCATGAATCTAGTCCATCATTGAGATTGGGACTCAGGTACTTGGATATAACTCACAGGTGTTGACTTTCCTACCTCACACCATGTGTGAGTTGTGAATCTTATCCCTGCACCTTCCCACAAATGTGATTGTGACATATACATTTGCATAACACCTGAGTGATTTTACTTTACTGCCTGGACACAGTCCCAGGGAAGATTGTGATATACACCTGGCTAAAGCACCTAGGTAATGTGACTCTCTTGCTTGAGGCCTACCCACAGAGGGTATTTTGAAATATTACTGGGCCTAGCACATGGGTCATCTGACTCTAATCTTTAGCCTAGGCTGTTCACAAAGCCATTATGAGATATCACTGAGCCCAGCACCTGGTGATATGTCTGTACTGCCTGGGCCCTGCCCACAGGAGGTATTGTGACTGATCTCTGTGGCCATAATTTAGGTGCTGTGACTCTTCTATTCTAAGCCATGACAATGGAGAGGGATTGTAACATATCTTTGGAACAGCACAATGGTAATGTAAAATCTTTGCCTAGTCCATGCTTATAGATGGCATTGTGGCTTATCACTCGTCACAGTATGCAGGTAATTTAACTCTCCTTCCTGGGTCCTGATCACAGGGAATATTGTAACGTATCTTTAACCCAGCACTTAAGATATGTGGCTCTTCTGGCTTCTTTTCCACAAGTGGGATTTTGACATATAATTGCACCCAACACACAGAGGAGATGGGAAGTGACTCTTGTATGCTCATCCAGCCAACAGTTATGAGTGTAACCCTCACACATGCACAGAGACCTCTGGGATGGTCCTGTGTCTTATACATGGACACAGTCCACAGTTGGAATTTTGACTGTCATATGTAGATCCAGTCACAGGTGTAATGTTAGCTCACAGGCACAGTAATGACTCTTATAACTGGACCCAGTCAATAAAAAAAAACCAATGCTGACCCTTATAGTTAGGCATAAGAAAACTGGGAAGATCCTGGGTCTCCTACCTGTATGAAAGTTGTGGCAGATTATGAAACTTATGCATATTGTATAATGCCCCCTGGCGGTTCAGAGTGTTATTACAGAGGCCAGCACACAGGTGAGATTATGACTTTGATATGCAGACACAGCTAACAGCATTGTCACCTTGGTGCAGAGCCCAGTAATGCAACACAATCCTTTTTTAGGCAGAGCCCTATGAGCAGAAGAGAGTCACATCACCTAGGTGCTGGATCCAGGAATATGTCACCATACCCCTAATAAAGATCACAGGTAAGATAGTCACATCAACTAGGTGAAAGACCCAGCAATATTTCACAATCTTCTCTGGACTCAGAAACTGGATAATAGAGGAGTGACATCAGCTTGGTGCTGGGCCCAGCAAAATGTCATGTTGGGTACAAGTACATGAGTCATGATCTCAGTGGTGTGCTGGATCTATCAATCTGTCCCGTGCACTGCCTTCTTAGTAGAGTGACAGCCTCACAGGTTTGCTGAATGTTGGTTGGAGTCAGAAACCCAAATGTGAGCAAAATATGCATATGAAAGTCAATCCACAACTTTTGACTGGCTTTGGACGTGAGACTCAGAACCTCAACAGTCGACTGTGTTCATGTGGGATGATGAGTCTGTACTGCTGACTGGGTGTGGATATCTGTGTCACAATCCCACATGTATGCAGTGCTCAGGCAGAAAAGAAGAGTCAATCACCTAGGTGAATAATTAAAGAATATTACTCTTTCATTAACTTTTCTAATACTTGTATGGACAGAGCCAAAGAAGGAGAGTTGCCTCCCCTATGTTTTAGACACAGCCATGTCACAATGCACAATGTATGCAGGGCCCAGGCAGTAGAGGAAGTCCAACCATCTAGGCTCTAGACCCAGTGTTACATCACAATACCTTCTTGGACAGATCTCAAGCAGTAGAGGAGAGTCACATCACCTCAGTGCTGTGTGCAAAAATGTGTAATGCCAGGTGTGGTGGCTCACACCTGTAATCCAAGGACTTTGGAGGCCAAGACAGGTGGATCGCCTGAGGTCAGATGTTCAAGACCAGCCTGACCAACATGGTGAAACCCCGTCTTAAAAAAAAAAAAGTGTCACAATACCCACCGAGTAAATGGCCCACTGATGGAAGTCACACCACCTAGGTGAGGGACTCAAAAATCTGTTGCAATGCCCCAATGTGGGTAGGGCTCAGAAGGAAGAATCACATAACAGGGGCGGGCCCAGCTTCATGTCACAATCACTCCATTTGAAAGAGTGATGCATCACATAAATGCTGGGCCCAGCAATATGTCACATTCCTCACGTAGACGGGTCCTATGATGAAGAGTCACATCATCCAGGTGATGGGTTCAGAGATATGTCCTAATGCCCTCTGTCACCTGTGTTCTGGGCCCAGTCATAAGTCACTGTCTTCTGTGGGTATCGCCAGGCAAGGGAGAACAGTCACATCACCCAGCTGCTGGTCCTAGAGATTTGCCATAATCTATTGTATGGGCACAGTTCAGGTAAGAGAAGAAGAAAGTCACATTATCTAGGTGATTGCCTAGAGCTATGCCACAATGCCCCTACAAGGCAGTGTCCAGGCAGAAGACTCAAATCACCTTGGTGCCAAGCCTAGCAATGTGTCACAATCTCTCCTGTAGGCAGAACCTGAGAAAAAGAGTCACATCAATTAGATGTTGGCCCACTGATAGGTCATAATCTTCCCTGTGTGCAGAAACCAGGCAGTAGAAAAAGTTCACATCACTTGTGTGATTCACATATAGATATGTCAGAATGCTCCCCGTAGGCAGACCCCAGGCAGGAGGCATACATATCATGGGTGACATCCAAAAAATATGTCAAATGACCCATATGATCTGGGCACAGGCAGAAGAGACATATAACCTGAGTGCTGAGTATGGGGTTTTGAACCGTGTGACAATGATCCATGTAGGCAGGGCCAAGGCAGAAGAATAGAATAACATCACCTGAGTTCTGGGTCCAGTCATACATTAGTTTCATCTGTGGGCTGGGTCAGGTGGGAGACTCACATCATATTGGGTGCTGGGCACGATATGTGGCAATCCCACCTGCAGGAAGGTCCAGGGATGAGATTAACAATCCTGCACATATCCCAGTTTTAGGTATGGAATGAACACATTTTGAATGTTGGGTCCAGCTACATGAGGCACAATCTCATCAGTGAACCAGATCTATGCATCAGTCTCAATTTCTATTGCAGACTGTGTTGACTTAGTGGAGTCCCCACCAGAATTCTGGTGGGAAAGTCACCAAACAATCTGTGGACCACATTTATGTACATCAGCCATTTAAAAAAAAAAGTCTTCTCACTGCCTCTGGGTGTGATTCAGAACCTCAGCACTGCACTGTGTTGATATAGAAAGTTCTCCATCTTTACTTTGAGCTGAGATATTCATATGAGTGTCACAATCCCACCTGTCAGGTGGGCCCTGTGACAATTCTCTGTACCAACAGATGGCATTATACAGTGTGCATGAGTGTCACAAATCATGCTGACATTTACGCTGCTATGGATCAGTGATTGTATCTGTGGCCCTAAACCAAGATATGAGAGTCAACGTCACTCCAGTTTGCTCGATCCAGACAGGAGAGTCCTGCCTATGAGTGGATTTAGAAATGAGTTAGCATTCCAAGTGTGGCCAAATCTTCTACATGAAAGACATAATTCCAATTGTAAGCTGCATTCCCGTGTGAGATTTAAAACTTCATCAGTGGACTTTGTCCATGTGTGAATGTAATGAATGAAATGGTTGGCAGGGTGTGTATGTGTGTAAAACACAATTTTACGTGTGTGCTGGGCTTTGTGTTGACACTCTTTGTACCACCCGATGTGTTTATATAACATGCATAAAGTGGTAACTCTCTGTTACCTTCCAACAAAGAGAAGACTTAGAACATTACCCATATTGGGTAGTTTGAGGTATAAAAGTCATTTTATACCTCACACAATACATATATTGTGACATATATCTTGGCTCAGTCACACCTGTCACCTGAGCAAACATATGTCACAATCCTACTTGCATACATGGAGCAAGCAGAAGAATGACATTACCCGGTACTTCTCCAGGGATATGTCACAATCATTTTTGAGGGCAGGGAATTGGCAGGAGAGTCACATTATCTGTGATCACTGTGCTGGGCTCAGTGATCAGTCACTCTTTTGTGCAGATGGTCCAGGGCAAGGCTCACAGGAGAGAAGTTCCCATTAACTCTTTAATGGGTTCAAAGATATGTCAAAATGCCACTTGTGGGCAGGATCCAGGCAGGAGACTCACGGCACCTTGGTACTGGGCTCAGAAATATGTCTTGTGATTGCAGCATGAAGGCAAAAGGGTAACATTAACATAGTGCTGGGACAAGATATATGTTACAATCTCCCTGGTGGGCAGAAGCTAGAAAATAAAGAAAAGCCACATCAGCTAGGTGCTAGTCTCAGGAGATGTCTCACATTTTTTCCTGTAGGCTGAGACCAGGTTGAAGAAAGAGTCACATCACCTAGATAATAGACACAGAGATATGTCAAATCCCCTTGTAGAAAGGCCCAAGCAGGAGAGATATGTCACTTGACTGTTGGACTCAGCAATACATCTCAATGGTCCATGTGGGCAGGCGCATATGCAAAAGACCAAATATCTTGGGTGCAGGGCCCAGTGATATGTCACAATGCCCGCTGGGGTATCACCAAGACAAGAAAGAGTCACATCACCTTGGTACAGGCCCAGCAATGTGTCATTGGGTCCCCTCTGGTTAGAGGCAAAGCAGAATAGTGCTATCAGTTAAATACTGTGTCCAGCAATTTCTTTCTAGAGAAGACCTTATGGATGCCCTTCCAAATTAGTGCTTACTGATTTGAGTGGTGTTTGAAAGGAGGTAATTTTTTTTTTTAATTCAAGCTCTTTATTATGGATACTTTCAACATTATATACATTAAAAAAAAAAACTAGTAAAATGAATCCAGCTTTAACAATTAACACACGGTCAATTTTGCTTCATCCTTATTTCCATTCCATTATTTTAAAGAAAATTCAAACATTTCATCTATAAATATTTCAGTACAAAGTATCTTTTTCTTTTTTTGAAAGAGTTTCACTCTTCTTGCCCAGGCTGAAGTGCAATGGTGCGATCTCAGTTCACCTTAACCTCCACCTCTCTAGTTCAAGTGATTCTCTTGCCTCAGCCTCCTGAGTAGTTGGGATCACAGGCATGTACTACCATGTCTGGCTAATTTTGCATTTTTAGTAGAGACAAGGTTTCTCCTTGTTGGTCAGACTGGTCTCAAACTCCTAACCTCAGGTGATCTGCCTGCCTCAGCCTCCCAAAGTGCTGGGATTACAGGCATGAGCCACTGTGCCTAGCTGAAATATACTTCTTTTAAGAACTTTTCTTAAAAGACATTCTTCATATTATCACATTAAGAAAATGAACAATTCCTGGCCAGGTGCTATGGCTCATGCCTGTAATCCCAGCACTTTAGGAGGGCAAAGCAGGAGGATGGATTGAGTCCAAGAGTTTGAGTCCAGCCTGGGTAACAAGGCAAAACCCTGCTTCTACCAAAAAAAAAAAAAAAAATACAAAAAATTAGTTGGACATGGTGGACACCCTCTAGTCCCAGCAACTTAGAAGACTGAGGTGAGAGGATCACCTGGGCCTGGGAATTTGAGGCTACAGTGAGCCATGACTGCACCACTGCACTTCAGCCTGGTGACAGAGCAAGATCCTGTTTCCAAAAAAAGGAAAAAATAAAATAATTTTTTAAAATCACATAATTAGTTGCATTTGATTTGTTCAAATCAAAGTTTAAACAAGATCTATATGTTCAAGTTAGATGATAAAGCTCACACACACACACATAGCCTCATTTTGCCACCTAGGCTGGAGTACAATGGCATGATCTCAGCTTACTGCAACCGCTACCTCCCGGGTTCAAGTGATTATTTTGTCTCAGCCTCCCAAGTAGCTGGGATTACAGGTGCATGCTACCATGACCGGCTAATTTTTTTTTTTTTTTTTTTAGAGATAGAGTCTTGCTCTGTCACCCAGGTTGGAGTAAGTGGCATGATCTTGCTTCACTGTAGCCTCCACTTCCCAGGTTAGAGCGATTCTCCTGTCTCAGACTCCTGTGTAGCTAGAAATACAGGTGTACCACACCTAGCTATTTTTTGTATTTTAGTAGAGAAGGGGTTTCACCTTGTTCACCAGATTGGTCTCTAACTCCTGACCTCAAGCGATCTACCCACCTCAGCCTCCCAAATAATTATATTTTTGAAGAGATGGGGTTTCACCATGATGGCCAGACTGATCTTGAACTCCTGACCTCAGGTTATCTGTCCACTTTGGCCTCCCAAAGTGCAGGAATTTCAGGCATGAGCCACCTCTCCTGGCTTACTTTTTTAAAAATCGATTGACTTCCCTTTTTTTCTTGATATTTATTGTTTGCAGAAATAAAAAACTAGACCATACGGAGTTTCCACATACTGCGTTTGAGTACACCCCCATGGTACTGATTAACATATCAGATTCTCTATATTTCCTCTAAAATATCGGGTCATTAATTAGAGCAGTAGTTCTCAACCAGCTCTGTCTCCCCCTTCCCCCATTAGAAGACATTTGGCAATGCTGGGAGGTATTTTTGTTACCACACTGGAAAGAAGAATGCTATTTCTGGCACCTATTGATTAGGAATCTAGGTGCTGCTATAATGTACAGGACAGCTTACTCCCAACCTAAACAAAGAATTATGTGGAACTAAATGTAAATAGTGTCAGAGCAGAGAAACTCTGCTCCAGAGGCTTCATCAAATTCAAGTTCAATTATTTTGGTAAGATCTGCTTGTCACTGTTTTTGTGATCAAATTTGTTAGCAGGTTAAAGTGTAATCCATGTGATTTACCCATTGTAAAGTTGCTGCCTTTTGCATAATGTCATGCATTCACTGATGATCACTGTCTACACTCACTATGTTGCTAGGAGTTGCAAAACAATCACCTTATTATGTCCCTCTTTCAGCCATTATTACTGGAATCCTTTTATAAACTCCTCCCACATTAACAATCTGATTACTCAGAGGGATAGTATGTATAGGAAAGGGAGGAGAAATGCTTGATTTTTTCATTCATATTCATGAGTTTTCAGAATTATTAGTTTCAGAATAATTAATTGGTTTGCTAGTTTCCAAAGGTGATTGTGATAAACTGTATTTTTTAAAGGTGGTTGCAACAAAAGGCTTGTCCCATGTGTTCTTCTAGAATTTTGCCTTCCCACTTTCAGAGGTGAAGTTTAACTCCTCTGTCCTTGAATCTCGATTGGTTTGTTGTTTGTAAGCAATGCTGTGTGGCTCCCAAGCCTGTCATAAGAGGCACTGTGACCTTGACCTCATTAGCTGAAACTCCTGTGATTGAAGTCTTGAGGCATCATGTCAGAAGTTCCAAGTGTCCTGAGCCACCATGCTATGAGAAAGCCAAGTCACATAAAGAGGCTACTAGTCCGAGTCTTTGACTCCTCCCACCCCAGGTGCCAGACCTGTGTGCAAAGCAGGCTTTGTAGGACTGCAGCTCTCAGGCATCAGATCACTCCCAGCCTTTGAATCCTCCTGGTTGAGACCACAGACATCTGGAGCAGAGGCAAACCGTCTCTTCTGCGAGCTGTCTGAATTCCTAACCCACAGAATCAGAGAGTACATTAAAATGGTTGTCTTAGCTGGGCACGGTGGCTCACGTCTGTAATCCCAGCACTTTGGGAGGCTGAGGTAAGTGGATCACAAGGTCAGGAGTTCAAGACCAGCCTCCTGACCAACATGGTGAAACCCCATCTCTTAAAAAAAAAGGTTGTGTTACACTACTAAGTCTGAAGTGGTGCGTTATACAGCATGAGTAACTGGTGAACAACGACTGATATACCCACATTTGTTTGTTATATTACACACACACACACACACACACACACACACACTTTTTCTTCTTTAGAGGTGAGGTCTTGCTGTGTTGTCCAGGCTGGTCTTGAACTCCTGGCCTGAAGCGGTCCTCATATCTCAGCCTCCCAAAGTACTGGTATTACAGACATGAGCCACTGCACCTGGCCTATACCCACATATTTTATTAAAAATTTCTTTGGCTCACACCTTTAATCCCAACACTTTGGAAGGCTGAGGTGGGCGGATCATCTAAGGTCAGGAGTTTGAGACCAGCCTGACCAACATGGAGAAACCCTGTCTCCACTAAAAATACAAAATTAGCTGTACGTGATAGTACATGCCTGTAATGTTAGCAACTCGGGAGGCTGAGGCAGGAAAATTGCTTGAACCTGGAAGGCGGAAGTTGCAGTGAGCCAAGACTGCCATTGACTTCTGGGCAACAGAAGTAAAACTCCACCTCAAAAAAAATTAAAAATTAAAAAATTGTGGAGTCAGTCTTGCTCTGTTGCCCAGGATGGAATGCAGTGGTATGATCTTGGCTCACTGCAACCTTTGTTCCCCCAGGGTTCAAGCAATTCACCACACCTGGCTGATTTTTTGTATATTTTGTACAGATGGGGTTTCACCATGAGCAATTTTCCAAGGAGACTGAGACTAGCCTGGTCAACATGGTGAAACCTGTTTCTACTACAAATAAAAAAATTAGGCTGTTGTGGTGACACATGCCTGTCATCCCAGCTACCCAGGAGACCGAAGGAGGAGAACCACTTGAACCTGGGAGTTGGAGTTTGCAGTGAGCCGATACTGCAGTATTGAACTCCAGCTTGGGCAACAGTGAGATTTCTCTTGAAATGATGATAACAATACCAGGCAAGAAAAGCAGCACCGAACAAATGAAAACTGATAGTAAATACGTAAGATCACACGAGTATTCAGAGACATATTATAATCTGGAAACCACGTATCAGTTCCCTTGGCTATCCCACAGCAAATGCAGCCAAAGGGTCTCCACAGGTTTCCTAATCACAGTCATATGTTCCTATTAAGGCTCAATATTATACATGCCCTGACACTGGGTGAAAACAAGGTGGGCTTAATGGATTAACTGCAAGTTCTCTGCCCCATCCGCCGTGGCGATGGCTGATTTCCCAGCCGTGGACGCTGAAGGCAAGGACTCCACACAGCTGACCCTCCAGCGTCCCACGTCCAGCCGGCGACTGGCCGAAAAGCCCAAATCCGCTGAATACGCTCTCCACTGTTACCCTGGATGCCATCTTCAGACTCTGCGCGCGCCGAACTTCCGGAAACCAAAGGGCGGGCTTCCGGAAACGGTGACCAATGGGAAATGCTATCAGCTGTTACTAGGCGGACAGTTCCTTTCCTGGCAAAACAGAAGGAGGGGATGCTGGCAGTCAGCCTCAGATAGACGGAGCTTTTAGCCAATAGATGTGTAGTTTTGTCCGCATTAGCGAGTAAGAAGCGCTAGCGGCCACAGGCGGAGCGCAGTGGCTTACACCTGTAATTCTGTCACTTTGGGAGACTGAGTCGGGTGTATCACGAGGTCAGGAGATAGAGACAATCTGGGCTAACACGGTGAAACCCCGTCTCCACTAAAAATGCAAAATATTAGCAGGCCGTGGTGTCAAGTGCCTGTAGTCCCAGGTATATTCAGGAGACTGAGGCAGGAGAATAGCTTGAACCGGGGGGCGGAGGTTGCTGTGAGCCGAGATCGCGCCACTGCACTCCAGCCTGGGCCACAGCAGCGAGACTCTGTCCAAACAAAAAAAAAAAAGAAAGAAAGATTTTTTGCGATTTCTGCGCCGGATCGCCTACCTGCTGCGCCAAACCAAAACTTTTTTGGAATTACCCTCGGTGCTCTTTCCTAAACTTTCTTGGAGATTTGCACCAGGCGATGGAAACCCTCAAACCTGATCCTTGACCACCCCCGCCCCGTGAACTCTGAGACTCAACCTTGTGCACCTCCAGTCTTGTTATCAACAGACTAGTAAATTATAAAAAGTAAAAAAAGAAAATGTGGCCGGGCGTAGCAAGGCGTGCGCCTTTAATCCCGTCTACTCAGGAGGGTGATGCAGCCGAATCGAGGGGAGAACGCGCCACTGCCCTCCAGCCTGGGAAGGAAGAGGGAAAATCCGTCTCAAAAAATAAAACAATATACTTGGCTTCCCAAAGTACTAAGATTACAGGCATGAGCCATGGTAAAAATAAAGAAAGAAAGAAAATGGGGCCGGGTGCGGTGGCTTACGCCTGTAAATCCAGCACTTTGGGAGGCTGAGGCAGGCCTATCGCTTGAGGTCAGGAGTTTGAGACCAGTCCCGCCAACATGGGGAAACCCCATCTCTACTAAAAATACAAACAATTAGCCAGAGAGGTGGCCGGCGCCTGTAATTCCAGCTACTGGAAGGCGGAGGCACGAGAATTCTTTGAAACTGGAAGGCGAGGTTGAAATGAGGCGAGATGGTGTCACTGCGCTCCAGTATGGGCAACAGACTGAGACTCCACCTCAAAATAATATTAATAATAAAGGAAATGAGACAGGGCATTGTAGCTCAAGCCTGTAATCCCAGCACTTCGGGAGGCGGAGGTGGGTGTGTGCCATAGCTAACCCAGAGTTAAAACCTAAGCAACTCCATCTTAAAACCTGTACCCTGCAAGCACCAAGAAAAATGGTTTTTCCAAAAATAAGTTGTAACTGTTGCCCCATTTCCTTGGTGATAACTGCTTGCTGTCCCGTTTTCCTTGTGATAACTGCTAACATTGGCTTCTGTAAATAAAAACAGCTAGCTTGCTTTGAAAAAATGCTGATTGAAAATAAAGAGAAGAAAAAATTTTCTGTTGAAATGTTTGACTTGCAGCTCTCCACCAGGGACTACTTAGAATTTCCCCAAATTCCAGGAAAGCTACTGTGTAGGGCTGCTTGCCTATGCTTATCAGAAAATGCCAGAAATAGCTTCTGTAAAGTTGCCTGCCCTGCATCCCCTCACCCTCTTGGTCCTAAAACCAGGATGTGGTTTTTCAGCTTAAAAACCCTGCTCCCCCTGAGCTCAGGGCCATGTGTTGCAGAGACAGGAGTCCTCCGTGGAGGACACAATAAAGACCCTGCAATTTGGCATACTTTTGTCTTGGTGTTGATTTTCTGTTCTTGCTCTGGGGCAACACAACAAAGACCTAATCTCCAGAATCTATGAAGAACTTAAATGAACTTAAACAGAACCCTTACTACATAGCAAGTTCTGTCTGCATAAGCCTCCCTTTGATCTTATTTGGGTGGAGTTCTTTTATTTTCAAAGAGAAAGAACTGATATTTCTCATAAACTGTGGCTTTGAAAATGGTCACAGTAACTTATGACACTTGGAGAAATGTTGCATTTATGTTAGTGGGGTAGTGACAGTATATGTGGAGGGAACATTTTGTTGTAGGTGATGATGTTAAATTTAATTGTGAAAAGAAAAGTGTATGTTAGTGATGAGATGTCAAAAGAGCAGATCAGAGGCAACTGTTCTGTTTTTCTGGCCACTCTGTACCTTCCAAATATTTTTAGACTGGATATGGGGGCCCATGCCTGTAATCTCAGCATTTTGGGAGGCCAAGGCAGGTGGATCATGAGGTCAGGAGTTTGAGACCAGCCTGACCAATATGATGAAGCCCCTTCTCTACTAAAAATACAAAAATTAGCCTGGCGTGGTGTTGCATGTTTGTAATCCCAGCTACTTAAGAGGCTGAAGCAGGACAATCTCTTAAACCCTGGAGGTGGAGGTTGCCCCAGAGCTGAGATTGTTGCCACTGCACTTTAGCCTGGGGGACAGAGTGAGACTCCATCTTGGAAAAAAAAAAATTAAAAACAGTCCCTGTTTTTGAAACTGTTGGCCAGGCTTCAGTGCAGTGGTGCCGTCACAGCTTACTGCAGCCTCAGACTCCTGAGCTCAAGCATTCCTCCCACATCAGCCTCGCAAAATGTTGGGATCACAGGCATGAGTCACCACTCCCAGTCCCTTTTGAACATTTTTGCCAGCTCTAGGAAATGTCTTCAGTTCCTTGGGTTCTACGTCTCACCAATGAAACTCATATCAAGATATTTCAAGGCCGGGCACGGTAGCTCACGCCTGTAATCCCAGCACTTTGGTAGGCCAAGGCGGGTGGATCACAAGGTCAAGAGATCGAGACCATCTTGGTCAACATGGTGAAACCCCGTCTCTACTTAAAATACAAAAACTTAGCTGGGCATGGTGGCGTGTGCCTGTAATCCCAGCGACTCGGGAGGCTGAGGCAGGAGAGTTGCCTGAACCCAGGAGGCGGAGGTTGCGGTGAGCCGAGATCGCGCCATTGCACTCCAGCCTGGGTAACGAGCGAAACCTCGTCTCAAAAAAAAAAAAAAGATATTTCAAAACTGACCAACTTAATCAAGGTTTCACATGGAATTCATTTTGTGGGTGTGGCTTTCACAGGCAGGAGTAGTTGCTTATGTATCAGGTGCAGACAGCGTATCAGTGTGGCAACAGTGCCAATTCCCATAGCTCTTGTGCCAGCAGGAGAGGCAGGTGACTTACTCGGTATACCTGTCCCATGCCATGGTTTTGGGCATAGTTCCTATAAGCCTAACCTTGAGCCTGGATACCCTCCCTCCCAATCATTCTTTAAACTACCTATATTTTTGGCTTAATTACCCAGAGGCTGGGACCGTTGCTTGCAGTGTGAAGCTTTGAATATTAAAGTATTAAAAAACAAAACAGGCCAGGCCTGGTGGCTCACGCCTGTAATCCCAGCACTCTGAAAGGCCAAGGTGGGTGGATCACCTGAGGTCAGGAGTTCAAGACCAGCCTCGCCAACATGACAAATCCCCGTCTCTACTAAAAATACAAAAATAAGCCTAGCACAGTGGTGCACATATATAATCCCAGCTACTTCGGAGGCTGAAGCAGGAGAATTGCTCCAACCCAGGAGGCAGAGTTTGCAGTGAGCCAAGATTGTGTCCCTGCACTCCAGCCTGGGTGACAGAATAAGACTCCATCTCAAAAAAAAAGAAAGAAAAATTGCTACAGTTTTTTGCTATCAATATTATTTTTTATTTATTGCATATGTGATTTATACAACTCTTTTTACATCAAGAAACTTGTCCAAAGACTCACAGCTACTAGGTGGCTAGGTTGACATTCAGGATAAACTGAGTTTGCTCATCTGAGCTCCTCCAAAGATTGAATTATTGGCTTCTGCAGACCCATGAAATACTGGAGAATGATACATTTACAATAGAAGCTGGATTTTTTCTTTATTTCTGCCCATATAGCATGGTTTATTATTGGGAATAATCCTGTCAAGAAACCGTAGAAGCACACAGTGCCTCACACCTGTAATCCTAGCACTCTGGGAGGCTGAGTTGAAAGAATCACTTGAATTCAGGAGTTCAAGTGCAAACTGGGCAACAGAGTAAGATCCTGTGTCTATGAAAATATGTTTTTACATCAGGCAGGCATGATGTTCCATGCCTGTAGGCCCAGCTACTCAGGTGGCTGAAGCAGGAGGATTGTGTGAGCCAAGATCATTAAGGCTGCAATGAGCAATAATTGGCTACACCACCACCCTCCAGCCAGGATAAAAGAGTGAGATGCTGTCTCAAAGAAAAATTGCAGAAGGATTTTGAACAAAGAATAATTTGCATGAATAGTTAAGGGATGAGCTTAGAAAGTCAAAACCCAAGAACATTATTATTTATCCATGAAATAACTTGAAAACTTGTAAAAAGAAAAGAAAACCACTAGATAAATTAAACGCAATAGGGTTAGATTGAGCAAAAAATGATGTGCAAATCGGATAGTCCATGGATCCAGAGTAGGCTCAGAGATACTCCAGCTTAGCCACATGGTAAAAAAAGCACAGTGACATACAGAAAATGGAAGAAGGTACAGAAACAGCCAGATTAATTACAGCTTAGAATGAGCCTTATTTGAAAATGATTTGAGCAGTTGACATTTTTATATGTGCCAAAACATTGCAGGAGGTAGAAGAATGGGTACAGTCTATTTACATATCAAATTAGATTTCAGTTTAGTATGTAAAAAAAAAAACTATTGAAAAAAATTAAACATGAAAGCGGGCAGTATTAGAATATAATTAATTTAACCATTTCTCTCTTTTGGTCATCATCTTAATTTTGAGAGATACATCAAAACTTTAGATATTGATATCACCTCATCGCAATAAAAAATGCAGTTATTGGCTGGGCTTGGTGGCTCACGCCTGTGATTCCCAGCACTTTGGGAGTCCAAGGCGGGCAGATCACCTGATATCAGGAGTTTAAGACCAACGTGGAAGCCTGGCCAACGTGGTGAAACTCCATTTCTACAAAAATTAGCTGGGCAGAATGGTGAGTGCCTGTAATCCCAGCTACTTGGAAGGCTGAGGCCGGAGAATTGTTGACCCCAGGAGGTGGAGGTTATAACGAGCTGACATCTCACCATTGCACTCCAGCCTGGGCAACAGAGCAAGACTGTCTCAAAAAAAAAAAAAAAAAAAAAGAAAGAAAAATAGAACAATAAAGTACTTATTTAGTCCCAAATCCCATTGTAAACTAGCAGAAATGTGAAGGTATATTTTTTAGCGGAAACATGGGCTTCAGGTTACTGTATTATTTTTATTTTTTAGATGAAGTTTCACTCTGTCACCGAGGCTAGAGTGCAATGGCATTTTCTTGGCTCACTGCACCCACCGACTTTCGGGGTCAAGAGATTCTCCTGCCTCAGACTCCCGAGTAGCTGTGGTTTTAGTCCAGCACCACCAAGCCCAAGTAATTTTTGAATTTTTAGTAGAGACGGAGTTTGACCATGTTGGCCAGACTGGTCTCAAACTCCTGACATCAGGTGATCCTTATGCCTCGGCCTCCCAAAAAGTTGGGATTCCAGGCACAAGTCACCCTGCTCAGCCTATTATTTGCTTTTTAAAGGGTTAGGACCAGGCACTGTGGTTCATGCCTGTAATCCCGGCACTTTGGGAGGTCGAGGCGGGGAATCATGAGTTCAGGAGTTTGAGACCAGCCTGGCCAACAAGGTAAAACTCCATCTCTACTAAAACTGCAAAAGTTAGCTGGGCATGGTGAATGACGCCTGTAATCCCAGGGACTCAAAAGGCTAAATCAGGAGAATCGCTTGAACCCGGGAGCCAGAAATTGCAGTGAGCCGAGACCCTGCCATTGCACTCCAGCTTAGGCAATGGAGTGACACTCTGTCTCAAAAATAAAACAAAATAAAATAATAAAAAATAAAGAGTTCAAAGGAGCTTCCTAGTGTTAAAATCTGCGATTTCCAGAAGTAAAATATAAACCTGGCCTGTTTTAGAATCTACCTATTTTCTTTTTTTTTTTTAATTTGCCGCCGCCACCTTCTACCTTTTTTTTTTTTAGGCGGAGTCACACTGTTTCCTGGACTGAAGTTCAGTGGCACGATCTGGTCTGACTGCAACCTCCACCCGCTGTGTTCGCGCAATTCTCCTGCCTCAGCCTCCGAGTAGCTGGGATTACAGGTGCACATTACCACATCGAGTTTTCTTTTTTTCTTCTTTCTGGATTTTTAGTAGAGACGGAGTTTGACTATGTTGGCCAGACTAGTCACAAACTACTGACCTCATGATCCACCCGCCTAGGCCTCCCAAAGAGCTGGGATTACAGGCGTGAGCAACCACCTCCCCCTCCTCGATCTGCCAATTTTCTTATATTTTCAGTTTGATCATGTGACATTTATCACAACTGACTCATTTTGGTTTGGTTTGGTCTGTGAGGAACTAGTGTACAAGGTCAGTTTAGAATGATGACCTCCTATTATTTTGGTTTGTTTGTTATTGAGAGGGAGCCTCACTCTGTCTCCAGGCTGGAGTGGAGTGGCGCGATCTCAGCTTACTGCCACCTCCATCTCCTGAGTTCAAGTGATTCTCGTGTCTCAGCCTCTTGATTAGTTGGGATTACAGGCATGTGCCACAACACCCAGCTAATTTTTGTATTTTTAGTAGAAACGTTGTTTTCCGCTGTTGGCCGTGATGGTCTCTATCTCCGTCCCCGTGGTCTGCTCACCCTGCCCTCTCCAAGTGCTGGGATTATAGGCATGAACCACTGCCACTGCAAACCTTGTTTTTTAAAATTGCCTTTTTGGTCACTTTTTTCCCCCTCATTGGTCACTGAGGCTTTTTATTTTGAGCACAAAACCAGTGGGGATCTTGCCTGTGGCTACCGCGGAGATGACACCGGAGGCTCAGATTGCTCCAGACACCTGGTGGAAAGTGAGGTGAGAAAAACAATCATTTGGTCCAATTACATGACTGTAAAGCTAGAGCTGCCAAGAGGGCTCCAGGGAGCTTGGCTTCTGTAGCAGTTCTAAGGAAGCAGTGTGAACTCCACGGCAGTGGGTGAGGGAAGCTAACTAGCAGGGGCCCCTGCAAGTGTTGGTCAGCCTGGAGCTGCCCAAGCTGAGAGGAGGAGAGAAGTCTAATTAGCCAACAGGTGACTGAAGCGCTGGCCTGCTTAGCCAGGGGTTTCTGAAGTTTCTGCCAGCAAATTTAGCGTTGCTGCCCAGCTCCTCTTCAATTCTGAGGAGCTGGTTCTACTTGGCCAAGCGCTCTTATTGGCAAGGGGCACACATCTTGGTCTGCCCAGTGCACATCACCACCCCCAGGCAGGCAATGAAGGTATGTTCAGTCTCCCCAGAATGATGCAACACCATGACGCCCCAACCATTGGCCTGTGCCAGCTTGCACCTCTGCAAGGACTCGGTCACAGAGCCAATCTAGTTCACGCTGAGCAGGAGGCAGTTGCATGACTTCTCTGTGGCCTTGGCAATCCTCTTCGGGTTGGTTACTGTGAGATTATCCCCACCACCTGGATTCCTGCAATGGCCGTGAACTTCTGCCAAGCTCCCCAGTCATTCTGGTCAAAGAGATTTTCCATAGACACCACTGGGTAGTCATTGATGAAGAACTTGTGCAGGTCAGCCAGCTTGTCAGGTGAGATGTACCTGCTGGAGTCATCAGAAGACTTGAAGTCCAGGACATACTTCCCAAACCTGTAAAACTTGGAGGCTGCTATGTCCATGGTGATAACAATCTTATCGGTGTAACCAGCTTTGCCAATCGAAGTCTTCAGCAGCTCCAGGCCTTCCTCATTCACCAGGGTGTTGGGAGCAAACCCACCTTCATCCCCAATGCGCATGGCCTCCCTGAAGTTTGTGGCCCCTACTGGGAGGTTCATGAACTCCTGCATGGCTAGCTTGTTGCCAGCATGAGGACCACCACTGATGACATTCAACACCAGAACTGACAGGATGACTTCAGATTTGGCAGCCGAGTTGGCAGCCAAGTCAGCGATGTGGCAGTACAGGGGAACTCCCTTCTCAACAGCACCAGCTTTGCACATGGCAAGGGACACTCCCAGAATGGCGTTCGCACCAAACCTAGATTTATTTTCTGTCCCCTCCATCTGGATCAACAGTTTGTCAATCTTCTCTTGTTCTGTGATGTTCAGTTTCTTGCTAACCAGGGCAGGCACAATATAGTTTTACTGATGTGCTCAACAGCCTTTGAGACAGCCCTCCCCATATAGCAAGTCTTATCATTGTCCTGGAGCTCTAGGGCCTCTTAGATACCGGTTGAAACACCATTGAGCACAGCAGCTCTGAAGAGAACTTCTGCGGTGAAGAGATCCCACAGTGGGAGTCCCATGAGTCAAAAATCTCCCTGGCATGGGTCTTGAGAATACACATGGTGAATTTCTAGCCATTGGGTCTCATCGCCTGGGAGAGAATCTGAGGGAGATGCAGACACCGAGGTGAGCATTAAGCCTGCAAGGTCTGCATGCTACAAGTCCCCACAGCTTCTGTTGGTAAAGTTTTTGTGTAGGTTGCAGTGTGACCAAAATTCAGGGCCTTAGTGCCACTCTACATTTTTATAATCTGGGGTTTTTTTTCTAATAATGTTACTTATATGTTATGGTGTCTTCAGAGTCACATATGTCCTTGAGTTTCTGTCATTCCAGTTAAAGGGACTATTTGAAATTCTAGAGATAACTTCATGCAAACATTTAAATTAATTATTCGAGATGGAGTTTCGCTCTTGTTACCCAGGCTGGAGTGCAATGGCGCGATCTTGGCTCACCGCAACCTCTGCCTCCTGGGTTCAGGCAATTCTCCTGCCTCAGCCTCCTGAGTAGCTGGGATTACAGGCATGCGCCACCATGCCCAACTAATTTTTTGTATTTTTAGTAGAGACGAGGTTTCACCATGTTGACCAGGATGGTCTCGATCTCTTGACCTTGTGATCCACCTGCCTTGGCCTCCCAAAGTTCTGGGATTACAGGCTTGAGCCACCATGCCCAGCCGCATGTAAACATTTATAACATTTGAGAGAAAAACAGTACAGTAGGGAGACTACTTTCTTTTTTTTTTTTGAGGCAAAATATCCCTCTGTTGCTGGGCTGGAGTGCAGTAGCTTGATCTTGGCTCACTGCAGCCTCTGCCTCCCAGGTTAAAGCAATTCTCCTGCCTCAGCCTCTCAAATAGCTAAGATTATAGGCAGGCCCCATCAAACCTGGTTAATTTTTATAGTTAAGTAGAGATGGTGGTTTCACAATGTTGGCCAAGATAATCTCGATCTCTTGACCTTGTGATCCCCCCTCCTTGACCTTCCAAAATGCTGGGATTACAAGTGTGAGCCACTGCACTTGGCAGAAACTACTGTTTTCACTATCAGGAGAATAATACCAAGAGTTTAAACTGGCAGGGCATGGTGGCTTAGGCCTATAATCCTAGCACTTTGGGAGGCCAAGGTAGGCAGATTACTTGTGGTCAGGAGTTCAAGATCAACCTGGTCAAAATAGTGAAATCCTGTCTCTATTAAAAATACTAAAAATTTGGTTGAATGTGGTGGCTCATGCCTGAAATCTCAGCACTTTGGGAGGCTGAGGTGGGTGTATGAACTGAGGTTAGGAGTTCAAGACCACCCTGACCAACATTGTAAAACCCCATTTCTACCAAATACAAAAAATTAGCCAGGAGTGGTGGCACACACCTGTTGTAACAGCTACTCAGGAGGCTGTGGCAGGGAGAATCACTTGAACCCAGGAGGCAGAGGCTGTGTGAGCTGAAATCATGCCCCTGCACTCCAGCAAGGAGTACAGAGTGAGACTTCATTTCAAAAAAAAAAAAAAAAAAGTTGAAAGCATGCTTCTTAGTTAAGTTCCCCAGGAACAACCAACTAAAATCAAATAGATTATATAATTAGCTAGATAAATGATCTACTCATTTCAACCTGTTTATTAATCTCCTACAACTGCATTTCTGTAATACCCAATGTATCCTACCACGTGCAACCGGAAGTATTAGCAACTGCAAAGGTAGTTCTCTGTTTATCCAGTAAGGAATCAAAATACATTCTATTATTTAACACAACTTTAGTAAGAGCATTTAATGCAGGTTGCGTAACCATAGACTTCATGTTAGAATCTGCTGTAGAGCCCTATTTGGGGAATAAATCCTTAACCATTGCTTCACTAGCGCTAAGCCATGGAAAAGATGATCTAACAAATGATGCCCTTTCAGAAGAGCAATGGTCTGCTGGCAATGCTCTTCCACCTATTCTGCAGAAGAGATTTTTAACTTCTGGTGGACTCTGAATCAGTGGATTGTTGTACTGTTTCCGATATTATGAGGCAACAAATCTTTTTTTTTTTGAGACGGAGTTTCGCTTTTGTTATCCAGACTGGAGTGGAATGGCACGATCTCGGCTCACCGCAACCTTCACCTTCTGGGTTCAAGCAATTCTCCTGCCTCAGCCTCCTGAGTAGCTGGGACTACAGGTGCGCACCACCATACCCAGGTAATTTTTGTATTTTAGTAGAGACGGGGTTTCACCTTGTTGACCAGGATGGTCTCGATCTCTTGACCTCGTGATCCACCCGCCTCAGCCTCCCAAAGTGCTGGGATTATAGGCGTGAGCCACCGCGCCCAGCCAACAAATCTTTTATTAAAACTTCTTACCTATGTTACCCTTCATCTGTTAACTATCAAGGTAAAAGTTTTCTTATATATAATGTTGGCAGCAAAATAATCTACATATATTCCATGAGGGCATACAAGAGATTTTTTTTTTTGTTGTTGTTGTTCATAGAGCATTAATAAACTGTGAAAGGGTTGGCACGGTGGCTCATGCTTGTATTCCCAGCACATTGGGAGGCTGAGGCAGGTGGATCACGAGGTCAGGAGTTTGAGACCGGCCTGGCCAACACAGTGAAATCCCATATTTACTAAAAATACAAAAATTAGCTAGATGTGGTGGCCAATGCCTGTAATCCCAGCTACTCCTCCCAGCTTCTCTTGAGGCAGAGGCAGGAGAAAAAAAGAAGGAGACTCTAACATACCCGGGAGGCAGAGTGTTAGAGAAAAAAGAAAACTGTCAACGAACTCTGCCATGATAGCAGAGATGTCTTGATTTCTGATCTTGTGAAGATCAAGATTGCCCTCTTTATAATTATTATTATTTTAACTTTTTTAGACAGAGTCTCACTCTGTCACCCAGGCTAAAGTTCAGTGGCACAATCTTGGCTCACTGAAAAATTTGTATTTTTAGTAGAGATGGGGTTTTACCATGTTGGTCAGGCTGGTCTCTAACTCCTCACCTCGTGATCAGCCGGCTTCAGCCTCCCAAAGTACTAGAATTACAGGCATGAGCCACTGTGCCCAGCCAAAGTCTAATATTTCTAAATGCAAGAAAACTTCAATGCATTATGGCAAATCACATTTTCACCAGGAAAAGAATATCTTTAACATAATTTACTGACAGGATAGTACAACTCTTTATAATTGAGAATCCAGAGATTGAGTCTGCCTGCCATCTACATTGAAGCAAGACTTCGAGACCTTGAACACCGGGTTCATAGTATAACAACTTAAAAGGGCCCCTGCAAACCCTTGCAATTGTAAACCCATAGGAGATTGTAAGTAAAGCGAGAATATATTAGACTTTTAAGGCAGGTGCTATGGCTGATGCCTGTAATCTCTGCACTTCTGAAGGCTGAGGCAGGTGGATCATGACATCAGAAGTTTGAGACCAGCCTGGCCAACATGGTGAAAATCTATCTCTACTAAAACTACAAAAATTAGCCGGGTATGGTGGGGGTGCCTGTAATCCCATCTACTTGAAAAGCTGAGAAAGAAAATATGCTTGAACCAAGGATGTGGAGGTTGCAGTGAACCAAGATTGTGTCACTGCACTCTAGTCTGGGCATCAGAGCAAGGCTTCATCTCAAAAGAAAAAAAAAAGAAAGAAAAAAGGAAATATTAGACTTCTGGCCAGGTGCAGTGGCTAACTCCTGCCATAGCAGCACTTTGTGAGGCTGAGGTGGGCAAATCACCTCATGTCGGGAGTGTGAGACCAGCTTGGTCAACATGGTGAAATCCCATCTCTACTAAAAATACAAAAAATTAGTTGGGCGTGTTGGTGCAGTGAGCCAAGATTGCACCATTGTATTCTGTTTTGGGGGACAGATGGAGACACTGCCAAAAAAAAAAAAAAAAAAAGCACTTGGAGGCTCCCAGCTTATATTATGAGTCCAGTAGCTGACACTGTCTGCCAGCATTCAAACATGTGGCCTTCAAAGTTTAGTCAATAATGCTTAATCATTTAGTTTGTGTCCTACAGGATGTTCTGAAACCCAAAGAATTGGCCAGATTCCAAAGTTTTGAGCAGTTCTATAGCACACATTCTCCCCACCCCCTCTTTTTTTTTCTTTTCTTTTTTTTTTTTTTCCTGTTTTTTTGAGACAGAGTCTCACTCTGTCTCCCAGGCTGGAGTGCAGTGGTGCAGTCTCAGTTCCCTGCAACTTCTGCCTTTCAGATTCAAAGGATTCTCCTACTTCAGCCTCCCAAGTAGTTGGGATTACAGGTCCCTGCAACTATGCCTAGCTAATTTTTTGTATTTTTAGTAGAAATGGGGTTTCACCATGTTGGCCAGGCTAGGTTTTAACTCCTGACCTTGTGATCACCAACTGCACTCCAGCTGGGGCAACAAGATGAAACTTTGTCTCAAAAAAAGAAAAATAAATATGCCTGAGAATGAATAATTTATAAAAGAGGAAATAAATAAATAAATAAAATATTCCTAATAATGTGGAAACTACCCTTATAGGAATAAACTGTTCTGGCCATAAGAAATCAGACAAAATCGGAAACTAACAATTTTTTTTTCTAAAATGCTTTAATTGAAAGATTTTTTTTTAAAGCCTACAGCCACTAGTATTCCCACACATTTCCCATCGAAGTACTAACCAGGCCTGACCCTGCTTAGCTTCCAAGATCAGACTAGATCGGGCGCGTTAAGGGTAGTATGGCAGTAGACGAAAGATTATTAAAAGAAAAGAAAAAAAAATCTCTGGACAGGCAAATCACGGAGCAGAAAGAAAAAGCCAGCCTGGGAACTTGACTCCCGTTCTATTTCCAAATGAGATAGCTACAAAAATAAAAGAAGGTACATACAACCCTCACATTTTGCCTACACACACAAATATTCCTTGTTTACAAAACACAGAACTCAACACTTATCCCTTTTCTCACCTCAGACAAATGCATATCTGATTGTTTCCATTGCCCTATTGTTTCACTAAGCCAGACTGAGGCAGAAGTGAGTATCCCTGTAAATTGCATACTCAGTGAAAGACAATTTAGAAACAGACAGGAAAGAAAACTTTTGGATTCACATTACTAATTTCAGGTAGACTTTAATTTTTTTGTTTGTTTGTTTTGTTTTTTGAGACAGAGTCTTGCTCTGTTGTCCAGGCTGGATTGCAGTGGCAGAATCGCGGCTCACTGCAACCTCCACCTCCCGGGTGCAAGCGGTTCTCCTGCCTCAGCCCTCCAAGGAGCTAGGATTACAGGTGCGTGCCACCATACTTCGTTAATTTTTGGTATTTTTACTAGAGACGAGGTTCAAACGTGTTAGCCAGGATGGTCTCGATCTCTTGACCTCAAGATCCACCCACCTCAGCCTCCCAAATTACTGGAATTACAGGCGTGAGCCACGGCGCCAAGCCTAAAATTCTTAACATAGAAACAAACAAAAGAGCTCCTTAAACAGAAAAATTAATAAAAATGTGCTCAAATTTACAGACAGAATGAATTATGGGTGAATCTAATTAGATTCTATTCGTTTTAACTAAATAAGAAAAAAAAACATAATTATGACCGAGCCCTCACCTTTGGGAAATCAAAAAGCCACTTTTGACCAGTTGTTTCTCACAGAAACACACCCAGGCCTCATGCCACCTGCCAGGACTGAGCGTCCTAGGGCCTGGAGGGCCGGGTCCCTGCTGTCGGGGTTCGGGTTTGGGCTCAGACCCTCGCGGTGGCCTTGGGTCGGGCCCACCCTGCCAGGCCCCCCAGTCAGAGGGACCGCGCGGGAGTGGAGCAGGCAAGCAGGGAGCCACCAGGGGTGCTGATGGAGCAGATGTCGGGGGCTTGGATTCGGAGCCATGTCTGCTGTGGGGCAGGCTGGGGCCAGCTTCCGGCTCTGGGAAATTTTCCCCTGTTGACCCTGCCAGTGGTCGTCGTAAGCCGCCCTGCCTCCTAGCCGTGGCCACGGAGCCCCGAGGCATTGGGAGAGCAGCGAGTGGGAGTGAGCAGCGGGAGGAGGAGGGATGGCCCTGAAGGCAACGCGGGGACTGGAAAGGGCACCTGGATGGAAAAAGGCGCTGGCGGGTGATCTTCCCCACCGCGCCAGCCCGCTGGCTGTCCTGCCTCCCCTCCCCAAAATTCACGGCAACGACGGGTGCACTGGTGTGTGGCACATGGAGCCGCAGGGTCCCCACTTAAATGCAAGGGCCTACAGAGAGTCGGGACCTGGAGCGTCCACAGTCCCAGACCCAGACCCCATATTCTGGCCAGATTCGCCAAAGTCAGAGGCTGGAGTCTGGAGGGCGGATGTGAGGATGTCAGCTGAGCCCAGCCTCTGCCAGGCCATGGCCAGTCTAACGCGGTGACACTCTTAGGAGCCCCTGCTGCCCCCACCCTGCTGTCAAGCTTGCTGGTCTAAAGTGTAGCAGGAGCTGCCATGGGAAAAGCTCTCTAGGACACTGAATACAGGAGGAAAGAATTCATTTCAACTGGGAGCAAGGTGTCATAGGTGCCTAACAGCCAAGCTCATTTAACAAAGAGAGGTTTAGCCTTTGTATAGGCTTATACTTAAGATGTTACACGTGGAAGAATCTTAGGTTCATAGTTTTCGAACTCACGTGTGAAAAGGTTTTCGTTTACAGTTTCAGGAATCACATATGAAAGGGTTCCGGTTTACAGTTTTAGGACTCACATGTGGAAAGGTTTCTGGTTTGATCTTGTTTTAAGTAAAAATAGTGCCTTCTGGAGAGTTTCCCCAAGGCCTAGCCTGTTGTTTTTAGAAAGAAGATTCGGGAGGCACCAGCTGGCCTGCTCTCTCTTTTATTGAGATGCACAGTGGATGACAGAGGGGGAGGAAATTCCAAATGCCTGGGTCTTCCTCCTCAATGGGATTCATCTACCACTAGTGTGTGCACCCAGCTCCAGGCAGAGGGTGCAGGTGTGGAGCTGCTGGTTGTCATGGTTTCTGGAGATGAGGAGGGTATTCCCCTCAGGGAAGAGGCCACTCAAAGCTTGCAGAAGGGAAGCACAGACAGCCCCATCCCTTGCCTGGTAGCCACACAGGGGGAGGCCTGAAGAGCTGGGGGTAGAAGACGGTTTGAGTTTGAGGGAGGGCTGGTGACCTCAGGTCCTGAGCTATTGGCAAGTGAATGAGCTGGGAATGTATGGGAATGAAGCCTCTTGGGGATGAGAGGGAGGGGAGGGTGTTGAATGCCTGGACCTCTGAGGCTCCAGGCTGCCAGTGCCCCATCCAGGCTCACAGTGCTTGTGTCCTCCTCCAACCTCAGTTTCCTCATCTGTCCCAGAGGACGACTATGGCAGGGCTGTTTTGATGATTAGGCCGGATAATCCTGGTAAGCATTTATTAGCTTGCCTGGTCTGAATATTAGTTTTTCTGAGTTTGTTAAGAAACTTTGCTGCTTGTATCCGAGTCACCGCCTGAAGAAATTAAAAAGAAAGAAAGAAAGAAAGAAATTTTGCTGCCCAATATCTCCTCTTGGAAAGTGAGCTGGGGAGGCAGGAATTTAGGACTTTACCCTTGGCTTCAGAGTCCCTTCCAGGTGGCCCCTCCCCTTAGGCTCAATTAAAGCACAGAGCTTCCAAAATTTCCCTACCCAAGACAGCTACAAAGTCCAGAACCAGAAGATCTTGTTTCCTGAACTAATGGTCTTGTTGTGCCGTAGCTGACCCAGAGTTAGAACCTAAGCAACACCATCTTAAACCCTGCACCCTGCAAGCACCAAGAAAAACGGTTTTTCCGAAAATAAGTTGTAACTGCTGTCCCGTTTCCTTTGTGATAACTGCTTGCTGTCCCGTTTTCCTTGCAACTGTTATACCAGAGTGAGCATAGAAAGTAAGTCAACATCAAGACAAAAGTATACCAAATTGCAGGGTCTTTATTGCTGGCGGCCACGGAGGACTCTTGTCTCTCTAATCTGTGGCCTGGAAAGGAGGCTGTTAAAACCTTTTATGCCCGTAAACCACCTCCTGGGTGGGGGTGAGAATGATGGATTTCAGACATTCTGAGAGCCAGTGGACTTTGGACATTCCATAAACCGTCTCCTGGGCAGGGGCGAGGTTGAGGGACTTCAGACATTCAGATTGCTACTTAAGTGGTTCACAGAAGTCAAGATAAGCCTTAGTTTACACATTGTCTGGGTAGAGTGGAAATTACAGACCTTAGTTACTTATTACAAATCACAGGGGTCAAGATGGAGTGGGTTTGGACTGCTTGCCTTTCACATCAGGGTTAGAGAGCAGTTTCAACAGAAAGCCAGGTATGGTTGAGGTATGTAGTTTCATGGGGCTTTTACCATGTCACACAGTAACTGCTGACCTTGGCTTCTGTGAAAAATAGCTAGCTTGCTTTGCATAATGCTGATTGCCAAAAAAAGAACCCTATGCCCCACCAGGATGTGGGTTTTCTGCTTAAAACTCTTGCTTCCCCTGAGCTCAGGGCCACGAGTTGGAGAGACACTACTCCTCCGTGATCGCGGGCGAAAAACGACTCTCTAAATTGGCTTTGGTCTCAGTGGTGATTCGGTACTCGCTCGGTTACAACAAAAGGACGAGAAGCCAGGAAGGTTATAAAAACGGCAATTTAAAAAATAACTTTTATTTTATTCTTTTAATGTGTGAGCAGCCATATAGTATATAATTTACAAAATACACGAGACCTTATAAACAAGGCTGAAGGCAAACACCCTCTGGGGTGGACCCGGCTCAGCTCAGGGAGGAAGTCCTGCCTGAAAAGGCTGCACCTTCAGCTGTCACTCTTTCTTCGGTCAGCCAGCATTTGGTCATGTCTTCTGTCACTCAGGTCTTGGGTCTTAAACCTTATCCAATAAGTGACGCTGCCCTGAGAAGCGTCCAATCAGGCACGCAGTTGGGGCGGAAAGGGCGGCTTCTGCGATGTGGCGGCGGCTTTGTGTCTTTCTGCAGCTGGAGTTTTAGGTCTCGTCTTTGCAGTCCTGTGTCCTCTGCTGCTATAGGTCCAGCCTCTGGGCATTGTGATGTGCTGGTACTGGAGATCCATAACTGAGATGCCAGGACCCCCTGGAAGCCTAGAAATGGTGTGAGTGCCGGGTCCGACCTTGGGAAAGGGCTTTGTTGGAACTGGTGGAAAATGGCCACGGCCTCCCCGCAGTCAGCTCCAAAATCTGTGCCCCAAATTTGGCCTCAGTCCCCCTTGGCAATAAAATGGCTGCTGAACCGTGACTGTACCTGGAGCCCTCTCTGGGCAGCTCTGCACCCGCAGCGCCCTGTCTCTTCCATATTTTCTCTCCGAGGGACCACAGGAGGGTCATCAAGGGAGAATTCTGACTCGGGGTGTGGGTCGTGAATGAGAAGCCCTTTGGTTTGGTTTATGGGGTTCTCAAGTTTCTCTTTTCTCCTATTAAAAATTGATGGGAGTTATTGCAGAAATGTTTTTTATTACTGGGTGATTTCAAGCAGAATTTCAAGGCTTCCTTTTTAAAATGCGATCAAGGAAAACAATAGGGAAATCTCTCCTGCATTTTGGCTGTAGAAAATGAATACACTGCCGGCCAGGCACTGTAGCTCAGCCAGTTGTTGTACGGGAGCGAGCACAGAAAGTCAACACCAAGACAAAAGTATGCCAAATTGCAGGGTCTGTATTGCCGGTGGGCCATGGAGGACTCACGTCTCTCCAACCCATGGCCTTGAACTCAGGGGGAGCAGGGTTTTTAAGCTGAAAAACCACATCCTGGTTTGAGGACAAAGAGGGTGAGGGGATGCAGGGCAGGCAACTTTACGGAAGCTGTTTCTGGCAGTCTGTGATAAGCAAAGGAAAGCAGCTTTGTGGCAGGAGTGACCACGGGAAAGGATCTCTCAGACACCAAATACAGAGGAAGAAATTCATTTCAGCTGGGAGCAAGGTGGCATAGGTGCCTAACAGCAAAGCTCGTCTAATAAAGGGAGGTTCAGCCTTTATATAAGCTTATACTTTAGATGTTACACGTGGAAGAATCTTACGTTTATAGTTTTAGGACTCACATGTAAAAAGGTTTCTGGTTTGATCTTGTTTTAAGTAAAAATAGTGCCTTCTGGAGAAAGTTTCCCTAAGGCCTAGCCTGTTGTTTTCAGGAAGGAGATTCAGGAGGCACCAGCTGGCCTGCTCTCTTTTATTGATATGCACAGTGGATGACCAAGGGGGAGGGAATCCTAAATGGCTGGGTCTCCCTCCTCAGCTTTACACAGTGGGCTTCCTGGAATTTGGGGAAATTCTAAGTAGTCCCTGGTGGAGAGCTGCAAGTCAAACATTTCAATAGAAAATTTTTTCTTCTCTTTTTAATCAGGATTTTTAGAGCAAGCTGGCTGTTTTCATTTACAGAAGCCAAGGTCAGCAGTTATCACAAGGAAAATGGGGCAGCAAGCAGTTATCACAAAGGAAATGGGGCAGCAGTTCCAACTTATTTTTTGGGAAAACCATTTTTCTTGGTGCTTGCAGGGAACAGGGTTTAAGATGGCATTGCTTAGGATCTAACTCTGGGTTAGCTATGGCACACAGTAATCCTAGCACTATGAGAGGCCAAGGCCAGTGGATCATCTGAGGCTGGGAGTTCAAGACCAGCCTGGCCAATGTGGCAAATTCCGTCTCTACTAAAAATACAAAATTTAACCAGATGTGCTCGTAGGAGTCTAGAATCCAACCCATTGGAAAGGCTGAGGCTTGAGAATTGCTTGAACCCAGGGGGCTGAGGTTGCATTGAACCCGAGGTTTTGTGACTTAACTCCAGCTTGGATGAAAGCAGAACTCTCCAAAAAAAAAAAAAACTTTTTTACAAGAAAACGTGGTAGACAACTGGTGAGTTGTGTTGAGTCATAAAAATGTAACTTTCTTTTTTTGCAGAGTTAATTTGTGACAGTAAATACCTCTGTTCTGTGTCCTCTTGACTTCTGAGTTTCATGCTAAGTTTTATGAGACAAAACTTGGTACCTCCTAGAAATGTTTCCATATGACTAATTGTTTACCACATGATTTTTTAATGGAAAAATTTATAATAAGGCATATACTGTCTGAAAGAATAGATACATTTGCTTTTCTCTTTGAGGTGTTTAAAATGTAAGCACCTTATAATTTTGTCAGTTTAGATGAACACTGTTTAAGTAATGTTGCTGAATTTTTCACACAGGTAGTTTGAAAAACCAAGTTACACAACTGTGACATGGAAATCAAAGCTTGAGCCTAGTGCCTCCAAGCTAAGGCTAATATTGAACCTCCAAAAGGTTATTAACAGCCCAATTGTTTTCTGAAGAGCCTCCCTGGCATGTGTCCCAGCCTCCTCACCCCCGTCATGGAAGACTCTTCCATAGTGAGTGAAGCTACAGAGCCCTGGAAAGCTGGTGACACAGGCCAATGCAGTTAAGATTAAGAAGAAAAAGAACTGGTAGAATTTTTGTGAAGATGAAGTTATTGTTTCGAAGCAGTTTCTAGAGTGCTTAAAGTAAAGCAAAGTTAGATTTATGTAACAAAATTAAATTCCAGGCTGGGCACAGTGGCTGATGCCTGTAATCTCAGCACTTTGAAAAGCAGTGGGTGAATCACTAGGTCAGGAGATCAAGACCATTCTGACCAACATTGTAAAATCCCGTCTCTAAAAAAAAATTAACTAATTAAAAAATATTTAAGGCTGGGTGCAGTGGCCCACGCCTGAAATCCCATCACTTTGGGAGGCTGAGGCTGGTGGATCCCGAGGTTAAGAGATCAAGACCATCCTGGTCAACATGGTGAAACCCCGTCTGTACTAAAAATACAAAAAAAAAAAAAAATTAGCTGGGCATGGTGGTGCGTGCCTGTAATCCCAACTACTCGGGAGGCTGAGGCAGGAGAATTGCCTGAACCCAGGAGGCGGAGGTTGCCGTGAGCCGAGATTGCGCCAGTGCACTCCAGCCTGGGTAACGAGCGAAACTCCATCTCAAAAATAAATAAATAAATAAATAATATTTAAATTAAATTCCCGCTGGGAGGAGTGGCTCACCCTTGTCATCACAGTGCTTTGGGAGACCGAGGCATGTGGGTCACATGGTCAGGAGTTCAAGGCCAGCCTGGCCAACATAGTGAAACCCCAGCTCTACTAAAAATAAAAATATTAGCTGGGTGTGGTGGTACAGGCCTGTAGTCCCAGCTATTCAGGAGGCTGAGGAAGGAGAATTGCTTGGACCTTGAAGGCAGGGGTTGCAGTGAGCCAACACTCCATTGCACTCTAGCCTGCGTGACAGCAAGACTTCGTCAAATATATAAATAAGTAAATTCCAAAGGAGTATTGCAACAGAAGAGAATACGTGATATAAGATCTGAAAACATTGCAAAGTTTGGGCAGACAAGGGCTTCCTTTTATCGGAAGGAACAAATAAGATTACAAGGAAGGTAGAAGGTAAATAGCAAATGAGAGGTGAAAAGATCAGATTCTACATTAATGTTTTACTTTGAAGTCAGCATGTTTTTAGGAAGGACATAACGTGTTGTATTTTGACTCAAATGGAGTGTGGCTGAATGTTAAGGAGCCTGTGGGCTGGAAATCAGTAAAACTGGAGTTTGATTAAGAAGTATTTTCTTTTGACCACTGAAGAAAAATTCAGCTGATTTTTTAAAATGAGAACAGGAAGAAAATGTGCAGAGTCTGTGTCTGGCTATGTAATAGATAAGAAAAAGAGCACCAATTAAGTCATAGAGGAAAGCATGTTTCTTTCCATAAACTGTTTCTGGAGAACACAAAAGGATAGAGAATTTTATTAATCACAGCTGTTTATCAGGATTATCTATGTGCTTCATCTTTCTCCGTTTTTTCTTTGTCTTACTTCTTCCCTCCCCTCCCTTTCCCTCCCCTCTCCTCCCCTCTCCCTTTCTCGCCTCTCCTCTTTCCTCCCCTCCCCTTCTCCCCTTCTCCTCCCCTTCCCCTCCTCTTTTCCTTGAGAAAGAGTTTCACTTTTGTTGCCCAGGCTGGAGTCATGGCATGTTCTTGGCTCACCACAACTTCTGCCTCGCAGATTCAGGTGAATCTTCTGCTTCAGCTTCCCGAGTAGCTGGGAATACAGGCATGCGCCACCACGCCTGGCTAGTTTTTTGTATTTTTAGTAGAGACAGGGTTTCTTCATGTTGGTCAGGCTGGTCTCAAACTCCCCATCTCAGGTGATTCACCCACCTTCACCACTTGAAGTGCTGGGATTATAGGCGTGAGGCTCCATACCTGGTCATGTTTTCTACATTTGACTTTTTTTGAGTTGTATTTTTTATAATAAGCTGGTAAATGTAGCTACAGTGTTTTGCTGAGTTGTGTGAGTAGCTCTATCAAATTATGAAGCTTGAGAGAGGTTACGGGAGTCCACAATTTTTAAACAGTAGCTCAGAAGCATGGATATGCCTATGGGGTTTGTTACTGGGATCTGCCATTAGGACAATGTTGTGAGAATGAGCCCTGAATCAGAGTCTGTGCTGATTCTGGATGGCATCAGAATTTAAATTTAAATTTTAGTCAGTGAGTTGGTGTTGCAGAATGGCTTGGTGTTCAGCAAACTACAGATTTAGTACAAGAAAAAAGGTATCCCAGAAACCTGGCCTGGAATCAAACTCTGGTTGTCTGGGAATGCAAGGCTCTTCTCTCCTGTACACAGGCTGTCACGCTGCCCATTGTACTGTGATTCCAGGTCTCCTCCCAGGGTGAGAGGATAAAAACTTAGAGAAGAGGAACTCTGATAGCAGACCCTCTTTTCCCACAGCTGTCACCACAGCATTCCCACTCACTCACAGGCTTACCCACTAAATATGAGCATGCCCATGCCTCTTCCAGGACTACGCACCACCCAGAGAAATTTTACAACAGCATTTTGATTCTAGTGTTTATTGGCAAAAAACCTGCAGAAGTGTCTACAAGTCTCCGGGCACATCCCCACCCCCAGACACTGAGTCTGCAACAACAGACTGTTTTCTTCACCAACTCAGGGTTCTGGACCACATCTTCCTGATCTCATCTGCCTGCATAAACACAAAGATACATCAGAGGACACCTCCCCTTCAGCTGCTATCTGTAGCACAAACCAGATCTTTCACCTACATTGCACTGTTTCCCACTCACAGATTTTTTTTCCTTTACCTTTTATTTTTGGTTCAGGGGTACACATGTAGGTTTTATATGTAGCTAAAATTGTGTCATGGGGGTTTGGTGTGTGGACTATTTTATCACTGAGGTACTAAGCATAGCACCAAACAGGTGCGTTTTCTGATGCTCTTTGTCCTCCCATTCTCCAACCTCAACTAGGCCTCAGTGTCTGTTTTTCCCGTCTATGTTCCTGTGGTTCTTACAATTCAGCTTTTACTTAAAAATAGCATGCATTTGGTTTTCTGCTACTGCATCAGTTTTCTAAGAATGGTTTCCAGCTTCATCCACGTTGCTTCAAAGACATGGTTGATAGTTGTGTGTGTGTGTGTGTTTTAACAACCACATAGTATTCTATGATATTTATGTATTATATTTTCTATTAGGCCTTTTATTTATATTTTATTTTATTTTTGAACACAGGGTCTTGCTTTGTTGCCTAGACTGGAATGCAGTGGCATGATCTCAGCTCATTGCAGCCTCAATTTCCCAGGCTGAAACAATCCTCTTTTACTTCATCCCCCTCAAGTGGCTGGAACTACAGGCACACACCAGCAGGCCTGGCTTATTATTATTATTATTATTTGTAGAAATGGGGTTTTGCTATGTTTCCATGACTGGTAACAAACCTTTGAGCTCAGGCAATTTACCTACCTCACCTCCCAAAGTGCTGAGATTAAAGGTGTGAGCCATCATGCCCAACCATACCATATTTTTCTTATCCAGTGTACAACTGAGAAGCATTTAGGTTGATTCCATGTCTTTGCTATTGTGAATAGTGCTGCAGTGATGCATATGTCTTTAGAATAATTGATATTTTACTGGGTATATGCCCAGTTATGAGGTTGCTAAGTCACAAGGTAATTCTGTTTTTAGTTCTATAAGGAATTGTCACATTGCTTTTCACAATGGTGGAACTAATTTACCCTCCGACTGGCTGTGTATAACCATTCCCGTTTCTCTGTAACCTTGCCAGCATCTGCTGTCTTTTGGCTTTCTAAAACTAGCCATTCTCACTGGTGTGAGATGATATTTCATTGTGTGGTTTTTTTTGAGACGGAGTTTCGCTCTTGTTACCCAGGCTGGAGTGCAATGGCGAGATCTCGGCTCACCGCAACCTCCGCCTTCCGGGTTGAGGCAATTCTCCTGCCTCAGCCTTATGAGTCTACAGGCACATGCCACCATGCCCAGCTAATTTTTTATATTTTTAGTAGAGACGGGGTTTCACCATGTTGACCAGGATGGTCTCGATCTCTTGACCTCGTGATCCACCTGCCTCGGCCTTCCAAAGTGCTGGGATTACAGGCTTGAGCCACCGTGCCTGGCCCCACTGTGTGTTTTTTTTAAACTTCTCTAATCATTAGTGATAAACATTTTCTATATGCTTGTTAGCCACATGTGTGTCTTCTCTTAAAAAACGGTTTTTTTCTGTTTTTTATCTACTTTTTATTGAGGTCTTTTTTTCTCTATGAACTTAACTTTCTTATAAATTATGGGTATTGGACCTTTGTCAAGAGCATAGCTTGCAAATATTTTTTTCTGTGTGTTGTTTGTATACTGTGCTGATGGTCTCCTTGGGTGTGAAGGAGCTTTTTAGCTTAATTAGTTTCCATTTGTCAATTGTTGTTTTTGTTGCAATTGCTTTTGGCAACTTTGTTTTAAAATTTTAACCATTGTTTACAATGATATTTTCTAAGTTGTCTGAGGGCTTTTTTTTTTACTTTGAAATATTTTATTTAAATTTTTGAGACATCTTGAGTTTTGTGTATGGTTTAATGAAAATGTCCAGTTTCAATCTTCTACATAGTGCTAGCTAGTTATTCCAGCACCGTTTATTAAATAGGGAATTCTTCCCATATTCCTTTTGTTAGCTTTGTCAAAGACCAGATGGTTGTAGGTATGTGGTATTATTTCTGGGCTCTCTGTTCTGTTGCATTGGTGTGTGAGTTTGCTTTTGTACCAGTACCTTTTTGCTTTCTTTAATGTAGCCCTGTAGTACAGTGTGAATTTAGGTAAAGTCATGACTTAAGCTTTGTTCATTTTTCTTATGATTGCCTTGGCTATTTGGACTCTTTTTTGTTTCCATTTAAATTTATGTTTTCTTTTTTAGTTATGTTAAAAAATATTTTTGGAAATTTGATAAAAATAGCATTAAATCTGTTATTTTTGTTACAGTGTTACCATTTTAATAACATTAGTCTTTTCTATCCATGAGCATAAACGGTTTTTCCATTATTTTGTTTCATCTCTGACTCTTTAAGCAGTGTTTTGTCAGTCTTGTCATAAAGATCTTTCACCTCCCTGGTTAGCTGTGTTCCTAGATATTTTATTCTCTTTGTAGTGATTGCGAATGAGATTTTGGTTTTGATTTGGTTTTGGCATGCATATTTTTGATTTACACAGATGGTACTAATTTTTGTTTATTCTTTATTTTGAAATTTTACTGAAGTTTTTTTGTAAGTTTAGAAAGCATTTCTGCCAAGATTACAGGGTTTTCCATTATGTTGTCTGCAAGCAGAAATAAGTTGGACTTCCTCTCTTTCTGTTTGCAGGTCATGTATATTTTTATCTTGCCTAATTGCTCAGGCCAGGACTTTCAATTTTATGTTCAATAGGAGTGTTGAGAGAAGACATCTTTGTCTTGTGCCAGTTTTCATAGAAAAATGATTCCATTCATGTGCATGCAGTATGTTGTCTGCGGGTTTGTGATAGATAACACATTATTTTGAAATATGCACCTTCCATGCCTTAGTTTGTCAAGGCTTTTTAACATAAGATATTAAATTTAATTGAAAGCCTTTTCTGCATCTATCCACATAATTTTGTCGTTTTTGTCTTTAGTTCTGTTTATGTGATAAGTTACATTTATTAATTCCTTTTTTTTTTTTTTTTTTTTGAGATGGAATCTTGCTCTGTTGCCAGGGTGGAGTATGATCTCAGCCCACTGCAATTTCTGCCTTCTAGATTCAAGTGATTTTCTTGCCTCAGCCTCTGAAGCAGCTGGATTATAGGTGCTTGCTACTGTGCCTGGCTAATTTTTGTGGTTTTAGTAGAGACAGGGTTTTGCCATGTTGGCCTGGCTGTTCTTTAACTTTTGACCTCAGGTGATCTACCTGCCTCAGCCTCTCAAAGTGCTAGAATCATAGGCATGAGCCACCGTGCCCTTCTTCATGTAGGATTAACTTTGTATCCCAGAGATAAGCCTTACTCGATCATGATTGTTTAGTGTTTTGATGTCCTGCTGAATTTGGTTTGTCAGTATGTTGTTGAGAAATTTTGCCTCATTGTTTATCTAGAAAATTGGTCTAAATTTTCTTGTTTTGTTTTCTCTGTCAAGTTTTGGTATCACAATGTTGCTGTTTTAATTTTTTGGAGTATTTTTAGTAAAAAGCTTACCCGCTCTTCTTGTACATATAGTAGAAGTCAGCTGTGAATCTGTCTGGTCCTGGGCTATTTTGTTTGGTAGGCTACTTATTACCAATTTAATTTTTGAGGTTGTTATTAATCTAATAAGGGCTTTGATTTTCTTTATATTGAGCTTTGAGAGAATATATTTGTTTGAGAATTTGTCCCTTTCTTCTAGATTTTCAAGTTTATGTGCATAGAGGTGTTCGTAGTACACTTCAGCATATTTCTGTAAGGTCAGGGGCTATGTCTGACATTGTTATTGATCTATTAAGGGCTTTGATTCTCTTTACGTTCAGTCTTGAGAGGATATATTTGTTCAAGTATTTGTCCCTTCTAGATTTTCAAGTTTATGTACATAGAGGTATTCATAGTACACTTCAGCATATTTCTGTAAGGTCAGGGGCTATGTCCCTTTTGTCATTTTTAATTATGTTTATTTTGATTTTTTTCTTTATTAATCTCCATAATGGTTTAGCTTATAAATTAATCAATTTTCTTAAGATTTTACTCCTGCAGTTCTTGATCTTTTGTATCAGTTTTTTAATGTCAAAATCTCCATCTATTCAGAAATAATTTTGGTTATTTCTTGTTCTCTGCTAGTTTAGGGGATGATTTGCTCTTGCTTCTCTCAGTATTTTATTTATGATATCAGCTTGTTAAACTGAGGTCTTTTGTGTGTGTGTGTGTGTGTGTGTGTGTGTGTGTGTAAAGATAAAGTCACTCTCAAACTCAGGCTGGAATGGTTTGATCTGGGCTGACAGCAACTTCCACCTCCTGGGTTCAAGTTATTCTCCTGCCTCAACCTCCTGAGTTGCTGGGGTTACAGGTTTCCACCACTATATTCAGCTAATGTTTCGTATTTTTAGTAGAGACTGTGTTTCACCATATTGACCAGGTGGTCTCAAACTCCTGACCTAAACTGTGGTCTTTCTACCTTTTCAATGTAAACATTTAATGCTGTAAATTTATCTCCTAACATGGCCTTAGCTGTGTTACAAAAGTTCTGGTATGCTGTATCTTTGTTTTCATCTTTTTCATAGAATCTCTGGATTCCTGCCTTAATTTTATTTTCTACCCATAAGTTATTCAAGTGAAGCTTTTTTAATTTCCATGTACTTGTATGATTTAAGTGGGTTTTTTATATTTTATCAAGCTGTGGCCTCTGTGATTCGTATAATTTTGGAATTTTTAAATTTGCTGAGAATTGTTTTGCTTCTGACTGTGTGAACCATTTTAGGGTACATGGTGATGAGAAGACAGCATGCTATATTATTTTTAGATGGAGAGTTCTCTAGAAGTCTACTAGGACTATTTTGTCAAGTGTTGAGTTTAAGTCTTGATGTTTTTGTTAATTTTCTGCCTGAATAATGTATCTCTTAGTAGCTGTGGGTGTTGTAGTCTTCCACTATTAATGTGTCAGTATCTTATTCTCTTCATATGTCTCTAAGAACTTGATTTATTTATGTGTACCCATGAATTTATTATAAAACCCTTTTTCTCTTTTGCTTTGTTACCCTAAATATTCTTTCAAGGGCTGGGTGTGGAGAATCAAGTTTGTAATCCTAGGAGTTTGGGAGGCTGAGGTAGGTGGATCACGAGGTCAAGAGATTGAGGCCATTCTGCCCAACATGATGAAACCCCAGTTCTACTAAAAATAGAAAAGTTAGCCAGGTGTGATGGTATGCACCTGTAGTCCAAGCTACTAGGGAGGCTGAGGCAGGAGAATCTCGTGAACTCAGTAGGCAGAGGTTGCAGTGAGCCAAAATCATGCTGCTGCACTCCAGCCTGGTGACAGAGTGAGACTCTATTTCAAAATAATAATAATAGTAATAATTTCAAAGAGTTTACAATTGTGGGCTGAAGTACTTACAATGCAGAAATAAAAATAGTTCAGTATGTAAACTAAACGATGAATTCTGTAGTTTTATGTTTTTTCTTTTTATTACTTTAGAACAATTGTCATAGTTATGAGTAGTGTTTTTAGAAAACCTGCATTTATATAAATTAAACAGTATATTCCACAATAGTATATATATTTGGCAACAATATTTACTTTAAATAAACCTCTTAAATAGTTATTTTGATGTTGTTACTCATACTTTTGAAATATAAAGTGTTCTAACTGTATTACAATTTTTCATACAAGTCAAAATCCTACATACATGATGACTAGTACATTAAAATTATTGTTAAGATATTTATTCTTAATATTCAAAAAAATTACCAAATTATTACAGTGGATATTACTCTAACATTCATATTAGTCTCTTCAATAGAGATAATTATAGGTAAGTATAATTTTAGTATCTTTCATTTTACTGTATTGGAATGCTGCTTTTTGTTTTGTTTGTTTTTGAGATGGAGTCTTACTGTCACCCAGGATGGAGGGCAGTGGCATGATCTTGGCTCTCTGCAACCTCCACCTCCTGGGTTCAAGCAATTATTATGACTCAGCCTATAGAGTAGCTGAGATTACCAGTGCCCACCACCATGCCTGGCTAAATTTTGTATTTTTAGTAGATATGAAGTTTCATCATGTTGACCAGGTTGGTGTCGAACTCCTGACTTCAGGTGATCTGCCCACTTCAGCCTCTCAAAGTGCTGGGATTATAAGCATGAGTCACCACACCCAGCCTGAAATACTGGTTTTACAAGAGAAATAAAGAAAGGTGATGTGGCCACTCAAAAATCATAATAGCTTTTCAGTGAGCTATGTTGCAAGCTCTAATATATTCCGCTATATAAACAGAGTCAGATTCTAATTATTCATCAAAAAGTGCTGGTGGAAGCACATGCCTTGAAAAGACTTAAGTAATGTAAAATTTGCCCCCACAATTTTTTTTTTTATATACTAACAAGTTGCTTCAGTAACCCAAAGACAGGAAAGGAAAAGCAGCTGCCTCATCACCCAGACACTGATTTGTTCTGATGTTTCAATGCCTCATGATACAATACAAACACAATTTTTTTTTTAACAAACAAAAAAATGTTGGTGTGGATTCCAATGTAGATCTCCCATTCAATGGCTAGACCCGAGAGTAACAGACATGAAAGAGAAACCATATGAAATTCTTCGGAGAATATGCCCCCTTTCTTCCTAATGTTAATGTTTTCTGTTTGTTTGTTTTTTGAGACAGAGTCTCAGTTTGTCACCAAGTCTGAAGGATAGTGGCTCAAACTCAACTCAGTGCAATTTACACCTCCCAGGTTCAGGTGATTCTTCTGTTTTAGCCTCTGGAGTAGCTGGGATTACAGGTACTTGTCACATGGCTTTCTAATTATTTTTTGTATTTTTCATAGAGACAGGTTCTCACCATGTTGGCCAGAGTGGTCTCAAAGTCCTGACCTCCAGTAATCCACCTACCTTGTCCTTCCAATGTGTTGGGGTTACAGGCATGAGCCACTGTGTCCAGCACATTAATTATTATTATTTTTGTTTTGAGACAGAGTTTCACTTGTGTTACCATGATCTTGGCTCACCGCAACCTCCGCCTCCTGGATTCAGGCATTTCTCCTGCCTCAGCCTCCTGAGTAGCTGGGATTATAGGCACACGCCAGCATGCCCAGCTAATTTTTTGTATTTTTAGTAGAGATGGGGTTTCACCATGTTGACCAGGATGGTCTTGATCTCTTTACCTCGTGATCCACCTGCCTCGGCCTCCCGAAGTGCTGGGATTACAGGCGTGAGCCACCGCACCCGGCCACATTAATGTTTCTAATGCTGATAGTAGCCGTGCACTTTGAGCAGTTAGAGAGCAATATTCTTATAGAGATATATTTTCTGGCTGAATTGGTCAATCTGAAATTTTCTTCAGATGCTTTTAACTTTTATTTTTCTCAGTGTAATCTTTCTCAGAATGAGAGCTGTTTTTGCCCAGGCTGGAGTGTAGTGGCAAAGTCTCAGCTCCCTGCAAACTCTGACTCCCAGGCTTAAGTGATTCTTCCACCTCAGCTTTCTCAGTAGCTAAAACTACAGACACCTACCACCATGCCCAGCTAATTTTGTTATTTCTTATAGAGACAGGGTTTCACCATGTTGGCCAGGCTGCTGTTGAACTCCTGACCTCAAGTGATCCTCCCACCTCACCCTTCTAAAGTTCTGGGATTACAGTCATGAGCCACCGTGCCTGGCCAAGAGCTGTCTTTATCTCCAGTGCTTTAGGTATCTTTTTAAGGAGACCTATTAGTTTCCCTTTGTGTCTGTGAATGAGGTGGGCTGTCACAGTGAGAACTCTTGAAGCTATCTCTACCTGGACTACTGCTTGAAATCCAGCAGTATTTTTCCCATCATTAATAACAGAAGCATAGGATGAGACACGGCTCCCATTTCCGTTATTGTGAAGGAGCAGTTCTACCCAGGAGTCCTGCAGGCTGTCCTCCTGCAGCTCAGACTTTACTCTCTGATGTGACACTGCAGTGCTGTTGTGGCAATTTGGGTTCACATAAGTTATGAGTTACCAGCTGTGGGTTCTGTGTTGTGGAATGTGACTCAGTTGCAGATGGTAGGAGTCAAGAGAGTACACTAACCCCCAGGGGAGGGCAAGCAGGAGTGCTAGATCCCAGTGCTCAGGAAGTAGAGAGCCATGGCTTTAAAATGTACATAGAAAGGAACATTCACCCTAATCAACGATTTTTGTAGAAAAGTGAAAGCCTACCTTCAGCAGGCACCGGGCTTCTAGTTGCAAAACTACCTTCAGTCATGAAGATGTGGAAAGTTTATTCAGTCATTAACTGTAACTAATTAGTATACATGGATGGCCTCCCCAGTTGCAAGGTAAATTTAGGATGAACTATGTATGACATGGTTCTGTATGTTTTTCTACTTGTGGACTAATTATGATGATCATCTTTCTGTCTTTGCAGTCTTTTAAGCAGATTGACTGTGATACCGTTTACAGTCAGATTTAATTTTGTAATCAGTTTGTTTTCTTTGTCTTTTTCCTTCCTTTCTTCTTTTCTTTCTTCCCCCCCCCTCCTTTTTTCCACCCTTCCTGCCTTTTTTGTGCTTGTTGCCCAGGCAGGACTGCAATGGCACAGTCTCGTCTAACTACAGCCTCCACCGCTTGTGTTCAAGTGATTCTCCTGCCTCAGCCTCCTGAGTAGCTGGGATTAGAGGCATGCACCACCACACCCGGCTAATTTGCTACTTTTAGCAGATGCAGTTTCTTCATGTTGGTCAGTTTGGTCTCAAACTCCTGACCTCAGATTCTTTGTCTATCCTGGCCTCCCGAAGTGCTGGAATTATAGGCGAGAGCCACTGTGCCCAGCCTCTTTTTTGAGAAGGAGTCTTGCTCTGTAGCCCATGATGAAGTGTTGTGGCTCCACCTCAGCTCACATCAACCTCTGCTTCCTGCATCCTGTTCAAGCAATTCTTCTGCCTCAACCTACCGAGTAGCTGGTATTACAGGAATGTGCCAACATGCCCAGCTAATTTTTGTATTTATAGTAGAGACAGAATTTCACCAGTTGGTCTCGGCCTCCCAAGGTGCTAGAATTGCAGATGTGAGCAACTGCACCTGGCCTACAGTTTTTGTTTTGTTTTGTTTTGTTCCCTCCCTCCCTCCCTCCCTCCCTCCCTGCCTCCCTCCCTCCCTCCCTCCCTCCCTTCCTTCCTTCCTTCCTTCCTGTCTTTCATTTCTTTCTTTTTCTCTTTCTCACTTTATTTCTCAATTGCTCTCTTTTCTTTTTTGACAATTTTATCCTTTTTGCCCAGGATGAAATGCAATGGTCCATCTTGGCTCATCACAACCTCTGCCTCCCAGGTTCAAGCAGTTCTCCTGCTTAAACCTCCCATGTAGCTGGAATTACAGCCATGTGTCTCTGTGCCTGGCTAATTTTGTATATTTAGTAGAGATGGGGTTTCTTCGTTTCTCAGGCTGGTCTCCAACTCCTGACGTCAGGTGATATGCCTACCTCAGCCTCCTAAAGTGCTGGGATTACAGGTGTGAGTCACCGTGGCTGGCCTTACAGTTATGTTTTCTAACAGTCATATTATTGTAAAGCTTTCCTGGGGCTGGAGAACATATTTCTTTTAATTATATTTTCCAAACACTTAGTTAGAAGACATGATATAAACACAAAAGGTTCCAACCAAGCTTTATTCTAGAGGGGCCTTTCCCTTTTAAGCTTTTTGTCAAGTTACAATTATACTGTAAAGTGCATGCTGTCTCCTGGATATGTAGGCAGAATTGTGTCTCTGCCTGTTTGGTATCTATAGTCTTCTACAGTGACTTCTAGAGAGGCTGGATGAGATGACTACAAACTTCACAGGGGAGCATTCAGTCATTTTACTTCTGTCATTGACTCTTGTATCAAAAAACCTGAAACTGATTGAGAGCTCATGGCTCACAGAAACACAATTAGAGTAACATGAGTGCATCGAGTAGACATATAGACACGAGAACCTCCACTTTCCTTTTCTCCTCTTGCCAAGTGCTCAAATGTGCAGGTAGCATGTGCTGCTACTGCATGTAATTTGAACCTAACCCTGCAACCTTAAATGATAAATGGAGGTCTTGAGATTTGGGGAAATAAACTTTTATCTGAGAAATATGAGCCCTTTTAGTGATCAAGCCCAGAGAGACATTAAGAGAAGACAGTAATGTTTTTCTCACCCTTTCAACTATATCTCTTGAAACTGTTCACTATGTTGTACCCAAGCGAGTCAAGGAATGACCACATTCTGAGATTGAATTATGAGTCCTTTATTTAGCTGGTGACTGAGAGGTGGCTAACGCCCAAATTCTCTTGGCCCCAAAGAAAAAGTTAGGTGGTCTTTTATACCTTAGTTTTAAAAGGGAGGGAAAACCCAGCTGAAGCAAATTTTTCACAAAAGCTGAATAAGTGAAGGTTAAAAGATAAACTAATAAATTTGAGAAATAGAACAGTGCCAGGTAGGAGGGGTAAAGCTGTCATGAAAGACATACAACTTATAGATAATGGAGGCTCTGGGTACCCTAATGCTTCTGCATTCCCAGGCTCTGCTGGTACCACTTAACTCTGCCTCTTATCTACCAGGGCCTTCCTGGGTGCCCAGTGTCAGCCTGCCCTAGCTACATACTGTAGTTACATACTTCATGGTGAGAGAATAACTAAAATGAAGAAGCTAAGATGGAGTCTGTCTGGCTCAAGAAGCTAACATAAAGCCTGAACAACTTTTAGTCTGAGAAAGAGTTAGTTCTAGCTGACAAATAGCAGGTTATCACAACTACTGTGACAAGTAGGTATAAATTAAATAATGTCACCTAAGACACTATATCCCATTCCCTAAGCCTTAATGATGTGTAGCTAATAAATAATCAAAGTTACTTCTTTAAATGAAGAAGACTTTCTGTTTCTTTCACTTTTTGACTGAGTATTACTTAAAATGAGTGCTGCCTAAACTAACCAACAGAGCATTATGCTTTAAGAAAAATCACAAGGAAAAGTATTGTAAGCAACAGTAGTCCCTGTTGGACCAGGTTCCAAGGGAAAGGGTGGAGAGATTCAACCAGTTAGAATAAAAGATGAAGATAAAGTTCTCCCAGAAAATGGAGGCACCAAAGTATTTCTAGGTGACAAGGATTATCTCCTATTTAGAGTTGGTGACATTCTTAGAAAGTAGGTAGACTGAAATAAATCACTATTGAAATGGTGCGGTCCATTCTACTGAAGTTCTGAAATCTTTCATCATGTAAATAATTTTAATGTCTTTTATAATAAAGTAATGACCAAAAGAAAAGAAAAAAGTCTGCTTGAGAAACAACTTTTGTTTATTTGTTTGTTTGTTTTTAAGGTGGAGTCTCGCTCTCTTATACAGTCTGGAGTGTAGTGGCACAATCTCGGCTCAATACAACCTACACTTCCTGAGTTCAAGTAGTTCTCCTGCCTCAGCCTCCTGAGTAGCTGGAATTCCAGGTACCCACCACCATATCCAGCTAATTTCTGTTGTATTATTAGTAGAGATAGTGTTTCACTATTTTGGCCAGGCTGGTCTTAAACTCCTGACCTCATGATTTACCCACCTTGTCCTCCGAAAGTGCTGGGATAACAAGCATGAGCCACCACACCTGGCCTTTTCTATCTTTATTATTTTTCTTTTTCTTTTTTTAAGATGAAGTTTTGCTTTTGCCTTCCAGGCTGGAGTGCAGTGGCCATCTCAGCTCACTACAGCCTCTGCCTCCTAGGTTCAAGCAATTCTTTTGCCTCAGCCTCCCAAGTAGGTGGGAATACAGGCACCTGCCACCACACCTGACTAATTTTTGTATTTTTTTCTTTTTTCTGTCCCCAGCCCCCTAATTTTTGCATTTTTAATAGGAATGGGGTTTTACTATTTTGGCCAGGCTGGTCTCAATCTCCTAACTTCTTGTGATCCACCCACCTTGGCCTCCCAATTTTTTATAATTACAGGTGTGAGCCACTGTGCCTAGTGAGAAACAATTTTTTATCAGTTTTCTCTGTTGTCTCTTTCTCTGGTTTTGCAAATCCAGTTTTTGTTTTCGTTTTTTTAAGAGAGAGTCTTCCTCTGTCACCCAGGGATATGATGTGAGGGCATCTCTCTTTCAATTGTACTTTACTTGGTGTAACACCCAAAAATGGAGAGTGAGGTTAATTTCACCTAGAATCTTCACATAAGTTTTGGCCTCTGCCTGGGATTTATAAGACAAGGTAGACTTTGGATAGAAAATATACAGAAAACTAAGAGGAGGCATTTTCTACATTGCAAGATGTCAACACAGGCATCTTAAACCCCCCTTTGAGAGTGTGGCTCTTTGAGCTTTTCAGGTCTTGATCAGTGACCAGTTCTGTGAGAGGCTTTGAGGGTAAAGAGAATCTTATGGTAGAATCTGTAAAGAACCATCTTAGGAGTGAAAGATCAAGACTATGAAGTATCCAGAGCCATAACCACAACTATACCTATGCACAAAAATGTGATGCTGGAGTAGCGTATTCTTGTCCTTCCTGTTACCCAAGAGCTAGTTGATCATGACAGATATCCCAGTTGTGGAGGTCCACCAGGGCAGGTTTATTTTTTATTTAGAATCAGCCTAAATTTTCTGGGTACAGTGGCTCACACCTGTAATTTCAAGTTTGGGAGGTCGAAGTGGGTGCATCACCTGAGCTCAGGAATTCACGAACCTGGCCAACATGATAAAACCCCATCTGTTCTAAAAATATAAAAATTATCCCACCTTAGTGGCATGCACCTGTAGTCCCCACTACTTAGAAGGCTGAGGCAGAAAAGTCTCTTCAGCCTCAGAGGCAGAGGTTGCAATGAGCCAATATTGCATCATTGCACTCTAGCTTGGGCAGCAGGGCAAAACCCCATATCAAAAAAAAAAAAAAAAGAAAACAAAAGAAGAAGAAAGAGCCTGACTCTCTCCTGTCTGACTTATCATTGGGCCACCAGCACAGGGTCCCTGGGAACCTTATCACAATCACCTAGGCATCTTTGAGTTATTTGAGAATGTCCAGAGCAGAATTTTATTAGGCTGACGAGTGGTTAATTCTACTTCTGTCTCAGTCTAAGATAAATGACTCATTCTGTGTTTGTTCTTCACCTCATTCAAGAGATGTTTTTGGCTGGTGCTCAAATGAGACTTTCTCCAGTTTCCTTGTACTTGAGTGAAAAGCAATGAGGAGATCTGGAGACTCAGGCACATAAACCAGTTGCTTGTATTTCATACAGTCATTAGAAAAATAGATAAAGCAGACACGGTCCCTACAATCCAGGAACTTTTAGTCTATAGTAGCAACTGGATAAAAGATTGAATTATGCATTATGTGGTGAGTACAATAAATAGATGTGTGCAAAAACAGTTAAGCTTGTTTTGGACCACTTTTCTTTAACTTTTAATTTTTTTGAGAGAGAGTTTTTTTTTTGTGGCCCAGGCTGGAGAGCAATGGCACTTACTGTGACCATTGTTGGCACTTACTGTGACCAGTGTTGACTTACTGTGACCTCTGCCCCCCTCCCCCTGCAAGTTCAAGTGATTCTCCAGCCCCACCCTCCTGAGTAGCTGGAATTAGAGGCATGTGCAACCATCCCTGGCCAATTTTGTATTTTTATGTTAGTAGAGACATGGTTTCTCCATGGTCAGACTGATCTCAAACTCTTAACCTCAGGTAATCTGCCTGCCTCAGCCTCCCAAAGTTCTAGGATTACAGATGTGAGCCACAGCACCTGACCCTCACTTTCTTTATATTGTTGTGACTTGTGATGTTTTCACCTGAAGGGGTATTTATCAACAGAAGAGTTGTTACTATTTGGTTTTCTTTCTTTTCTGTGGTGTTTGGGTATGGAGCCTCACCTTGTTGCCCAGGCTAGAGTGCAGTGGCTTGATCTCAGCTCACTGCAGCCTTCGCTTTCTGAGTTCATGAGATTCTCCTACCTCAGCCTCTTCAGTAGCTGGGATTACAGGTGTAGGGCACCACATCTGGCTGATTTTTGTATTTTTAGTAAAGACCAATTTTCTCCATTTTGGCCAGGCTGATGTGCAAGGCCTGCCTTGACCTCCCCAAGTACTGGGATTATGAGCGTGAGCCACCACACTCAAGCTATTATTTGTTTTTTTTTTAACTTAAGAATATGTATTTATCTTCTAATAAAATTATTCTATAAAACCTAAAGTGATTTATTTTAATTGCTTATTAATATATAATACGATAATTGATGAAAAGGTGGTTAAAAAAATTAAAATTATACAACCTCTATAATTTAGGATTCTCCTTGGTAAGCTTAGAAAAAACAGAACTGGAAACACACCGAGTAGCATAGAGAACCAGATTGTACATAGGGTTTACTCTCTGCCCCAGCCGTTTTTAGATTGACCCTTTTTGGAGGCCTTATTTCGGTCTGGCCCTACCTTTGATTCTCACCTCATAGTACTGAATAGAAAGGATCAGAGTTTTTCTTTTTTTTTCTTTTTTCTTTTTAGCATGGTTTGTTTATTGCATCATATACAGTCATTTTGACTGAAACTACAACCAAACTACATTGACTAAGATTTCCAGTTTTGGTGTCTTCATGGAAGAAAACTTAATGACACTTGGGAAACTACCTAACTGCAGAATTTTTCTTGATCTTTTATAATCCTTTCTCTTGCCTTGCCCTGCCCCCACTTTTACCATTTTTTGCTTCCATACCCAACTTAACAATATTTTTAGCAACTCATTTTACTGAATGTCTCCAAAGCGTTAAAAGTGAGTTTTTAAAGAATTAATAGATTTTTTTTGCTTATATTTGATAGATTTGTATAGTTAATAATAAAACAATATAATTGTAATTACAACTCACATGAAAAGATTGGGGAACAAACCTTTTCAACTTCTTCATCAACTTCAATTATTGGGAGCAGAAGATCTTCAGTATATTTTACATACCAGAAAGGAGATATCATTAATATATTGCGAAGAGTGAATAAAAAGAGTTAATTTATTAATTTAGAGGTGGTTAAGATTAAGTCTTTTAAGACCACTGCTACTATATCTTATTTATTATTATTGGGAGATGTTTCTATTACTTTTATGAAAATTAGCCCTATCAAATTTTATGTTTTGTAAAGAATTGTATATAATTTTCTGAGCGGTGTGAAGAGGAGGCGAGAACGACCCCGGGACCTACCGAAGCCCACGTGCCTATGTCCCGCCACCGTCGCCACCATGCCCAAGAGAAAGGCTGAAGGGGATGCTAAAGGAGATAAAGCCAAGGTGAAGGACGAACCACAGAGAAGATCTGCGAGGTTGTCTGCTAAACCTGCTCATCCAAAGCCAGAGCCCAAGCCTAAAAAGGCCCCTGCAAAGAAGGGAGAGAAGGTACCCAAAGGGAAAAAGGGAAAAGCTGATGCTGGCAAGGAAGGGAATAACCCTGCAGAAAATGGAGATGCCAAAACAGACCTGGCACAGAAAGCCGAAGGTGCTGGAGACGCCAAGTGAAGTGTGTGCATTTTTGATAACTGTACTTCTGGTGACTGTACAGTTTGAAATACCATTTTTTATCAAGTTTTATGAAAATGCAGGATTTTGTTTTACTTTTTCAAGCTATGTTGTTAGCACACAGAACACTTCATTGTTGTTTTCGGGGAAGGGGCATATGTCACTAATAGAATGTCTCCAGCGCTGGATTGATGTGGGGAAACGACTTTCCCTTCTAGTTTTGAGAGACTTCCTCTTGGCTCCCAGGAGGAGTGATTTCCTGACTTTGACACACATGGCCACCTTGGCACACAAAAGCCTTGTGGTATGGAAAAAACAAATTCACTTTTATGTCCTCTTCTCCCTTTCCGTCTTTCAGCATAGACTTAACTCCCTTAAGCCCAGACATCTGTTAGGACCTGACCCCCAGTCATTGGCTACCAGCGTGTCAGGCAATCTGGACTTGCCAGTGATGCCACTGAGATGGCACCTGTCAAAAGAGCATTGATTCCATTTCTAGAGTGGATCTTCAGATAAATTCTGCCATTTTCATTTCACTTCCTGAAAGTCAGGGTTGGCTGGTGAAAAGTAAAACAACATGCTAAATGTGAAATGTCAACCCTCACTCTAAACTTTCCCTGTTCAGAGCATCAGATGAAGACTTAATTGGGTTTTATAGTGGCTTCTGATCTTTGGTAGTCCATCAAAGAATGGAGTTTGAAAGTTGTTGTATACTGCTAATGATTGTCTGCCCATGTCCGGCCTGAAATACCATGACTGTTCATGGAAAGTATCTTTAATAAAGCTGGATACAGTTTGGCTTGAAAAAAAAAAAGGAATTGTATATAATTTTCTTCTTTTTGAGAAAAAGAGAGAAAGAAAAAAAAGGAAAAGGAGAGGAAGAGGAAAAGGGAGAGAGAACAGGAGTATTGCTTTATTGCCCAGGCTAGAATGCAGTCTAAAAATGGGTATTAAAAACCTCTTTTATGCCAATAATTGTGCTTAATAATGGAGACAGGAAAAAAAAATGAGAGGAAAATAACAAACAAATAGCCAACCAATATTTCATTTAAACCTGTGAGTAGGTGTGATGTGGTACTGATAAGAGTGTATATTTTGTGTATTTAAAGTGGAGAGTTCTATAAGTATTTATTATGTTTACTTGTTCCAGATCTGAGTTCAAGTTCTGGATATCCTTATTAATTTTTTGTCTCGTTGATCTATCTAATATTGATGTTGAAGTCTCCCACTATTATTGTGTGAAAGTCTAAGTCTCTTTATAAGTCTTATGTATCTGGGTGTTCCTGTATTGGGTGCTTATATATTTAGGATCATTAGCTCTTCTTGTTGCATTGATCCTTTACCATTATGTAATGACCTTCTTTGCCTCTTTTGATCTTTGCTGCTTTAAAATCTATTTTATCACAGGTGAGAATTGCAACTCCTGCTTTTTATTTATTTGTTTATTTTTGCTCTCCATTTGGTTGGTAAATCTTTCTCCATCCCTTTGTTTTGAGTCTTTGTGTATCCTTGCATGTGAGATGGGTCTGGATGTGGCATACCGATGGGTTTTGGCTGTGTCTTTTGATTGGGGGATTTAGTCGATTTAAATTTAGGATTACTGCCATTTGATGTTAGCTGGCTGTTTTGCTGATTAGTTGATGTAAATTGTTCATTATGTTGATGCTGTTTAATTTTTGGTATATTTTTGGAAAGGCTAATACTGGTTGATTCCTGTCTATGTGTAATGCTTCTTTCAGAAACTCTTGTAAAGCAGGCCTGGTGGTGATGAAATCTCTGAGTACTTGCTTGTTCATAAAAGATTTTATTTTTTCTTTGCTTGTGAAGCTTAGTTTGGCTGGATATGAATTCTGGGTTGAAAGTTCTTTTCTGTAAGGATGTTGAATATTGGTCCCTACTCTCTTCTGGCTTGTAGGGTTTCTGCTGAGAGATCTGCTGTGAGTCTGATGGGCTTTCCTTTGTGGGTAACCTGACCTTTCTCTCTGGCTGCCCTTAGTATTTTCTCCTTCATTTTAACCCTGGTGATTTTAACGATTGTGTGCCTTCCGGTTGCTCTTCTTGAGGAATATTTTTGTGGTGTTCTCTGTATTACCTGGAGTTGAATATTGTCCTGCCTTGCTAGGTTGGAAAAGTTTTCCTGAATAATATCCTGAAGAGTATTTTCCAGCTTGGATTCATTCTCTTCGTTGCATTCAGTACACCTATCAAATGTAGATTAGGTCTTTTCACATAGTCCCATATTTCTTGGAGACTTTGCTCATTCCTTTTTATCCTTTTTTCTTTATTCTTCTCTCCTCATTTTATTTCATTAAGTTGGTCTTTGACCTCTGATAGCATTTCTTCTGCTTGATTAATTCAGCTGTTAAAACTTGTGCATACTTTGTGAAGTTCTCATGTTGTTTTTCCACTCCGTTAATTCACTTATATTTCTCTCTATATTGTCTATTCTCGTTAGCATTTTGTCAAACCTTTTTCAAAGTTCTTAGTTTCCTTGCATTGAGTTAGAACAAGTTCTTTTAACTCCCAGAAGTTTCTTGTCATCCACCTTCTGAAACCTACTTCTGTTAATGGAACACAGTCATTCTCCATCAGGCCTTGTTCCGTTGCTGATGAGGAATTGTGATCCCCTGTGGAGGGAGAGGTGTTCTAATTTTGGGTATTCTTCGCCTTTTTAGGCTGGTTTCTTCCTTTCATTATAAATTTATCCATCTGTCGTCTTTGTAATTACTGACTTTCTAATTAGGTTTCTGAGTGGATGTCCAATTTATTGATTCCCAGCGCCCAAGTCTGAGCATCCCACTGTGCCAGCTAAAGCAGCGGTGTTAAGATTGATGGTGCTTTTCTGCCCAGGAATCTGGTCTGGCTTCCTTCACTGGGTTTGTCCTTCAATCAGCTGAATAGGCGACCCTGCCTTCCTGGAGCTCCAAATGTCAGCCAAAAGGGAAACCAGTCTCCTGTACTCTGCACAAAGAACCACTGTGCCGAAGCACCGGCCAAACCGCCGTGCTGGCCACAAGAGTTGCGCTGGTGACCTGTGGGTCTCCTCCCCTGGGAATCTCCTGATCCGTGAGCAGCAAAAGTTCGTCTGAAAGTGTGGCGTCCTCTTTTTCTCTGCGCTTTCACTGGGAGCTACAATCCTGAGCTGCTAGTGATCAGCCATCTTGGGTGGATTGAGAGAACTGTATATAATTTTATAGAATCTGTTTTGAGAGTTCCCAATGGTGCAGGGCTCAGTGGCTGGCTGCTCATGTCGTTCCATTTTCATTAAATCATTATGCTGGTCTGCTGTTGCTTTTACCTGGATCTCTGTCTTCTCTGATGCATGAATGTTGCTGGTCTTGAAGTTGGGAATTACACTTTCTCTGTCCTTTGTAGAGGGCACTAGGGCAATGTTCAGTCTAAGGCTAATTCTTTCCCACTATTGAGACAAGACTCTTTTTTTGTATTTGAATGTCCCATGAGTTATGAAGTTTTCCAGTCTGGTGGTTGGACAAGCATTCTCAGCCCTGTGTGAGTGGGCATCAGAGTTTTGAGTGATGAATCTTGTTCTACTTATAGAGCTCATGCTCACAATTTTCTAAAAAAAAAAAAAAAAACCAGATAAATCAGAAATGTTAAGTATGTATTTTAGTGTCTTAATTTCAAATTTTTAACTTTAAAATTAGTATTTGCAGAGATGTTCTATTTAGCAACTTGTTTTCTGTTCCTGCAGATCTAGTCGTTTCTCCACAAGGCACAAAAAGTAAATATAAATACAATATACATTTTTGTAAATTACATTAAACTCTTTATTTCTGTATGACTCCCATTTGTCTGTATTTAGATTTTATTTTATACATTTTAAATAAAATCCATGACAGAGAAATGGGAAGAAATAAATATTCTGAGTTTTTTTCTAAATATCTAGAGTTATTGAGGCCTTAGAATCAGTGCATAGGCTGTTATTAGAATTAAGTCCCATAATGTGTTGTTAAAGTGCTCTGTAAAATCATCTTGAGCACATAGTATCTGCTTAATAAACATTTTATTAGTACATGTGTCTATGTTGTTTTCTAAATACAGATTTAAGGCCCAGCATGGTGGTTCACACAAGTAATCCCAGTGCTTTGGGATGCTGAGGTGGGCTGATTATTTGAGGTCAAGAGTTTGAGACCACTCTGGCCAACATATCTACTAAAAATACAAAGAAAAAAAAATAGCCAGTCATGGTGGCACAGAACTGTAGTCCCTGCTACTTGGGAGGCTGAGGCAGGAGAATCACTTGAACCTCAAAAGCGGAAGTTGAAGTAAGTGTAGATCTCACCACTGCACTCCAGCCTGGGTAACGGCACGATTTTGTCTCGATAAATAAGTAAATAAATGCAGACTTAGTTGTTGCCACTTCTTGTTTTCCCTGTAAACTTTAAAAAGCCAGCAAAGATTATGATACTTTAAGATGGATATTGGTTTTCTTCCTTTGTGCCAGAAGTATTTGTGTTGTAATAATGGTACAAAGTATAAGAGACTGTGCTGGGCCTGCTTTCTCTAACTAATGCTAATAATGAGCCTGGGGGAGCAACCTCAGCAATGGCAGGGGACTTAATGACAACACTCATTTATTGGCTCTTTCCAAACCTGTAGAGTCACGCTACATAGAGTGGGACCAAAATTACCAAGTAATTGTAGGCTTATTAAAGCTTGAGAGATAGTGCTTAGTTAAGTGGTTCTAAGTTTAGGTTGCTAATTAGAATCACATGACTAATTTGCAAAAATCTCTTTACTGGTAACCTTCCTGTCATAGATTTTGATTAATGTACTGGGGTGCTGGTTTTTTTTTTTTTTTGAGGTGGAGTTTTGCTCTTGTTATCCAGGCTGGAGTGCAATGGCGCGATCTCGGCTCACTGCAACCTCCGCCTCCTGGGTTCAGGCAATTCTCTTGGTTCAGCCTCCTGAGTAGCTGGAATTACAGGCACGTACCACCATGCCCAGCTAATTTTTTGTATTTTTAGTAGAGATGGGGTTTCACCATATTGACCAGGATGGTCTCAATCTCTTGACCTCATGATCCACCCACCTCAGCCTCCAAAAGTGCTGGGATTACATTACAGGCCTGAGCCACCGCCACCGCACCTGGCCTTTTTTTTTTTTTTAAGATGGGGTTTCACCATGTTGGTTAACCTGGTCTTGAACTCCCGACCTCAGGTGTTCCACCTGCCTTGGCCTCCAAAGTACTTGGAATACAGGCGTGAGCCACCATGCCCAGCCCATGCTTTTTAAATCAAATGTCTCATGTGACTGTAAGTTGTGACCAGAATCAAATATAAGGGGTCAAGATATATTTGTGAGAGTTAAGTTTCACCTGTTCACTAAAGGGGGGTCCTAGAGCCCCTTTTCATCGGGTTCCATAGGGACAGCAATGTAGCTTATATTTTCTTTAGCATAGGAGAAATTGTTGGCATGGGAGGGCAACTGAGAACAGGAAAGGAAAAACTTATATATTTTTTTGCCTGTGGAGCAGCTTATTGTTCCTGAATCTTTTCTGTTACAAAGTACAGAAATAGCTGTAGTATTTCTGTCTTGATTCTTCCGCCCATGGGTGTGGTGGCAGCAGGTAAACATGTGGTGCTGACACCATTCAAATCATATTCTCAAGATGCAGGTGTAATTTGTCCAGAGAATCTTATCTGAGAAGAAATCCTAGAGATGGAGAACAAGAAAAAACTGGCTTTCTCATTTTCTTTTCGATAGAGTTTTGCTCTTGTTGCCCAGGCTGGAGTGCAATGGCATGATCTCAGCTCACTGCTAACCTCATGTCTAGAATTCAAGTGATTCTGCTGCCTCAGCCTCCCAAGCAACCGGAATCACAGGCTACCACATCTGGCTAGTTTTTACAGTTTTAGTGGAGACAGGGTTTCTCCATGTTGATCAGGCTGATCTGGAACTCTTCACCTCAGGTGATCCACCTACTTCAGAACCCAAAACTGCTGGAATTACAGAGTGAGCGACCTGCCCAGCAATGATGAAATATTGAATACTTACTTTATTTTTAAGCTCCAGGATACATGTGGAGAATGTGCAGGTTTATTACGTAGGTTTGCATGGTGGCTTGCTGCATGTATTGACCCATCCTTTAGGTGCCCTCCCTTTGCCCCCACTTTACAACAGGCCCTGGTGTGTGTTTGTCTCCCTGTGTCTATGTGTTCTCATTGTTCGACTCCCACTTGTGAGTGAAAAGATGAGGTTTTTGGTTTACTGTTACTGTGTTAGTTTGCTGAGGATGATGACTGCAAGTTTAATTCATGTTCCTGCAAAGGACATAATCTTATTTCTTTTTATGGCTGCATTATATGCCGTGGTGTATATGTACCGCATTTTATTATCCAGTCTTCTTGATGTGCCTTTGGGTTGGTTCCATTTCTTTGCTATTGTAAAAGTGCTACAATAAACTATTACATACATGTCCATGTGTCTTTATAGTAGATGGTTTGTATTCCTTTGAGTATATTCCCATTAATGGGATTGCTGGGTCAAAATATGTTTCTGGTTCTAGATCCTTGAGGAATCACCACATTGTGTTCCATGATGGTTGAACTAATGTACATTTTTACCAGCAGTGTAAAAGCATTCCTATTTCTGCCCAGCCTCACCAGTATTTATTGTTTCTGATGTTTTAATAATCACCATTCTGACGGGTGTGAGATGATATCTCAGTGTGGTTTTAATTGGTATTTGTCTAATGATCAGTGATGTTGAGCTACTTTTCATATGATTGTTGGCTGCATAAATGTCTTCTGAGAAGTGTCAGTTCATCTTTTTCCCACTTTTTGATGAGATTGTTTGTCTATTTCTTGTAAAATTTTAAAAGATTCTTCTGAATATCGGACCTTTATCAGATGAGTACATTGCAAAAATTTTCTCCCATCTTGTAGGTTGCCTTTTTGCTCTGATGATGGCTTTTTTTGTGCAGGAGCTCTTTAGTTTAATTAATTTGTCAATTTTGGCTTTTGTTGCAATTGCTTTTTGTGTTTTTGTCATGAAGTCTTTGTGGATGCCTATGTCCTAAATGGTATTTCTTAAGTTTACTTTTTTTTTTTTTTGTTGAGACGGAGTTTTGCTCTTGTTGCCCAGGCTGGAATGCAATGACTAATATTGGCTCATCACAACCTCTGTCTTTCAGGTTCAAACAATTCTCCTGTCTCATCCTCTCAAGTAATTGGGATTACAGGCACATGCCACCACACACCTGGCTAATTTTTTATATTTTTAGTAGGGACAAGGTTTCTCCATGTTGGTCAGGCTGGTCTCAAATTCCCAACCTCAGGTGATTTTTCCACCTTGGCCTCCTTAAGTGCTGAGATTACAGGCATTAACCACCGTGCTCGGCCTCCCAGGTTTTCTTACAGAATTTTTATGGTTTTGGGTTTTACATTTGAGTCTTTAATTCATCTTGAGTAAATTTTTGTAGAAGATATAACTGAGAGGTTGAGTTTTAATTTACCGCATATGGCTAGTAATTTTCCTCAGGACTATTTATTGAGTAGAGAATCCTTTTTCCATTGCTTGTTTTTGTCAGGTTTGTTGAATATCAGATAGTTACAGATGTGTGGGTTATTTCTGAGGTCTCTTTTTTGTTTTATTGGTACGTGTGTTTGTTTTTATACCAGTACCATGCTGTTTTGGTACCTGTACCATTGTAGTATAGCTTGAAGTCATGTAGGCTGATGCTTTCATCTTTGTTCTTCTTGCTTAGGATTGTCTTGGGTATACAGGCTCATTTTTGGTTCCATATAAAATTTAAAGTAGTTTTTTTTTCTAATTCTGTGAAGAATGTCAATGGTAATTTGATGGGAATACCATCAAAGCCATAAATTACTTTGGGCAGTATGGCCATTTTCATTATGTTCATTCTTCCTTCTTTTCTTTTCTTGCAATGGTATTGCTCAGGCTGGAGTGCAATGACATGATCTCAGCTCACCGCAACCTCTGCCTCCTGGATTCTAGCAGTTCAAGCAGTTATTCTACCTCAGCCTGTCAAGTAGCTGGGATTATTGGCATGCACCACCATATCCAGCTACATTTGTATTTTTAGTAGATTCAGGATTTCTCCATGTTGGTCAGGGTTTCTCCATGTTGATCAGGTTGGTCTCAAACTCCTGACCGTAGGTGATCCACTCACTTCAGCCTCCAAAAATGCTGGAATTACAGACATGAGCCTCCACACCCGGCCTCATGTTCTTTCTCCCCATAAAAATGGAATGTTCTAACGGCCGGGCATGGTGGCTCAAGCCTGTAATCCCAGCACTTTGGGAGGCCGAGGTGGGTGGATCATGAGATCAAGAGATCGAGACCATCCTGGTCAACATGGTGAAACCCCGTCTCTACTAAAAATACAAAAAATTAGCTGGGCATGGTGGCATGTGCCTGTAATCCCAGAAACCCAGGAGGCGGAGGTTGCGGTGAACTGAGATCGCGCCATTGCACTCCAGGCTGGGTAACAAGAGCGAAACTCCGTCTCAAAAAAAAAAAAAAGGAACGTTCTTTCATTTGATTGTGCGCTCTCTGAGTTTAGCAGTGGTTTGTAGTTCTCCTTGAAGAGGTCCTTTCCATTCCTTGTTAGCTATATTTTTAGGTATTCTATTCTTTTTGTAGCAGTTGTGAAGTTTATGTATGATTTGGCTCTCTGTTAATTGTTGGGTCATAGGAATGCTTGTGAATTTTTTTATTTTTAGTTAAGGTGGGGTTTTACCATGTTGGCCAGGGTGGTCTTGATCCCTTGACGTTGTGATTTGCTTGCCTCAGCCTCCAAAAGTGCTCGGCTTAAAGTCATGAGCCCCGACTCCTGGTAAATCCATTGTTTGTTTATGATTAAATTCACAATATAAGTTACTTTTGAGGGGTCAGTGATGCTTTGTCCTTCTGTGTACCTAAGCCCATCATAGAAATGTCATGAAGTTAATGTTAATAACCCACTTTGTTAATAAGCTTTGTGACAAATTTTTTTCTCTATAGAGTTAATTATTTTTCTCTTCATTATTAAATATCTTAATGCAGCTGATGTGGATAAACAATCACTTTTAATCTTGTAGCTGCCATTTCTTGGGTTTTCTTTGCATTTATCTATCTTTGGAAAATGAAACCTCTCATCTTTGTTTACAGGCTAGAAAAACTGAAAAACACACAGGCTCATTTACTTACTGGATATTTGACAAAATAGTTTTCTTTGGCCTAAAACATTGGCATTAGTGGTGAGCTTGTTATAGATTCAGAAACTCAGATTGTATTCCAGATTCTCTGAAAAAAATAATTTGCATTAATATCTCCAGTTAATTGCACACATTAAAATTTCAGCAGTACTTTCTAACTCAGTATGTCTTTTCCATCTGAAAAATTTACACAGTGCATTCTTGATGATGTAAATGTAGCATTCAAAAATGTACATGTAAGTGTTTATGCCCTCAGTTTCCTACCTCATTAAACAGAAAAGTACCATCTGTATGTTGATGTTGTAGACCTTATGCCATTTTCTTTTCTCACAGTTAGAGAATTAGTTAGAGAATACTTCTGTGTTGAGAGTTATTGATTAGATATTATCAGTCACTCTTGTAAGTAAGAAGCAGCTATTTTTATTTTTGTTTTACCTTAAGTCAAATTAAAAATTCTGCTTATTTTCCATTTGTTTAATATGTATGTGTGTATTTTTCAGGGAGTGTTGACATTTAGGGATGTGGCTATAGAATTCTCTCGGAAGGAGTGGCAATGCCTGGACACTGCACAGCGGAATTTATATAGTAATGTGATGTTAGAGAATTACGGAAACCTGGTCTTCCTGGGTGAGCATAACTTCAATACACAATTTGATAATATATTCTATAAGTTTTCTTTCTTGCTTTTGTTTGTTCATTCATTTTTTCTTTTTTGTAGAATAAATTTTAGAAATCCTTGCATTCAGATCTGTTTTTTTAAAAAAAGCGAAGATTTGTCTAGTAAAAAGGAATTTTAAGATGTTTAATTTTGACCTGAACTTTCCACATTCCTGAGCTGATCTGTGTCCTTCACTCTAAATTAGCATCAAGTTTAGAAATTTAGTGGTGTAACATTCTGTTTATTACATCTTAAAATCTGATTGCCACTACTCTTTGATTTAGTAGTACCAGGTAGTGAAATTACAAACTTACAAAATTAAAGCACGTTTTAAAATATTTTGTTATAAATTAGTATTTTAGAATTATTTTACTAAAATACTTTATTATATTCTTTTTACTGAGCACACTATTAAGTTGGTAATTGGAGAATATGTGCAAGATTCATGTAATTTTTAATAAAACAGGTATTGCTGCCTCTAAGCCAGACCTGATCACCTGTCTGGAGCAAGGAAAAGAACCTTGGAATGTGAAGAGACATGAGTTTGAAGCCAAACTCCCAGGTAGGTGAAAGTGAAAGTGAGTACAACAGATGGCCCATGGAAACATCTTCTGTCTTATCTTATCATTTAAAATCTCTAAAGATTTTCCTTTTTTTCAGTGATCTTTCTTTACTTTTAAAGTGACAACCAAAGTCCTCTTCATGGCACATAAGAGACTGCAAAATCTGATCGCTCTTTCATTGTTTTTGAAAATCAGATATGTGCATAATTTGGAGAAATTTTATATGTTAAACTGTTTTTTAAAACTCTCTTTTTACATGTCTAAAATGTGTGAGAGTAGTGGTTTCTCTTCTGTTATTTTTATTATTACTTTTTTGAGATGGAGTTTTGCTCTTGTCACCCATGCCGGAGTGGAATGGTACGATCTCAGCTCACCCCAACCTCCACCTTCTGGGTTCAAGTGATTCTGCTGCCTCAGGCTCCCGGATAGCTGGGATTACAGGTGCCCACCACCATGCCAGGCTAACTTTTATACTTTTAGTAGAGACAGGGTTTCTTCATGTTGGCCAGGTTAGTCTCAGATTCTCAGTGTCAAGTGATTCACCCCCCACCTCGGCCTCCCAAATTGCTGGGATTACAGGCATGAACTACTGAGCCCAGACTCTATTATTTTTGTATTGCTAATTTTTCTGGCTTTTTCTTTTATAGGCTTGAAGTATACTTTGAAATTTTAAATTATGATGTTCTACTTTGTTGTTTTTCAAGATTGCTTTGGCTATTCAACATTGTAATTTTAAGTGAACTTTAGAATTACATTTTCTATTACTGTAGAAAATATTGAAATTTTGAAAGAGTTTATTAAATCTAAAAATCACTGTAGATAATATGGCACTTTAACAATAGTCTTTCAACCAGTAGACATGAAATGTTTTTATATTTATTTTTGTTATTTTTTTAGTTGATATATCTTTTATTTGTAAGATATTTAAACTCCTTGGTTATATTTGTTCTTCGAAATGTATTATTTTAGTGCTATTGTAAGTAAGATTGCTTCCTTTCTCTTATCAGATTGTTTAAAGTGTATGGAGCCATAACTTATACTTGTATGTTAATCTCTATTTTGTTAATTGAATGAGTGTAATTATTACTTTAAGTTTTAATGTAATGTTTATTTTTATATAAGATCAAATGATCTGCAAAAAGCAACTTTTTAATTATTTGTCTTTAATTTCAATAACCTAGAATATTTTCTGACTAATTTTTATTGCACACACTTCCAATGCTATGTTCAGATAGTAGCATTGAGAATAGGCACAATATACTTTTGCATTGGTGTCTGTGAATTTGAAGGAGTGAAAACCTCTTCAACTTTCTATAAACTGGTTTCAGAAGGTAAAGATCTTGTGTTGAGCCCCAGGGTGATGAGATGCCCTATGGCTTTGTAGTGAAGAGTGGTTTTAGTGTGGTTACAAAGGCTGCTGGGTCTGCATTAGGGTCCATCTTTAGTTGGCTTGTTATAAGGGGACTGGGTAGTTCTAATTCCATATGATTTTTGGGCAGACTGAATATTCTTCAGGACTTTGCTTTGTTTGGCAGACTGCAGGTCAGGTTTCTGCACTTGAGTCTTCATATTGGAGGCTTTATATTAAGATGTAGATGAGTTTGGCTTTCACTGAGTACCAGAGAAAATTTCCCAAGGTCACTGTGGGTTTCTACATAGGAAGAGCTTGCCATGCGCTATGGCTCAGGGAGCTGAAACTGAGTCATGAAACTGCTTCATGGACCACAATGAGGGCCAACGTCTATAGCCCCGACAGCATGGCTATAAATGGGTGTCTTCTTCCAGGCCTCTGGAAGGGTGGGATCTTTCCCAGACTGTGGCTGGGAGGAATTTGGGATGATTACAGGGTAAGTTCAGAATTCTCAGTGGAACCAAGTTCAGTGGGACATTTTCTGGTCTATAGTCAAGAACAGGATTTTTGCCACCTGAATCAAAGCCTGTATTCTGAAAAGAATGTTTCTCCATCTTGGGTATTAGCAGAGTTATACAACTTCCTCCCTGGATTTTAAAGCTCTTTTAATGGTACTTATTTTGGAGATGAGGTCTTTCTACATAACACGGGCTGGTCTTGAAATCCTAGCCTGAAGCAGTTCTGTGACTCAATGTACCATGGAGCTGTCATTACAGGTTTGAGCCATGATTCCTGTGTCTCTCATAAAGGGATTTTTGTTAGGGATGGCTGATGAATTTTCTTGCTGTCAGAAAATAGGCAAATAGGGAACCTTTTATTTTCCCATCTTGGTGATGTCACTCTCCCTGTACATTTCTACTTTCTATTTTCTATTTTGATTTTTTCTGTCATTTTAGATTTAGACATTTATGACAATATACTAGAATTTACATGTTATTCCTGAAGTGAATTAGATAATTAGTAGGCAGGTGGAAAGTAAATGTAGGCAGCTAAATAAAGATGATAAGATTTTCACTCATTTTTGTCAGTTTATATCTAAAATAGAACATAAATCATTACCAAATATTTGTTTAATGTATCAGAGGCTCTGACAGTATTCTGCAAAATCTCTATATATTTTTTTCATTTAGCAATTTAAGAGTATTCTTTGCTTCTAAAGTTAGATTACAGATGTTTTATTTTGTGTAAAAATAGCATATGTTTAAAACTTAAAAATTATCTCACTTAAATGCTTATTTTTCACAAGCTTGGCATTCGAATCCTCTGTTTAGGATTACACTGCATTTTATATGAAACTTTACTGCGTTACAGTGGATGCCAATGATTCAAAATATTCATCTTCAATTAGTTAATAGTTACAGTAAACTATTGTAGTTATCCACACAAATTCTTTCTTAACGCTTCATCACTGTTGCATACCAGAGTTTATGAGTGAACCTATTGTTTTGCAGTTCCATATTAGCGTGTTTTCTCAGTGTAGGTTTTTAAACATACTTCGTTGTGTTTTTTGGTTTTACAATTTTAGACAATTTGCAATTCTGTGTATACCCATACGTAGTTGTGTGATTTTATTAAGAGATAAATCAACCATACATCTATTACAATCTGATTATATATGTGTGTATGGCTCATTTTGTATTTATGTTTTTTTAGCTGATTTTTAATGATTGCTTTATCTTGTCTAAATGAATACAATTTACCATCTTAAATCTGTTTATAAGTGTACTTTTCATGGCTAGTGATGGTGGTGGTTTATATCTAGTCCCCCAATTTTGGGAGGCCACAAAATATATGTGTGCTGCGTCCTGTTGCATTTATTATTATTATTATTATTATTATTATTTTATTTTTTTTTTTTGAGATGCAGTCTCTGTCACCCAGGCAGGAGTGCAGTGGAGGGCTCTCAGTTCACAGCAATCTTCACCTCCTGGGTTCAAGCAATTCTTCTGCCTCAACCTCCTGAGTAGCTGGGATTACAAGCACCTGCCACCATGCCTGGCTAATTTGTATATTTTTAGGAGGGAAAAGGATTCACTGTGTTGGTCAGGCTTGTCTTGAGCTGCTGACCTCATGATCTACACTCCTTAGCCTCCCAAAGTGCGGGGATTACAGGCATGAGCCACCACGTCCGGCCCATTCTATTTTATTAGTCTACTATTTCACCTTTATACTCATATCAAATTGTTTTAATTCTCTAGCTTTCTAATGTGTTTTGAAATTAGGAACTGTACTGCCCTCAACATTGTTTTGTTTTATTTTTAATATTTTTGGGTACTTTATTGTCTGTAGAGATTCTATACACTCAGGATTGCTGTTCGTATTTTCTACAAAATGCAATGAGAAAATGAAAAGCTTGTATTAAATCTGTTCTTTGCAGCTGGGCTTGGTGGCTCACATGTGTAATCCCAGCACTTTGCAAGACTGAGTTGGGCAGATTACGAAGTCAAGGGTTCAAGAGAAGCCTGACAAACATGGTGAAACCATCTATACATAAAAATATAAAAATTAGCCAGATGTGATAGTGCACACCTGTAATCCAGCTACTTGGGAGGCTGAGGCAGGAGAATTGCTTAAACCCAGAAGGTGGAGGTTGTGGTAAGCTGAGATCCCACCATTGCACTCTAGTCTGGGTCACAGAGTGAGACTTCAACTCAAAAAAAAAAGTAAAAATCCTTAGATTGCACTGACAAAGATGAACATCATTATAATATTACCTAGGATTACAGTATAGCTAGTATTACAGGCACTTACCACCATGCCTGATCAATTTTTGTGTTTTTTGTAGAGACTGGGGTTCCACCATGTTGGTGAGTTGAGTCTCAAACTCCTGATCTCAAGTGATTCGCCCGCCTCTACCTCCCAACCTGCCGGGATTACAGGAATGAGCCACTGCACCTGACCTAAATTCGTAAGATTTTTTTTTTTTTTTTGAGATGGAATCTCACTCTGTCACCCAGGCTGAAGTGCAATGGTGCGATCTTGGCTCAATGCAACCTCTGCCTCGCAGGTTCAAACGATTTTCTTGCCTCAGCCTCCTGAGTAGCGGGGATTACAGGCAAATGCCATTATGCCCAGCTAATCTTTTTTTGCATTTTTAGTAGAGACAGGGTTCAGGGTGGTCTCGAACTCCGGACCTCATGATTCACCCGCCTCAGCCTCCCAAAGTGCTGGGATTACAGGTGTGAGTCACTGAGCCCGGCTCTAAATTTGTAAGTTTTAATGTTCTTTTTTGTTTCCATTGAATTTTGACTTGGAGTACATTTTAAAAATGTAACAATTTTTGACTTAAGATATATAATATTGCGTATTGTTTTACATAATATTATTTTGATTTTTTTCTGCTCTCAGTGATTCATATTTGCATTAAATGTCTGCTTCCATCTTGCCACGTTCAGTTTTTTTTTTTTTTTTTTAAGTCAGTTGATCTCAATTGTCTTTTGTGGGAAAGAAAGAAATCTTGGTTTGTAAACTCTTAATAAATTTATGTATTGAAAGTATGTCTCTTAATTTGAAAGTTAATTTTATATATGTATTTAAATAATTATTTGAAAGTGAAAGACAATGTTATGTTTTTAATTATTTTATTAGATTCTTACATCTTTGTTTCTTCTTTACTCTCTGTCTTGTTTTGTGTCTATTGATATGATTTTACTTATTTTTAATTTCCTTTTCCGTAACTGTACAAATTTTTTTTTAATGGTATCTTGGGGTTATATAAAACCTACATAAAAACAACCAGCCTATTTTTAATTTGGTACAAGATAGATTTCAGTTGAATAAAAAAAAATTTTTTCTTTCATCTGCCTTGACATTTGTTTTTAATATTGGTAATTATGTTTTTACCAACATAATTGTATATTCATTAACAGATGTTTGATTTTGTGCTTTTATTTGTAAAATATTAGAGAATAATTTGAAATGTTTTCTGCATCATTATGTAATGCCACAAGACTCTGCTTTTGTGTATGTGCATATCTTTCACAAAAAAATAATGTATATATATTTGATTATGTGCTATTTTCTCAAATTGCCTTACTTTAAGAAACTGCTTTTAGCATCTTTTATGTGTCCAAAATTTGGAATATGCAGTGCCTATATACTTTTTCAGAATTCAGTTGTTTCAGAAGGTTGCTTTTTGAGACAGAGTTTGTCTCTGTCACCAGACTGCAGTGCGGTGGCATGATCTTTGTTCACTGCAGGCTGTACCTTTCAGGTTCAAGTGATTCTCTTGTCTCAGCCTCCCACATAGCTGCCATTACAGGCATGTATCTGCATGCTCAACTAATTTTGTATATTTAGTGGAGACTTGGTTTTACTATGCCACCCAGACTGGTCGCAAGCATCTGGCCTTAGGTGATCCACCCACCTCAGCTTCCCAAAGTGCTAGGATTACAGCTGTGAACCACCACACTCAGCCATTGATGTTTCTTCTTAATAACCAATAATCACTTTTTAGAATCGTTTTATGTCTGTGGTACCACAGTCTTTCTGTTGCTACAGAATTTTCCTTCTGTCTCAGCAGACTCAAATTGTCATTTGAAAGAATACCACTATTTCAGAACCTGATTAATGAGAGACAGCAACCAGGGTCTGTAAAATACTGTATCATTCAGAAATAAAAATGTATAAGGCAGCATTTTACTTGTCATTTAACAAAGAAACCAGCAGTTGGCAATTTATTTCAAGTCACTATGTCATATTGGGAAGCAGGAAGATCTGTGTTGGGTAAATGTAAGAGACTTTTGTTCTATGTGCCTCTTTGCATTAAACTCACTGGGGGCATTGCACACAATTTAATGTTTTACAAATGTAATTTGGCCTGTATGTTTTTATTACCTTTAAATGTCTTTGAAAAAAATGGAGCCTGTAAAATTTTGCTATGTCATTTTATCATGTAATTTGTATAATTTTATAGGTAAGACTTGTATATTAATCTGAGTCGAGTAAGCAGAGTAATTTGTTTGAGTAATTTGGTTTTTATTTTTGTTTTTTATTTCTTTCAGTTGCATCTTCTTATTTTGCCCAAGATCTTTGGCCAAAGCAGGGCATACAAAATCATTTCCAAAAAGTGATACTGAGAAGATATAAAAAATATGGACATGAAAATTTCCAGTTAAGAAAATGTCGAAGTGCGGATGAGTGTAAGTTGCACAAAGAATGTTACAATGGACTTACCCAGGTTTTGACAACTGCCCAAAGCCAATTATTTCAGTGCAACAAATTAGTGAAAGTATTTCATAAAAATTCAAATTTAAACAGACGTAAGATAAGACAAAGTGGAACGGAACCTTTGAAATGTAAGGAATGTAAAACATCATTTAGCACACTTTCGGACTTAGCTGAACATAAAAGAATTTATACCAGAGAACAACCCTACACATTTAAAGAATGTGGCAAAGCCTATAATGAGGCCTCAATCCTTTCTACATATAAAAAAATTTATACTGGAAAGAAACCCGACAAATATGAAAAATGTGGACAAACCTTTAACCAGTTCTTACGCTGTACTACACATAAGAGAATTCGTACTGGAGAGAGACCCTACAAATGTGAGGAATGTGGCAAAGCTTTTAACCACTTCTCAACCCTTAGTAGGCATAAGATCATACATACTGGAGAGAAACCCTACAAATGTGAGGAATGTGGCAAAGCTTTTAACCAATCCTCAACCCTTACTGGACATAAGATTATTCATACTGGAGAGAAACCCTACAAATGTGAGGAATGTGGCAAGGCTTTTAACCACTCTTCAATTCTTGCTAGACATAAGAGAATTCATACTGGAGAGAAACCCTACAAATGTGAGGAGTGTGGCAAAGCTTTTAACCACTCTTCAATCCTTGCTAGACATAAGATAATTCATACTGAAGATAAACCCTACAAATGTGAGGAGTGTGGCAAAGCTTTTATCCGGTACTCACAGCTTACTAGACATAAGATAATTTGTCCTTGAAAGAAAGGCTATAAATGTAAAGAATGTGGCAAATCTTTTTGGTGGCACTCCGGCTTTAATAGACATAAGAAGATTGATAACAGAGAAATTCTACAAATGTGAAGAATGTGGTCAATCTTTTAGGTGATCCTCAACCCTTATTACTCATAAGAGAATCCATTCTAGAGACATACCCTACAAATGTGAGGAATGTGGCAAAGCTTTTAACCACTCATCAAGCCTTACTTATCATAAGAGAAATCATACAGGAGAGAAACTCTACAAATATAAAGAATGTGGAGAAACCCGATTCTCACACCTCACTACATATAAGGGAATTCATACTGGAGAGTAACCCCACAAATGTGAGGAGTGTGGCAAAGCTTTTAGCTGGTACTCGAGCCATTCTAGACATAAGATAATTTGTTCTGGAGAGAAACACTACAAATGTGAAGAATGTGGTAAATCTTTTTGGTGCTCCACAGACCTTACTAGGCATAAGAAAATGCATACTGGAGAGAAACCCTATCAATGTGAGGAATGTGGCAAAGCTTTTAACCACTCCTCAATCCTCACTAGACATAAGAGAATTCATACTGGAGAGAAACCCTACCAACGTAAAGAATGTGGAAAATCCTTTAACCAGTTTTCCCACCTTGCTAAACATAAGATAATTCATAGTAGATAGAAACCCTACAAATGTGAGGAATGTGGCAAAGCTTTTAACCACTCCTGAACTCTTACCATAAGAGAATTCATACTGGAGAGAAACCCTAGAAATGTGAGGAATGTGGATAAGCTTTTGATGAATCTCAAAAGCTTACTACACATAAGACAATTTGGACTGGAGAGAAACTCTACAGATGTGAAGAATATGGCATAGGCTTTAGCCAGTCATGAAATCTTACTAGACCTAAGATAATTCATAATGAAGAGAAACCCTAAAAGTGTGAAGCATGTGGCAAAGCCTTTAACTAGTCCTCATTTCTTAACAGACATTATATGATTCATACTGGAGAGAAACTCTAGAAACCCAAAAGTTGTGACAATGCTTGTGACCACACTTCAAACATTTCCAAACATCAAAGAAATTGTGCTGGTGAGAAGTCATAGAAATGTAAATAATGTGAGAAAGCCTTTAAAGGATTATCACAAGTGATTGTAGCTAAGGTACTTCATACTAGAGAAAACTTCTACAAGTATAAACAATGTCAGAAAACTTATAAATAATGCTCAGACCTTATTGCACAGGAAAACATTTGAGAACAAATGTACAAATTTAATGAAAGTAATAAAGTGGTAAATATATGCCCATGATCTTACTGTACATGAAAGAGCTTAAACTTAATAAAAGCATTAAAAATGCTATTCTCTCAAAAGATTCTTCAGAAAATATAAACCTTTAAAGTGCTAAAGAGCATTTATTTCAAAGGCAAACAGTACCAATATAAAGAGAGTTGTGGAAACTTTACTTGTAACAGACCTTGTTGTGCTTATTTTGTGTGAGAGGCAAACCCTGAAGCAATTGCTCAGACTTTGTTCAGCATCAGAGAATTCTGCAAATGTAATACATATGGGAAAGGAAGACATTAATAGCTGCAGAAACTCCAGAGTGTTCATACTAAAAAATATATATATATATTTTTTTTGCAGACAGAGTAAATAGGAAAAGAATATTTAATGTAAGATGAAGTCTATTGAAATAATCAGAATTAGAAATGTATAAGGCACTGACACTTCAGACTTTCCACTAAGGCAGTGTTCTGTGTCTATAATATAATCTGAAATTAAGGTTGGTAGGAAAATTATTTGTATGGAACTTTAAATTTTTTGGAGATTTATAATTACAAGTATACTAGAACCTATTTTTTGCATTACAACCAATTTACTTCTACAGTTTTAGTTATTTTAAAATGTACAATTAAAATGTTACTGACTACAGAATCATTTTTGTAAAAGTAAAAATTATATACAGTTATAATTAAAATTTACAGATGTCTTGAGTCCTGAATAAATAGCTTTCAAATTTTATTATATATTTTTCTTTGAATACCTGACCTGTATGCTTGCAAACACACCGACTTTTAGTTTTGATTTGCATAGAGTTAAACATACACATCTGTTAGTTTAAATATAAACTGTAGGTGTGAACAAATTATGAATTAATTTTGTTTGAGGATGAGTTTGTAAGTATTTTCAGAATAAAATATCAATATTGGAAGAAAACAAATACTTTTTTTTTTACCATGAAGAGATTGCTGTCATTTAATTAGATTTGCCGTAAAAAGCAATAACCTTTGCTAACCACACTGCCCTCCTACTTCACCCAACCCCATCTCCCTTTATATGCACACAGCACAGGAACCCAAAGGCCCTCCTCCCCACAGTCCTCCTCACTGACATTATGGGAAGAAATGTCACTAAATGGACTTGGCCTCCTCCATATAGCATGGAACAGGTGAATAAAAATATCTTTATGAAGAATTTTGTTGTGCTATTATCATCTTCGGGCTGAATCAGGGCCGAGACAGAGGCAGAGGCAGGTGAGGTCTGGGGATCTCTTAGAGATCAGAATTTGAGAGACACAGAGCCTACAGTTCACCCAGAAAGGGGGCTATATCTAAGAGGACAGGGGCTAGAATTGGTGAGTCTGAAAGTTTTTTCAAGTGTATGTGTGAGGGTAAGGGTAGCTATAAAACCATTCTCTTTCCTCCACCTACACCTTCTCTAGCTCCCAGATAGAAGGGCAGGGGGCCCTGAGCAGGGAACGGTCACAGTTCCCCCAAGTTTTATCTGATTCCCACAGAGCTTCTAGCAGACAATGAGTTGGGCATATGCCTTGGTGCTGCCTGACCCTTTCCCCAGCTCAGGGATTCTTCTCTCCACCTGTGAGCACCAGGGCCTGCAGGATGTCAGACCGTGATACAATTCCCTTGACCACATCATTTTCATCCACCACTACAAGTCGGTGAACCTCTGCTTCCTCTAGCCTGTTGATGATGGTCTCCAGAGTCTCATGCAGGTGGCACTTGAGAACACCCTCAAAGTAGTGTGATCGATGTTGCAGGGCTTCAGTCACAGACACGTCTAGGTTGTTGTAGGTCTTTTCTGCTGCCAGATTGGTCACATCAAACTTGGAGTAGATGTCCACCACACGCCCCTTCTCATCCACCACTGGCAGAGCTGAGACTCGATGCTGTACAAAAATGCCCAGAGCCACATAGACGGGGGTAGTAGTGCGAACCATAGCAATATTGGCATAGGTGCCAATCTGTAGCTCTTCCAGAGACTTGGACATGAACTCTGGCTTGGGAAATTCAGTGATAAACAATTTGAGGAACTTCAGAATGCGTTTGTGGGTGAGGATGTGCAAAGTATTGCCCGATTCTGGGTCAATAACTGGCAGCCTGTGGATCTTGTTCCGAATTAATGAAGAGACAGCATCAAGCAAGCTGGCATTAGGAGAAATGCAGACAAGCGGTTTAAAGGAGTCCTGGAGGTACACCTCTCTCCAAGTTTTTATCTTGTGTTCTTCTAGCTCATAGATCTGTACCAAGGCTGATTTATAGTAGCGGTGCAGAATATTGATGAAATCAGTGATGGTCAGCAGACCCACAAAACTTTGCTTCTTACTATCCCATAAAGGGGCAGCTCGTACACCGTTAGTCACCAAGCAAAGAAAGCTTTCTTCACCTGCAGGAATGTACCAAATACAACCAATTTGGAGCTTGTGGGAATCAGGTCATAGCAGCGATGAGACTTCATGAAGGAAGTATACACGCTATTGTTGGATTCTGGGGTCTCTTGAGGATGCTCATTTTCCACAGCTGGGGAGCTATCTGAAGAAATGACCGTCTCCATTGCAAGAGGTGCCGGCTTGGTTCTCGCTTTCGAAAACAAATAATCTTAATAAGGTCTAATTTTCTGTTTCTTTCTTTCCTATTTATTTATTTATTTTGAGACAGAGTCTTGCTCTGTTGCCCAGGCTGGAGTGCAGTGGCATGATGTCAGCTGGCAACAACCTCCACCTCCCAGATTCGAGCAATTCTCCATTCTCAGGCTCTCCAGCAGCTGAGACTACAGGTGTAGGCCACCACACCTAGCTAATTTCTGTATTTTTTGTACAGCTAGTCTTGAACTCCTGACCTAAAGTGAGTCCACCCACTTTTGCCTCCCAAAGTGCTGGGATTACAGATGTGAGTCACCAAACCCAGCCAGATGTCTGATTTTTTAGAAAACAAAAATACTCAAAAATGCTGAATGCAAATCTTTACTTTCTTTCTTTTCTTTTTTTAAAAATAATTCAGTCCCCATAGCGATGGCCAAAAATTGCGAGTGCTGGCTAAATTTTACCTCGTCCTAGTGGGGTTTTGGAAAAAGTTTTCAATTCCATTAATCGCGCCTCGGATAAAACTCATTGACTATGATACTGCCACACAAAGCTGCAAATCTATATTTTCTAGTTTGCATTGAATTTATTACTGTAATATATTATGGCTTATGGTTCAGAATCTTCTCATACAAATTATCTGTTTTTACTTGCCTGATACTTATGGTAGACCCATGACTTTCTTGTTTATTATATATATTTTATTTTGTAGTTTACAAAGTACTAAGTTTGTGAGCTGTTCTGTGATTATAAAAATGATTTTAGTGAAATTTAGTCATGGGCCAGACACAGTGGCTCATACCTGTAATCCCAGCATTTTGGGAGGCCAAGGTGGACATATCAAATAAGGTCAGGATTTTGAGATCAGCCTGGCCAAAATGGTGAAACCCCATCTCTACTGAAAATACAGAAATTAGTGAGGTGTGGTAGTGCATACCTGTTATTTCAGCTATTCAGGAGCGTAAGGCAGGAGAATAGCTTTAACCCAGGAGATGGAGTTTGCAGTGAGCCAAAATTGCACCACTGCACTCCAGTCTGGGTGACAGAGAAAGACTCTTTCCTAAAAAAGAAAGAAAAAGAAAAAAAAATTTAGTTATACACACAAAATGATTTTAGCTATAATTCCAAAATTAGTGTATTAAATTTTATTTAGTTGGAACATTCAATTTTGTTCTTTTATTTGGAGAACCCTATATAAGCCCACTTTTCCTAAGTTATTTTTTTCACTTTTTATAATGGACATGTATAAATGTACTTATTGATTGGGTCAATTTGTTTAGGTAAGTACTAAGGGAGCTTCAGAAGCCATGAGAATGTTTTTACAATAAATGTGGCAGTGCTTGCTGTGTAACTGATGCTCCATAGTAAGGCATAAATTTGTCTGGTTTAATTTAGTTTGTAACTTCACATTAGAGGTGAAAAATATCAAAGGTGAACAAATAAGATTTGATTCTTCATGTGGAGAGGAGTTTTTCCCGGGCTGCAAAGCTGAATTTTGCTGAATTTAAAAAGAAATTGAGCTGTATTTATTTCCTAATTATCTTGTTTCATTTGTCATTTTATGTGTATTCCAGCTGTGAATACATCATAACCCTTCTTTTTCCGTGTTAATAGCTACCGTTATTTTACTGTTTTTTTTTTTTTTTATGTTATGTCATTTCACATGGCATTTTGAGGGTTTTGATCAGAACTTTGGTGTTTTCTTTTGCCCTGAAGAACTGGTTTCAAGTGGAGAGTGTGCTTATAAGTATAACTTTCAGATAATTTAAGATAAGCACATACACTGTCCACAGGTGAGAGGGATAAATCTGTTAGCATGGTGCTTCATTGCTTGTATAGAGAAAGACTCACTAGATTCTTACCCAAAGTGAGACAAATAGAAAATTTGCTAGAAAATATATCATAGAAATTAAAGTTTTACAAGAGTTTATGGTAAGTGAACCATAAGAAATTGTTATTTTGTCTTTTTAGATGAAGTTTTGCTCTGTCACCAGGTCAAATGCTTAGCCCTAGGTCCAGATAAGTCTAGCACTAGGTCTGGAGTGCAAGTGGTACAATCTGGGATCTGTGCAACCTACTTCACCCAGGTTCCAGGGATTCTTCCACATGAGTCTCCTGAGTAGTTGGAATTACAGGCACCCTCCATCATGCCTGGCTACATTTTACATTTTTTTTTCTAGAGACGAAATTTCACTCTGATGGCAAGGTTGGTCTTGAACTCCTGACCTTAGGTTATCCTCCTGCCTCGACCTTCCAAAGTGCTGGGATTACAGGTGTGAGCCTCCTCGCCTAGTTTAAATTTAATTTTTTATGATATAGCACAACCTGCATTTCCAGGCAGAATATTCTGTTTTTACATTGCAAATATTAAAGGTTGCAAAACAATAAAATGACTTCTATATATTTGGAATAATATTTCCTTTTTCATATTGATATCACAATGTTGAGGAATTTCTCTTGTTTTACAAATATTATTTTAGTGGATGAAAGTTAGCCTACAGTTTTATTCTTAGACACCTAAGTGTAACCTCAATTATTTTCTCTGGAAAACTTGAAAATCATGGCAGCTTTTAGATTAAAATGTTTTTTGTTATTGTTCATGTAAATTAGTTTACTGTGTTTACAGAGTGGTCAGTCATGGGACCGTAAGTAACACTTGCCTTTTTAGTGTCTTACTTTCCATTACCATTAGCACCAGAAACCCCAGGTGCTCCAAGCTTCAAATAAAGGACTAAAGTACATTGGCTCCTCCGATGCACTGTGTTGGGTTTGAAACTTGCTGTCAAGCATCAAAGTTCCTATGGTTATGACTGATAAGTGACAGAAGCAGCACAAACATTATTTTTATACTCTTCAGCCAAGTTTATGATAAAGACATAGACATGATTTTAAATATTGTCATCTTTTCATAAGGTTTTAAAAGTATATTCTCTAACTTGAAAAATAAATGTGTATTTTTTTTTTAATAAAACGACATTTTGAAGTGTATACACATGGTCAAATGCTTAGCTCTAGGACCAGGTAATTATTGTACTTTTAGTAGAGATGGGGTTTCACCATGTTGGCCAGAATGGTCTCAATCTCTTGACCTTGTGATCTGCCCACCTCTGCCTCCAAATGTGCTGGGATTACAGATGGGAGCTACCGTGCCTGGCCTGTTTTTAAAAATTTTTATTAATTATGAAACTGATATTTTTATTGAGGTTGCATTATACCTGCCAATCATTTTGTGTAATACAAATATTTAATAATAATGGAAATTTAGTTAAATGTATTTCAAAGTATAGTTACTACAGTTATGGTAGATGAAATTGTTTTTTAAATTTATTTTGAGATAGTTGTTAGTTTATAAAAATGGTACTCACAGGCCAGGAGTGGTGACTCACACCTGTAATCTCAGCACTCTGGGAGGCCAAGATGGGCAGATCATAATGTCAGGAATTCAAGAACAGCTGGCCAATATGGTGAAACCCTGTCTCTAGTAAAAATACAAAAATTAGCCCAGCGTGGTGGCACGTGCCTTTAATCCCAGCTACTTGGGAGGCTGAGGCAGGAGAATTGCTTGAACCTAAAAGACAGAGGTGGTAGTGATCCAAGATAATGCCACTGCACACCAGCATAGAATCTATGCAAAAATTAATTTTAAAAATCAGAGAAATGATATAGATACTTCTTAAAGACATGAGAGTTGCCAATAACCATTCAAGAAATGCTTAACACAAAATCATTAGAGAGATGTCAATCAAAATGACAAAGTAATATTATTTTACACCAGGTAGAATGTCTTTTGTTATACGTCACAAAATAACATGCTGACATTCTGGGAAAATAGGGTTTTTTTTATAACTGTTGATGGGAATGCAATAAAATTTAGCCTCTGTGGAAAGCAGTTTGGGGATTTCTCAAAGAAGTGAAAATAGAGTTGTGTAACTCGTCAGCCCCGTCACCGCCAAAGGAGAATAAATTATTTTGCCAGAAAGACACCTGCAATTTTATTGTAGCAAAATTCACAATAGCAAAAGACAGAATTTAACAGGGTGTTTAGAAATCTTAAGTTGGATAAGGAAAATGAGGCATTTCTACAGCATGCAATACTGTGCAGCCACAGAAAGAATGAAGTCACGTCCTTTGCACAACATGAGTGGAGCAGAAGGTCATTGATGTAAGCAAATTAACAGATCAGTGAAACAAACAGCACATGTTTTAACTTATATGTAGGAGGTATAAATTGGGTACAGATGGAAACAAAGATGAAAATAAACACGAAAAAGATAAAATGTCTAAACGGTGGAACAAAGGGAGACGAGAATTGAAAAATTACTTTCAGGTGTGATGTACAGTACTTGGGCAATGGGATTATTAAGTATCCAAACCTCAACACCATGCCGTTTACCTCTGCTGCAAATCTGCACCTGCAGACCCTGAATCTAAAGTAGAAATATGGGGTTTTTTGTGGTATAATGACGTTTCTTCAGTTTTATGTTAATAGTTGGAATTGGCAGTGAAGGATAGAACACTCCCTAAGGCATTGGGGTAAATGTGTTTAAACCAGGTCTCTCACATTTTGTAAGCTATTTTCTCTGAAACCTCTTGGCCTATAGCCCAAGCTGTGTTACATACCTTTTTTTTTTTTTTTTTTTTGAGACGGAGTTTCACTCTTGTTACCCAGGCTGGAGTGCAATGGCACGATCTTGGCTCACTGCAATCTCCTCGTCCTGGGTTCAGGCAATTCTTTTGCCTCAGCTTTCTCAGTAGCTGGGATTACAGGCATGCACCACCATGCCCAGCTAATGTTTTGTATTTTTAGTGGAGACGGGGTTACACCATGTTGACCAGGATGGTCTCGATCTCTTGACCTTGTGATCCACCCCCCTCAACTTCCCAAAGTGCTGGGATTAGAGGCGTGAGGCACCGCTCCCGGCCCTGTATTTTTTTATATTAACTATACACTAGACTATAGAGTCAATTTGTTACTCTTTTTGTTGAAAAGTGGTAGGTGATTTTATCACATTTTCTTAAGAATAAACCATTTTTGAAAATATGAGGCTGTGAAAATCATGCTAAATTACTGAGTTAACAAAAATTTTTCTTTTTTTAAGCATGCAAGTTTTATGACCATAGCCCAAGAATGATGAAACAAAGGGTGGGTTAAGCCCACACTGCTGCAGTCATTCCATCACAGTCATTCTCATCAAAAAATAATAGATCAAAGGAATTTGCTTCATTTTTTTTTCTTTTTAAGATGGAGTTTTACTCTTGTCACCCAGGCTGGAGTGCAATGGCACAATCTGGGCTCATTGCAACCTCTGCCTCCCAGGTTGGCCAGGCCGGTCTCAAACTCCTGACTTCAAGTTATTCGCATGCCTCTGCCTCCAAAAGTGTTGGGATCATAGGCGTGAGCCACCCTGCCTTGCACAAAATTCTTATATTAAAAACATCTCCATCAATTTAATAGGCCTGAGATTTGGAAAAAGAAAACAATTGTTGAGTCATCATTTATTAATATGAGGTTAAACTAGAAAATTATAAATATATTGTACAGAAAATTAGATAAAATTTGTTAACTTTCTCCAAACTTAATCTGATTAAAACAGAACTTCTGGGTATTTAGAAACAAAATTGGCAGAGCGTGGTGGCTCACTCCTGTAATCTCAGCACTTTGGGCGGCTGAAATGTGTGGAGTGGACCATGTGGTCAGGAGTTAGACTAGTGTGGCCATTATGGTGAAACCCCATCTCTACTAAAAATAGAAAAATTAGCCAGTCACGGTGGCAAGCACCTTTTGTCCCGGTTACTCAGGAGGGCGAGGCATGAGAATGGCTTAAACCTGGGAGGTGGAGGTTATAGTGAGCCAAGATCAAGCCAGTGCACTCCAGGCTGGTGACAGAGCAAGACCCCATCTCAAAACAAACCAACAAAACCTCACCGAATTACTGATTTAAAATATTTATTTTTAACAAAGTTTTGATCTTATGTATTTAAAAACTAAGTGAAACCCGTTACAAATAGATTTCACTTTTTAAATGTCTGTGAACACCACTGTATTAAAAATAATTATTTAAATCTACTTTCTAAATAACTTTGATTAAAATAGCTGTAATTTAATTGAATGCCGGTGTTCACATAGTGTGCCAAACCACCCATTTCTTTACTATTTTACCATTTTATAAAATAAGCCTGAATTTCCCAAGACATTTTAAAGAAACCAATCTTTTCTACAAAAAGATGTAGACATCAAAAATAGAGATGTTAGTGTCACATTATATACGTAGTTTGCTGAACTCCACAGTAATTTGTGAAGTTTTTCTGTGTACATCAATGTTAGATTTTCTAAAACAAAATGAAGGATTTTTTAAATGTTACATTTAATAAACAAAGTCCAAAATATGTCCAGAGAGACAAAAGCTGTGGCTGCCACTTTAGAGCAGAAACGTTTCTGCACAGTACACCGTTCTGTGTATGCACAGATGAAAAACCAGATTTTGAGTTTAGCTTAAATTATAAACAGCGTTACTTGTGAGTCTTGAGCCTTAAATATGTATAATAAATATATACAGTTTCCTCTTTTTAATTTAAAATATACTGTAGTTTGAACACTTCATGTAATGTAAGACTATTGTAAACTTCATAAGCCATGCAAGTGTCAACTGCATTTTCAAATTATAGGTGTAAATTTAGGTTTAAAAAGTAAACTTAACCATGGCAGTTTAGTTAAAAAAAAAGTTGTATTTGTTAATGTGGTTGTAGCTTGGTCGGTGGTGACCGTGATGGTATTTACTGTCATGGGGATGGTGGAATCAGGTGGACCAGAATTGTCAGCACCTTGCTATGGTCACTGCTCTGCTTTCTGTGGCTAAGATTCACTTCCCAGACTTTTTCATCGACTCTGTTTCCATCATGGTGTGAACCGTTTCTCAGTGCTTTAGCATCTGCCTTTGGTTTCTGCTAACTTTCTTCGACTTTCATTTGTCTTGTCTATCTCCGGTGGTTGCTTTGCTGCTCAACTTTGAGGAGTTCAGGCAGCTTCAGCCTCAGCCACTCCAACAGTCCATCCATTTGGCTGAAGATCTGGGGCAGTTTCTCTTGGTTCCTCTGTTTTTGGTATCAGAAATTTGTCAGCATGGCCGAATTTTCAGGAACCATGGCTACCACCTCCTCCCCCCTGCAGAGTGTTTCCTGCACTTGTTACCCATGCTGGTTCCAGCCACTGCCCAGCCTAGCACAGAAAGAAACAGCAGCAGCTGGAGTGCCCACGCCCGGTGACACCCAGCCCAGGGATGCCTTAGTGGCAACCCTGGGTCGAGTCCCAGCTCCAAGCGAAGAAAGTGGACGTTAAACAAAGCATTTCCTGGGAGAGATGTCTCAGACTGGGAGGCCAGTTTATTCTACCAGCTTCCTGCTGCCACCTCCCCTTCCATCAAAAGGACACTCAGGAAGGCGCAGGGACACAGAGACACTGTGAAGAGTCCAGGGAAATGATAAAGGGCTCGGCCAGAGAGCCTCAGTCCCAGCTAAGGGTGTTGTCCCTCGTGCCTGAGCAGAGATCAGCGACTGCCATTGAGGGGACTACAGAGACCCACGCTCTTTAGCCAGCCTCCGTCTGCACCAGAAGAGGAGAAAACTATTTCCAAAAATCAAGTTTTCATTCTTTTCTCTGTTTTCCTTTTTTTCAATGTCTTTTTCTCTTAAGTTATGCTCACCTGATGGAAGACTTTATGTTTCATCTTCACATGAAAATGTAAATGTAGTTACACTGGTCACAAATTAAGACTATAAATTGTACTTTACTTTGGCTAAGAATCCTGGGGTAACATTAAACTTTCAATAGTGCTTTCTGAATCTTAACTGTTATTACCTTCTATTTGATTCTATTAACTAAATTGTAGTAAGTAATAACAAATTCTTGATTTGCATAGCTTGACAGTTTACAAAGGACATGTATTCATTCAATGAACTGATAAGTGTGTGTTGAGCATCCACGTGGTGCCATACTTTTTGCTAGCCTTGGGAGATAAAATACAAAAAAGTATTGGCCAGGCGCGGTGTTGCATGCACTTTTGGAGGCTGAGGCGGGCGGATTACATCCAGGTTCAGGAATTCAAGACCAGCCTGGCCAAATAGTAAAACCCATCTTTAGTAAAAATACAGAAATTAGCTGGCCGTGGTGGCACATGCCTGCAGTCCCAGCTACTTGGTAGGCTAAGGAAGGAGAATCACTTGAACCTGGGAGGTGGAGGTTTTGGTCAGATGAGATAGCGCCACTGCATTCCAGCCTGGGCAACAGAGCTAGACTCTGTCTCAAAAAGAGAAGAAGAGAAAAGAAAAAAGAAAAGAGAAGAGAAGAGAAAGAAGAAGAAAAAACCACGAATTGATCTCTACTCTCAGGAAACATTCATTTTGGTTTCATAAACTCCCCACCCACTCTGGTAAAGTGCATACCTCTAAAGTATTCTGTAAGCCTACTACCCTAAAGTGACCACTATCCAAATTTTGTGTTATTATTTACTTTATGCAGTTTTATCTATGAATAATACACATTTTAGTGTTGACTGGAATTTTTGACTGTATATATATGGTAGCATAAGTTTTCATCTGTGCCTTGCATTTTTATTTATTTGTATTTTTTCCTCATTTTCCGTGTTGCTTGGCATAGCTATAGTAATTGTATGCATCTTTAGAAGTTGTATTGTATACAGGTTTCCCGAGTTAGACCAACATCTTTAACGGTTAGAAGATCAGGCTCATTGTACGTGTGTAACTTTGGACAAGCTTCTTAACCTCTCTGATTCATCTGTTACTTAGAGAAAATAATATGGCAGTGAAATTCTTGCTGTTCTTTGATTGTAGTAATATAGGTAAAGTTATATTAAGAAAAATAAAAACATTATGAAAGGCAAAAAATTTATAGATATATTCAAGACTTAAACATATAATATTTTTAAAATTTTTAAGTTATTTAATTTGAAAATTTAGATAAAACTACATTATTTCCCAGAAAAGTAAGCGACAAAAACTGATTGAGGAAAAATTAAGAAGAAAGATAAAAAAATATAAAACACAGTTTTAAATTTTACACACTTAAAAAGCACACATATTGTAAAAGAACAGCTTGATAAATTTTTACAAAATGCATATACTGTGAACCCTGCACCCAGTGATGGAAGAGTGTGAACAACCTGGGACCTCTCCCTCCTTGATTCTCCTTTTCAACCACTGTTCCCCTGAGAGAAACTTCCATCCTGGCTGTTTATACAATAAATAATATTTGCCTGTTTTTAAATTTTAAATAGATTAACACAATAAGTCCACATTTGGGGCCAGGTTGTTTTGTTTAACGTTGTGAGATTAATCTTTGTTACTTAGAGTGGTTTGTATATTCGTTTGTCTATAATGTGACATCATATGAATACATTACAATGTATTTATTCAACTGTTCATAACATTTTGGTAATTTTCTTCAATTTTTCAGTGCTTCTACAGACTGTCTTGTGCATTTTTAAAGAGAAATTAGTGCAATTATATAGATATTTAACCACAAATATAATGAAAATATATTTCTATCTTCAGCTTGTGTAGGCATTGGCAAGCCCTCTTTCAGAATGTAATACCAATTTATGCGACCAGCACTGTGTGAGGGATTATTTATTATCTAATTGTCTTTATTTTCAAACTCTCCAGTTTAAACTTTGTGGTCAGAGGCCTTTAATTTTATTAACCAATTTATATTTAATTGCATTTTTTGCAATTTTTAATGAAGGAAATATATTCATCAATCTATTTTTATTTGTAATGTCGCAGTTTTTAATTAAGGAAATAAATTTGCTTTGAACTTGAAGCATTTATTTGTTTAAAAATAACTACGGTACAATTGATTTATTTATTCTTCTCTGAGCATTCTTTACCCACAGCTCTGTTTCTTTACACATAACATTTGTCTGCCCAAAATGCTTTTCTTATTTTGACCATTCTCAGTAAGGGTTATTTCACCCCAGGAGATACTGTAAACAAGCAGGTGCAATGTCCAAGGGTTTCGAAGAAGATAGGCCTTGGCTGATGGGGTGAGCTCCAAGCAGTTGTAAATAATTACCTTCTAAATATGTATGATTTATGTTTTTATTTATGTATCATAAACATTTATTAAGCTGTAATATTTACAATACAATTTCTGTTCTGAGACCACAAATCTATCTACATAACACTAATGATGATATTTTAGTCAACAGGACAAATATATATATATAGCTTTGAAAAAAAACCTGATACATTTGCATCTGTATAAGATACCATACAATAAATTTCTCAAAGTTCAAGGAACTAAAAAGGAATGCACGCACACACACACACATGCACACACGCACACACGCACACATGCAAAACATTCTATTACAATATTCAACATTTCTCCTTTTGCTGGGTCTGGTTGTGAGAGTCATCACTGTGCTTGTGAGCTGGGTCCAGTAATAAGACATCCCCCCTGTGGTAAGATCCACATATAACAGTCACTATACAAACTGAGCTATATCCACAAGTGAGAGTCAAACCCTCAGCAGTGGTCTCTGTCTGTGTGTGAGGATGATAATCCTGTCAGCTGGGTTTACATAAAAGAGTTGCAATCTCATCTTTGTTTCAGGTTCTGTTATGAAAATGTCTGTGAAACCTAAGGGCTTTATATTATATGCATGAATGTGGTAATCTACTCAGAACTTTCTACAAGCAGAAGACTCGGGACTTTACCCAATGCCCTAAGCCCAGCTGCAAGAATCAACACCTCTTCTATTGGCTAAATCAAAGTGCGAGAGTCATTATTGCACCTGTGAGATTGGTCAAGAAATGAGTCATCATCTCACACATTGCTGAATTTACATATAATAGTCACAACACTAACTGTGGACGATGTCCATATGTGAGATTCAGGACCTCACCAGTGGATTCCATCCATGTGTAAAAGTGACAGTTTTAATTGTTGGCTGGGTGTGTGCCTATGGGATGCCAAACTCACCTGTGTGTTGGGTCCTGTTGGGACACTCTCTGTGTCACCCAAGGATGTTATAGGATATGCATGAGTGTCATCACCTTCTGTGACATTACCACAAGCAGGAAACAGAGGACCTTACCTATTACCCTAATTCTAGCCATGAGAGTCAACATCTTTTCTATCGGTTGGGTCTACATATGAGAGTCATCATCATTCCTGTGAGCTAGGCCTACGTATGTTACAATCCCACCTATGAAAAGACAGCAGGCAGGAGAGTCACATTGATTGAATGTTGATCTAGGAGTATTTGAATAAACCCGTATTCAGGGCCCTGGCAAGAAAGTCACATTACTTGAATGCTGAGCTCAGCAATATGTCACAATGCCTCTTGTAGGCTTGGCCCAGCCTAGAAATCCACATCACCCCTTATCCTGTGCAAAGCAATATTTTGGATCTCAGCAAGGGGCGGAAAATCACAACATGTAAGTTCTGGACCACTGGATAGGTCACGATGCCTTTTCTGGCAGAATTCAGGTGGCCAAGTTACATCACTTGGGTGTAGGGCTCAGCAATATGCGAGAATCCTCACTGAAGTCAGGGTCTATGCAGGAAGATAGAGTCATGTCACCTAGGAGCTGGGCAAGGAATATGTCACAGTCCACCTGTGGACTCAGCTCTGGCCCTAGGGTTACATAACCTGAGTGCTAATACCAGCAAGATGTCACAATTCTTCCAGTGAGCAGGGCAAAGGAAGAAAAGTCACCATACCTACATGCTGGATACAGTGATATGTCATAGTTTTCCCTAAGAACAGTATTCTGTCAGGTAAATAGAATCCCATTACTTGGGTGATGAGCACAAGGATATGTCACAATTCCTTTTGTGAGCTGTCAGTGCCAGGCAGGAGGGTAACATCCCGTTTCCTGGGCTCAGCAATATGTCACAGTCTCCCCAGGAGAGTCACATCACCTAGGTGATGGATGTGGAGACATGTCACATTGTTCCCCATAGGCAGAGCCTGGGTAGGAGAGTTAAATCATCTGGATTCAAGGCCAAGCTGAATGTCACAATGCTCTCTATGAGCAGGGTTCAACCAGGAGAAAAGAGTCACATAATTTAACTGTTGAACATTGTAATATGTTACAACACCCACTGTGGGTGGGTCAAGAAAGGGGAGAAGCATTACATCACCTAGGTGATGAGCCCACGGACATGTCACATTTCCCACTGTGAGGAGGTTAGAGGCACATTTCCTAGGTGCTGGGCCTAGCAATATATAACTATTTTCTACTGAACAGATTCCAGGCAGGAAAGGAAAGTGACATCATGTAGTTGGTGGGTTCAGCAATATGTTACTATCATACTGTGGATGGGGGCCCAGCAGTAGAGGATAATCAAATCACCTAGGTTCTGTGTTCCATGATATGTCATAATCAGCCCTGAGAGAATGATGCAGGTATAAGGGAGTCCCTTAATCTAGTTAATGTTCCCAGAGATATGTCACAATGTTTCTGTAGAAACAGAGAGGAATGTCAATGTCTCATGTTCCAGGGAGGAATGTCACAATGTCCCATTTTCCAGAGAAGAATATATCACAATGTCCCTGGAGAAAGAATCATATAACCTAAATGCTGGGCTTAGCCACATGTCACAATCTTTTCTGTTTGCAGCTCCTCAGCAAAAGAAGAAAGTCACAGCATTTAGGTACTTGGCCCAGGTATATGACACAATTCCAGTTTGGGGCTGAACCCAGGCAGGAAAGTCAAATTACTGAGGGGCTGGGCAAAGACATGTGTCATAATCACATTTGTGAGAAGGTGCAGGGATGAGACTGACAATTCTGTATATGTCCCAGCTCTGTATATGAGATTTAACATCTGTGTATTGGGTTCTAGTACATGAGTCACAAACTCAATGGTGGACTGGGTATGTGCATGAGACCTCAATCTCACCAGCAGACTATGTCCCAGTAGGGAACTCACAGCCTCACAGGTGTGCTGAGTCCAGGTCAGAGAGCCACTAGCTCACTCTCAGCTGGATTCTTGTCTGAGACACAATTCTACATTTTGATAGCCTCCAGCTATGACATTTATGACTTCAATAGTGTGCTGTATTCAGCTGAGAGGGTGACAAATCTTACTTTCAGCTGGGTGTGCATACAAGAGTCACAGTCTCATTGGTGTGCTGGGCCCTATTATGACACATGGTACATCTCAAGAGCTTTAAAGTATACACCTGAGATTCACAATTTTCTCTGAGACCTTCATGCCTATAGGGATTCACAGTCTTACTCATTGCCCTAGAATCAGGAAGGAGATTGAACATCTCTCTTATTGGCTGGATCCAGGTATGAGAGTTATCACAGTTTCTGTGATCTGACTCCATAAATGAGTCACCATTGAAACTGTAGCCATATTCACTTATGAAAATCACAATTTCAACTGTGGACTGTGTTCTTGATTCCGTTTAAAATTTTACCAGCAGGCTCTGTCCATCTGAGAGAATGACAGTTATAACTGTGACCTGGGTGTCACATGAGCATCACAATCTCAACTGTGTGCTGTGCCCTGTCATGATACTCTTTTTTTTTTGTTTTTGAGACGGAGTTTCGCTCTTGTTACCCAGGCTGGAGTGCAATGGCGCAATCTCGGCTCACCGCAACCTCTGCCTCCTGGGTTCAGGCAATTCTCCTGCCTCAGCCTCCTGAGTAGCTGGGATTACAAGCATGCACCTCCGTGCCCAGCTAATTTTTTGTATTTTTAGTAGAGACCAGGATGTTTAGTAGTTGACCAGGATGGTCTGGATCTCTTGACCTCGTGATCCACCGGTCTCGGCCTCCCAAAGTGCTGGGATTACAGGCTTGAGCCATTGTAAAGAAACATACTCTTTACCATTCGAGTGCTTTATATACTATGCATGAGTGAAGGAAACTTTTCTGATCTTTATGCAATTAGGAAACTAAAAACCTTACTGGTTGCCCTCATCTCTCCTATTAGCTGAGTTAAGTTACAAGAGTCATCCTCATCCCTTTTAGCTGGGAGCAGGGATGGGGCTGGATTATCATTTGCTCTGGGTGCTTTCCATCAGTGCTGGGCCCAGTGCAATGTCACAATGCCCCCTGTGGGCAAGGTCCAGAAAAGAGAGTTACATTACCTGGGTGTTCAGCCCAGTGATATGGACCAGGCTTTCCTGCGGGCAAAGCACAGGCAGAGGGAGACAGTCACATCACTAGGTGATGAACCCAAAGATATGCTCCAATTCCTTCTGTGAGCAGGGCTCAGGCAGAAGAGTCACAGCACCCAGGAGCTAGACTCAGCAATAGGTCATAATTCCCCCTATATGAAGGGCCCAGGCAAAAGAGAGTCACATTATCTAGGTGCTGGGTCCAGAGAGATGTCACAATGCTCCCTTTGGACATTCTTCATGAAGTAAAGTCACATCACCTTAATGTTGGGCACTGCATTATGTCACCCATGCCCCCTGTATGCAAAACCCAAACAGAAAAGAATATTTACTTCACCTGTGTGCTAGGTCCAGTGCAATGTCACAATCCCTAAAATATACAGGGCACAGACATGAAAGGGGAGTATCACCTTCTGTTGGGCCCAGTGATATGTCACAATGCTCCCAGTGTGCAGGAATCAGGCAGGAGAAAATAGTCATATCACTCATGTGCTGGGCCCAGAAATATTTAAAATCTCCCTAGAGAGCAGTGCCCAGGAAGGAGAATTATATCACCTAGATGCTTGATTTTTATTAATGTCACTGTGTAGGCTTGGCCAACACAGGTAAGTAGAATTTCTCAAGTCCTAGGCAAATGTATATGTAGGAATCACACATGCAAGAAGGCCCGGTGGTTAGATTTACAATTCTGCACATGTCCAGCTTTATGTATGAGAGTCAACGCCTCCTGTGCGTTACGTGCAAGTACAGGTCTCATCATCTCAATAGTAAATTAGATCTGTGTGTGAGAGTTCCAACCCCACCTAGAAACTGTGTCCTGATATGAAAGTAATAGACTCACAGGTGTGCTAAATGCTGGTTCAAGAGTCACCACCCCACCTGTGGATGGGATTCATGAATGAGAGTTATGATTTTAACTTTGAGTTGCCTCTGGGTATCAGATTCAAACCTCAAAGTTGAGCTGTGTCCATGTGGGAGAATCACAACTCTTACTTTCTTACTTTTGGGTGGGTGTGCATTTAAGGATCACAATCTCACCTGTGTAATTGGCACTGTTATGACATTTTCTGTATCGCCCAAAGGCTTTATATGACATGCGTGAGAGTCACAATCTGTTCTGAGAATTTTGTGCTGGTGTGACCCATGATTTTACCTGTTGCTCTAAGCCCAGGTATGAGAGCCAACCTGTGTCTAATTTGCTGCATCTAGGAATGAGAGTCGACACTGTGCCTGTCAGTGTCATTCAGAAGTGAGTCACCATCCTACCTGTGGCTGCATCCAAAAAAGTCACAATTCTAACTGCAAACTGCGTTTACAGGTGAGATTTGGGACCCTTACATGTGTGTAAGTTAAACTCCTAACTGTTGGCTGGGTGTGCATATGAGAGTCACACTCTCATTTGTGTGCTGAGTCCTGTTATGACACTCTCTGAACCAACTGAAAGCCTTATAAAAGATGCATGAGTATTGTAATTTTCTCTGACCTTTGTACTAGAAACACCCAGACCTCACAGATTGCCCTAAGCCTAGGAAAAAAGTCATTATCTCTCCTATTTGCTGGATTAAGATATAATTGTCATCATTACACCAGTGAGCTGAGCCCAAGAGTTTGTCACAATCCCACTGGTAGGGAGAGACCAGGCAGAAGAGTCACCTCACCTGGATGCTAGGACAGGAATATGTCAATCCGCACTGAAAGCAGGATCAGGGAAAAAGAGGCATCTCAGCTGGGTTCTGGTCTTGGTGATATGCGACAATCCTTCATATTGACAGGTCCCAAGCAGAGGATAACTTAGGTGATGAGCTCAGCAATATGTAACAATGCCCAATGTGGGCAGGGCCCAGGCAAGAGAGGAGAGTCACATCACCTAGTTACTTCTTCCCACAATACATTGCAATACCCACTGTTTTGGGGATTTAGTGAAAGAATTGAGTCAGAAAAATTAGGTGCTTGGATAAGCAGTAGTTCACAATCCTCACTACTGGCAAAGATCATGGAGCAGAGAAGACCCAAATCACCTGGGTGCTGTGTCCAGCAGTATGTCACATGTTCTTCTGACGCTGAGGCCCAGGCAGGAGAGAACACTCACTTCACCCAGGTGATTGACTAAATAATATGTCATTATGTTCCCTGTGGGGAGAATTAAGGCAGAACAAGCACATTATCTAGGTGCTTGGCCCAGTGGTATGTCACAATCTTTGTACTCAAAGCCTTGACACAAGAGGAGAGTCACATCACCCAGGTGTTGTATTCAGAAATATGTAATGATCACTTCTAAGTTACAGGTTCAGGCCGATGAGGACAGTCATATTACCTTGGTGCGTGGCCTTGGTATATGTCACAATTTTATCTGTGTGCTGGGCTCAGTCAGAAAACAAAAACCACTCAGGATATGGGCAAAAGCATAAGTCACAATCACACTTCCACAAAAGTCCAGGGATGAGATAAACAATCCCAAACATGTCCAGCTCTAAGGATGACAGTCAGCACCTCCTGTGTGATCCGTTCATTTATGTGAGTCAGAATCTAAATCTAGATATTGGGACCTCAATTCAAGCTTCAGATTGTGTCCTAGTAGTAGAGTCACAGCCTCAGAGGTGTGATGAATCTTGATCTGAGAGTCATTATCTCATCTGTGAACCTGATCCATGTATGAGACTCACAATTCCAACTTTTAGCTGCCTCCAAGTGTGAGATTCAGAACCTGAACAATGGGCTGTGTCTGTTTAAGAGGGTGAAAATCCTTACTGTAAACTGGGTTTGCATATGATGATCCCTAGCTCACCTGTGCATTGGGCCCTGTTATCACACACTTTGTGCCACCTGAGGGCTTTCTATAATATACCTGAAAGTCATAATCCACACTGAGATCTATGTGCTGGTATGAACTCATGATCTTACGCACTGTCATAAGCACAGGAATGAGAGCTAACATCTCTCTTCTTGGCTAGGTTCAGACATGACAGTTCTCACTGTGCCTGTGAGTTGGGTGCAGAAAAAAGTCACCATCCTACCTCTGGCCAGATTCACATATGACAGTCACAATTTGAACTGTGGAGAGTATGCACATGTGATACTCAGGACCTCACTGTCCATGTGTGGAAGTGACAGTTCTCTCGTGTTTGGGTACACCTATGAGAATAACAATTTTTTCTTTGTGCTGGGATCTGTTATGACACTCTCTGTACCACAAGAAGGGGCCATACACTATGTGTGAGTTTTGTCATCTTCCACAACCTTCATGGAAGTAGAAAGCCCAGGACCTTGCCCATTGCTTTAAGGCTACCTATGAGAGTCAACATCTCTCCTATTGTCTAGGTCCAGGTATGCAACTAATCACTGTGCCTCTGAGTTGGGTCCAGAAATCAGTCACTGTTCAACCTGTTTCCAGATGTACTCATGGCAGTCAGACTTTTAACTGTGGACTCTATCTGCCTGTGAGGTCCAGAAGCTCAACAGTGTGTTTCTTTCATGTTTGGAAGTGACACTCCTAATTGTTGGCCTAATGTGCCTGTGAGAGTCACAATCTCACCTGTGTGCTCAGCCCTGTTATTAAATTCTCTGTACCACGAAGTGTTTATAGGATATGTATGAATTTCATACATCGCTGTGACCCTTCTAAAAGTAGGAAACCCAAGACTTTTTCTACTGCCTGAAGTCTAGCTAAGAGCCTCAAAATCATCCTATTATCTGGGTTCTCATATGAGTGTAATTGTAATGCTTGTGAGCTGGGAAAACTATATGCCAAAATTAGCCTGTGTGAATAAAGCAGAAAAGATAATCAGATCACCTGAATGCTGGACCAAAAACATCTGGATATCCCCTCTGTGGGCAGATTCATGGCAGGAAAGTCACATAACCTGGGTACTGGGCCCAGCAGTGTGTCTCAATGCCTTCATTGGGCAGGTTCATGCAGGAAAGACACATTATCTGCCTGCAGGGCACAGTAATATGTCAGCCTGTGGACAAGGCTCAGGTAAGAGGGGAGAGTCACAGTACCCAGTTGATGGGACTATTGATATATCACAATGCCTCCTCTTGGAGGGGCCAAGACAGGAGAGTCATATCATTTATGCATAGGGCTCAGTGATAGGTCACAACCTGCACTGTGGCAAAGCCCACACAAAAGAGCAAAGTCACACCACTTAGGTGATTGGCCCAGTTATATGCTACAACCATCTCTGTTGGTATGGCCCAGGCAGAAGTGGATGATTATGTAACCTAGGTTATAGGACCATTGATATGTTGCATTTTTTCCTGAGGACAGGGCCGATGTAGGAAAGCAAAATAACTTAAATGCTTGGCCCAGGTATATATCACAATTTTATTTTGACAGCTTTACTTAGGCAGGATAATCAAATCACTCAGGCACTGGGCAAAGGTACCTGTCATGGTAACACAGCAAGAAGGTGGAGAAATGAGATTCAAAATTCCACACATTTTCTGACTTCATGTACAAATGTCAAGAGATCTCATTTGAGTTGGGTCCAAGTACATGAGTCGCAATCATAACGGTGGACTCTATCCCTGCAAGAGAGCCACAGTTCCAAATCCAAAATCTTTCTCAATCTATGAGTCAATCCACAGCCTCACTGTGAACAGTTTCCATGTGTGGAACTGACAATGTTAACAGTTGGCTGAGTGTGTATAGGAGAGTCACAATTTCACCTGTGTTCTTGGTTTTGTTATGACACTCTGTATTACCCATGGGCTTTATATGGTGTAAGTGGCAGTTGCAATGTGCTTTGAGACTTTCATACTGGTGTAAACCAATGATTGTACCCATTGCCCTATGCCCACGTATGGGAGTCACATCTCTCTTATTAGCCAAATATAGGTATGACAGTCATCGAAGTGTCTGTAAGCTGGCTCCAATAATAAGTCATCATACTAACTGTCCGGGGACTCACATATGAATGTCACAAATCTAACTGTGGAGTGTGCCTGTGAGATTCAGGACCTCACCACTGGGTTATTTTTATGTGTCAGGAGAACAATCCTAATTTTTAGTTGGGTGTCCCTATGAGAGTCACGATTTCACCTGCATACTGGATCCTCTCAATGTCACACAGAAGCTTTATAGGATAAGCTTAGTAACATAGTATTATGTAACTTTCCTCACATGGAAAACCCAGTACTTTATCCATTACCTGAGCCTAAAATAAAAAAGCTAAATGTCCTTTATTAGTGGGTCCATATATCAAATTCACCAGTAAAAAGATACTGTCTGTCCTAGTTAGGCTGTGAGAAATAGATAAAATGCACCTGGGTCTCCTCTTTGTACAAAGATCATAACAAATTATCACTTCCTCCCAGATTGTATAAAGCCCTGGGCTGATACAGAGAATGTAAGTTTAGGCCCAGCACACAATAGAAATTTTCTTACTGTAGGCACACTCAGCCAACCATTAGCCTTGTCACCTACACACATAAACAGAGCCAACTTGTGAGGTCCTAAATCTAACTCGTGGATGCAGTTCACAGTTGAAATTGAGACTGCATATGTGAACACCTGGCAGTGGGAATGGTGACTCATTTCTTAACCCAGGTCATAGGCAGGTGAAGATCCTTCTATCTAAATGCAGCCATTTTTAAACATGTTCACTTTCATATCTGGGCTTAGACTCACAGGTAAAATTGTGGGTTTGCCCAAGAACCGAAGTTTCAGAATGGATTGAAATTCTCATGCATATTGTATAATGCCCCCAGTAAGACAGAGAGGGACCATACAGGGCAAGGCATACAAATGAGATTGTGATACATGCATGCACACCCAGCCTACAGTAAAGATTTTCATCCAGCCACATGAACACAGCTGGTGTTAAGGTCTTAAATCTCATGCCCAGAGTCAGTTGGAAATTGAAAACTGACTCTCATATGTGGAGAGTCAGCAACCCACCTGACCAAGATTCAGCACACCTGTGAGGGTGTGACCCTTTGAAAATAATACAGTGCAGAGGAGGGATTGTGGCTGTCATATAAGGATCCTGTCTCTTGTTGAGACTGTAACTCATGTGCTGAGACCCAACATACAGAATGTATTGACTCTTATACCTAGAACTGGGACATGGGGATGATGGTTATTTCCATCCCTGGATGTTTCTGCAGGTGTGATTGTGACATATTTCTTTTGACTCTCTTTCCTGTGCCCTCTCCTCCTAGGTATCCTGACATATTTCTGAACCCAGGACCTAAGTGATCTGACTTTCTTCTCCCACTTGGGCTCTGACCAAGAAGGGATTGTGATGTATTGCTGGACCCAGAAACACGGTGATGGGACTCTTCTCTTTCATCAGGGCACTGCCAGAAAAAAGAAAAATTGTGACATACCCTTGTCCCTAATTCTAGATGATGAAACTCTCCTTTTCTTGCTTTGCCCCGCATATTTTGGGTACCAGGACACAATGCTAGGCCCAGAACCTAGGGGATGTGAGGCTCCTGCCTGAGCCCTGCCTGCAGTGAGCCTGTGACGTATGTCTGCAGCCATCACCTCAGAATTGTGACTTTTTTTCTGCCTGAATGTTGCCAACAAGAAAAATCGTGACTTATTTCTGCACCCAGGAACCAGTTGATGTGTCTCTCCTGCCTGGGATTTTCCCACAGAGAGCATTGTGACTTACTGCTGGGCCCAGCACCCAGGTGAGGTGATTTTGTTCCTGTTACATGGCTTTCAGGAGGAGATTTTAAAATATTCTTGGCTAAGCACGCTAATGATGTGACTCTCCAGCCTGGTCTCTGCTTTCTGAAAAGACTGTGACATATCCATGGCATAGCACCTGGGTGATGTGTCTTTCCTGCTTGCTCCCTACTGAGAGGTGCCATTGTAACATATACCTTGGTTCAGCTCACAGGTTCAATAATGACTACCATACCTTGTGAGTTGAACCACCCAACAGAAGAGATATTGACTCTTGTATTTAGGCTTAGAGAAATAAGTAAGACCCTGTGACTCCTCTTTGTATGAATGTTATAGACAGTTACTATTTTTCATATACCACTTAAAACAAGGCCCAGGGCCACCAGGTCTGCAGGGTCTGTGGTATAAATGGTCACAAAATGCAGTGGTCCAACACAGTATTAATGAGGAAAAGATAATTTTTCAAGCACCTTATTTTGGCAATCATGTTTAACAGAGGAAATTTATTTTATCAATAATTAAACATTAGATCTTGTTTGGATTTTTCTTTCCCAGAGAAGGAGAAGAGGAAACAACTTCGTTCCTGGAGGCGGAAAGGAAAAAAACAAAAAACAAAAAACAAAAAAACATGAGGCTGGAAGAAGTTAAACACTTTTGGACAGCCTTACCTTTGAGAAGTTTTCTTTCTTCAAATGGTTCCCTCATATCCTTGTCATGTTTTCTGTTGTTTTCTTTCCTCAGCCCTCGTATGGCAGGAAAGAGTTCCTAGAGAGGGAAGACAAATACGGTCTGTGTTTCAAAAGAAGCCTTAAGCTGAATATTGAAAAACTGAAGGTGCCACATGAAAACTTTGTAAGTAAGCTGGTTGCCTGTGTCACTTTCTCTATTCTCTCAGTGTGTGTGGCGATCAGACTCCCTGCCCTCCTGGAGGCACTTAGTCAGATGGAGCCTGGGAAGGGATGAAAAGCAGGATTTCCTAGGAGTGACCTCCTAAACAAGGGCAATGGAAATGTGGGTTGGCATGTTTCCTGAGGGCCCAGGATGCCCCATCCCGTTGACTCTATGATCAATTTCTGTGAAGCAAAGTCGAGGCATTTGCCGTGAAGGAGATTAAATGTATGGATCTGGTCTGGAAGAGTGAGCTCCTCCCTGCCCACTAGAACTGGCCTTGAGATGAGGTGTGAGAAAGGTGCTTTGTGTTTGTCCTTCTGGGTTTGAATCAAGTCTCCACTCCTAACCAGTGTGTGACTTTCTTTGAGTCACTTGGCCTTTCTGAGTCCGTGTCCTCATCTGTCACATGACGGTAAAAGACTCCCTAACTCAGGGTTTTTGTTTTGTGGGGACTAAGTGATAAAGCCCCAAGGGTCCCAGCTCTTAATAGGTGGGTATCACTTGACATGCAGTCCCACCTGGGGACCTCATGCCACTGAAGCTTTGTGCTTTTAGCCATCCCCTTCTCCCCTCTGGCCTAGTCCTAGCCTCCTGCAGGTTTTCTGGGCCCTGTGAGGAGGTGCAGTGCAGGGAAAAAACACTGTGGAGCCCACTCCTCACCAGCGCCCATTTTTGGGGTTCCCCAATGTCTCTGGGTTGTATGGCTCAGCTCTGAAGCTGGTCTGCTTGGGTTCAATCCTGACTTCAGCCCTGCCTTGCTGTGTGGCCCTGGCTGAGTGGCTTGGTCATGTGGACCACAGGAACAGGGTTGATAGCAGCACCTACCACTGAAGGCTGTTTAGATTCAATGAGATTCTGCTTGGAGGCAGAGACTGGAAAATGGGTGAGTGCCTGGTCAGATATCTTGGCTGTTGTTAGGATTCTGTTTGAGGGTGTAAGGGTGTAGAGAAAAGTTCCTGAGAGGCTTCTAAGTGAATTCACCTTTGAGAGCTGGTATCTTGTGGATCTTTTCTTTCCCCTCAAACTTCAAAAATGGGTCCTATCCTCTGGCTTGGCTGTTTGCATTAGCTCATGTCCTGACTGGTTCCTGACTCTGTGTGCCTTTGTGCATAAGCTGCCCAGGGAAGTTGGGCTTGGTGTATTGACCTGCAGCACCCAGCAGGGCAAATGAGATCCCATATAAACCTCTAGTCACAGGCTGGCACAGTGTCCCCATTCTCTTGGGGGTATTTCTGCAAATGACAAGGCCTGCCTCTACTTTCCCCTTACCTTGGGTAGCTCTGGCTGGGTGGGCTGGCACAGGAAATTAAGGGCAGCCCTCTGTGCCTGGATTTGAGAGATGGCACAGCTGTCTCTGTCAGGTTGTGGGCCTGAGATCAGTTATTTCTATCAATACTGAACCCAACAACTAGATTTGGTCTGGGCCAGCTGGCATCATTCCCTGTATCCTGGAAGATTATTAGTTTTTTCCAGTTTTCACGCTCAGCGAGGTCTTGGCTAGGCAGGGGCCCTGATGTGGCTCTCTTGATTATAGCTTCAAACAACAGGGTCAGCAGGACACTGTGACCCTGCTCAGAAGAAGAAGTGGGGCCAGAATTAGGACTAGCTCATAAATGGAAGCTTCCTATCACAAGCAGACTGTCCTGTTCTCCCAGTGTGGGGACTCAGGAGGCTTCTCAGCCAATAGAAGCCGCTGTGGGGTCTGGCGCGCCTCTGTTGTTTTCCTGATACTCTTCCTTTGAGGATACACACAGGACAGGCTTCTTTACCCCAAGCGATACTGGGTCTGGTCCAATATCCTCTTTTATTTTTTATCTGTGACTACTTGTGGTCATCGGTTTGGTCCCACTTTTCATCTGGGCAGAGGTACCAAAAAGTAGCTGATGTGAATCTGCTCAGTACCGCCTTGAGCCGAATTTTCCAATAAGGTCAGTTCAAGCACGAGGCCACTTCAGACCCTGAAGTGGGTACTCGAGACTGAATTCCACATTGAATTAGGAATTGGACAGAGTAGACAGGGATCTAGTCCCATGGAGCTGGAGATTGTGCATTGGTCTCAAAGCCCAGGAAACCCTGCTACTCACCACTGCGGTCCATAAAAGGTAGGTAGAAAGAAACACAAAAACAGACACACACAAACACACACACACAAAAACACCCACAAAATCACAAACACAGAGAAAGACACACAAAGACATCATCCAACAGTGGCAGTCAGCTCCTGAGGCTGTGGGTTTCTGCTGTCTTCTGGGAAGCCCCTCTGGAATAGAGCAGACCAGGGGCACACAGGCTGACCTTCCCTACAAATCCCAGTAGGGACAGCTTTAAAGGAGACGGACACAAACACCGGTTAAGCAGGCCTGAATAAACGAGAAAATCCTTACAAATTCATCGCCCTGAGCATCCCTGAAGCTTCGCTGGACCTTTTCTCAGCCTGGTTCTTCCGAGTCGAACTCCGAAAATCGCGGGACCGTGGCGACCATCGCCGTGAGGTGGGAGGGCCGTCGCCCAACGGTGAGACACTGCCGCAGTGGGCGCCTGCTTTTTCAAGCCTCTCAGACGGTTCCCCAGGTCACGGAGGCCGTCACTGTGACGCTAGCCCCGGCTCAGCGCTCGCGCCTGTGACGCCCCGCCTGCGCATGCGCATTGGCGGTCCCGGATGGCGGGCCGCAGTGTCCGTGCTCCCCCGCGGCAGCCGCACAGGACAATGCTGGAGGCGGTGCCCGGGGCAGTCCCGGGGAACGAGGCTGCCTGCCACCAGCAGCGCAGGAGACGGACAGTTCTGACCTCCGTACCTCGTCGAGACGGCTTTCCTGCTCTGATGGGCTGGAGGAGGAAAGCGATTCACATCGTGACGTGGGCACTCGGGACTGCCCTCACCATTGCAACCCCGACTGCTTGGAGAGCGTGGGCGGAGGTCGGGTCCCATCGGGCTGGTGACTCAGTCTGATGAGGTGTGGCGGGGGTCGGTGGACCCCAGAAACTTGGGTCTGAGACCCTCCAGGAGGGTGTCAGCAGAACATTTCTCTGCTCGGTGAGCTCACTGCCCCCTTTGGATACTGGCCACACACCAAGGCGCCCTGCCTTGGTCTCCAAGTCCAGTGACCCCTGCTTGGACTCAGCACTGCTGATGGAGAAGGCCCTACCAGCAGCAAGCCCCGGCCTTGCAAAGCCGCTGAGACGGTGCCCCAAGCCAAGGTGGCGGGCACTGTGACACGAGCCCCGGGCACAAGCATCGCGGGATCCTGAGAGTTCAGAAAGAAAGAACAGCAATCCCAGCGTGAGGCAAAGTTGGGAACACCTGGAACTGGCCTCCCATGGGTGCAGACCAGGCGGAGAGAGCATCTCAGAAGCTTTTCGGGGCGATTCCAATCCCGAGACGGGTGTCCTATCATGCCGCTGAGTACGCCCAAGAAAGCCAAGCAGAAAATGCTAACAGAGCTTAGTCACTTTATTGTTTGGATAGAAAACCTCTTATTTTTGGTACAACGTGTTTAGATCACATCACGTTCCTCGCCTGTATACAGAGAAGTTTGTCAACTTTCCTTGTCAAAAAAGACAGATCATTCATTCTGTTACAAATGCAGATTGTTGCATTTTTATTGACACCTAAACCCAGAGTGTAACCATCTGCTGGAGGTCAATCCGTGGCTGACATCTTTTTCTGAAGTAGTGTTTCCGTTAAATCATACTTTAATAAAGGCCCTACACTGCCATTAGGTTTCACTTGTTTTTTGTGATTAGCAAATCATCAGCATGGCACCTTCATCCCGTCAAGAGCAAGTTTGAGCAACCAGCTTACTTACAAAGTTTTCATGTGGCACCTTCAGTTTTTCAAAGGCTTCTTTTGAAACACAGACCGTATTTGTCTTCCCTCTCTAGGAACTCTTTCCTGCCATACGAGGGCTGAGGAAAGAAAACAACAGAAAACATGACAAGGATATGAGGGAACCATTTGAAGAAAGAAAACTTCTCAAAGGTAAGGTTGTCCAAAAGTGTTTAACTTCTTCCAGCCTCATGTTTTTTTGTTTTTTGTTTTTTGTTTTTTTCCTTTCCGCCTCCAGGAACGAAGTTGTTTCCTCTTCTCCTTCTCTGGGAAAGAAAAATCCAAACAAGATCTAATGTTTAATTATTGATAAAAATAAATTTCCTCTGTTAAACATGATTGCCAAAATAAGGTGCTTGAAAAATTATCTTTTCCTCATTAATACTGTGTTGGACCACTGCATTTTGTGACCATTTATACCGCAGGAAATAAAAAGTAACAAATTGAATATACTTTGCACATCCTTCTGTAAATGTCCATCATGGGGATTTACTCAGAGCCTGTAAGTTTTCCTAAGTTATCACATACGACTTCTATAGCTGAAATGCTAACCCTGGGATCATACAACACAAGTGGTTTGCCCACATGTATGCAGATGCATTCGTGTCTATGGAAAGTCATAATTTTTCAGCAACAAAAGAAGAACAGAAGGAAAAGGTCTTGCAGCTTCTAAGTCCTAGTTAAGGTTAAAGCCATTAAAATGCCACAGGAAAGATCATTTTAAACTAATTCAGGTGCAATTTCTGTCCTGCAGTTCAGAACATATTTACCATGTCAAGGCATGCAAACAGATGTTTAAAAACACTTTAGGTACCTGAGTGTTTGCAGCCAATATGTTAGAAATCTCCACCAATCACAGCACAGCCTCTGTATAGATGTTGCACTTCCCATAGTCAGACCACTGTTCCGTAGAGGCTGGAAGAGAAAGCAGGCGCCGCTCCCGAAAATTTCTCAGACAGCTGAGATCAAGGAACATTCCCATGCTAGATTCGGTACCAAAAGGTTCTCGACAGAAACACATGAAACGATAAATATATTCGTGTTTTTTTTTTTAATTTTTTATTGGATTTGAGGTTTTGGGATACATGAGCGGAGCATGCAAGACAGTTGCGTAGGTACACACATGGCAGTGTGCTTTGCTTTGCTTTTCCCTTTCACCCACGTTTGGCATTTCTCCACAGGCTATCCCTCCCCACCTCCCCCTCCCACTGGCCCTCCCCTTTTCCCCCAATAGACCCCAGTGTTTAGTACTCCCCTTTCTGTGTCCATGTGTTTTCATTTTTCATCACCCGCCTATGAGTGAGAATATGCGGTGTTTCAATTTCTGTTCTTGTGTCAGTTTGCTGAGGATGATGTTCTCCAGATTCATCCATGTCCCTACAAACGACACAAACTCATCATTTCTGATTGCTGCATAATATTCCATGGTGTATATGTGCCACATTTTTCCAATCCAGTCTATTATCAGTGGGCATTTGGGTTGATTCCAGGTCTTTGCTATTGTAAACAGTGCTGCAATGAACATTCGTGTACATGTGTCCTTATAGTAGAACGATTTATAGTCCTTTGGATATATACCCAGTAATGGGATTGCTGGGTCAAATGGGATTTCTATTTCTAAGGCCTTGAGGGATCGCCATACCGTCTTCCACAATGGTTGGACTAATTTACACTCCCACCAACAGTGTAAAAGTGTTCCTTTTTCTCCACATCCTCTCCAGCATCTGTTGTCTACAGATTTTTTTTTTTTTTTGAGACAGAGTTTCGCTCTTGTTACCCAGGCTGGAGTGCAATGGCGCGATCTCGGCTCACCGCAACCTCCACCTCCTGGGTTCAGGCAATTCTCCTGCCTCAGCCTCCCGAGTAGCTGGGATTACAGGCATGCACCACCATGCCCAGCTAATTTTTTTGTATCTTTAGGAGAAACAGGGTTTCACCATGTTGACCTGGATGGTCTTGATCTCTTGACCTCGTGATCCACTCGCCTCGGCCTCCCAAAGTGCTGTGTTGTCTACAGATTTTTTAATGATCGCCATTCTAACTGGCGTGAGATGGTATCTCAATGTGGTTTTGATTTGCATCTCTCTGATGACCAGTGACGATGAGCATTTTTTCATATGATTGTTGGCCCCATATATGTCTTCTTTCATAAAGTGTCTGTTCATATCCTTTGCCCACTTTTGAATGGGCTTGTTTGTTTTTTTCCTGTAAATCTGTTTGAGTTCTTTGTAAATTCTGGATATCAGCCCTTTGTCAGATGGGTAAACTACAAACATTTTTTCCCATTCTGTTGGTTGCCGATCCACTCTAGTGACTGTTTCTTTTGCGTGCAGAAGCTGTGGAGTTTAATTAGGTCCCATTTGTCTATTTTGGCTTTTGTTGCCATTGCTTTTGGTGTTTTGTTCATGAAGTCCTTGCCTACTCCTATGTCCTGGATAGTTTTGCCTAGATTTCCTTCTAGGGTTTTTATGGTGCCAGGTCTTATGTTTAAATTTTTAATCCATCTGGAGTTAATTTTAGTGTAAGGTGTCAGGAAGGGGTCCAGTTTCTGCTTTCTGCACATGGCTAGCCAGTTTTCCCAACACCATTTGTTAAACAGGGAATCCTTTCCCCATTGCTTCTTTTTGTTAGGTTTATCAAAGATTGTATAGTTGTAGATATGTTGTGTTGCCTCCGGTGCCTCTGTTTTGTTCCATTGGTCTGTATCTCTGTTTTGGTACCAGTACCATGCTGTTTTGATTACTGTAGCCTTGTAGTATAGTTTGAAATCTGGTAGTGTGATGCCCCCCGCTGTGTTCTTTTTGCTTAGAATTGACTTGGCTATGCGGGCTCTCTTTTGGTTCCATATGAAGTTCATGGTGGTTTTTTCCAGTTCTGTGAAGAAAGTCAATGGTAGCTTGATGGGGATAGCGTTGATTCTGTAAATTATTTTGGGCAGTATAGCCATTTTCACGATATTAATTCTTCCCAACCATGAACATGGAATGTTTCTCCATCTGTTTGTGTCCTCTCTGATTTCGTTGAGCAGTGGTTTGTAGTTCTCCTTGAAGAGGTCCCTTACGTTCCTTGTGAGTTGTATTCCAAGGTATTTAATTCTTTTTGTAGCAATTGTGAATGGCAGTTCGTTCTTGATTTGGCTTTCTTTAAGTCTGTTATTGGTGTAGACAAACGCTTGTGATTTTTGCACATTGATTTTATATCCTGAGACTTTGCTGAAGTTGCTTATCAGTTTCAGGAGTTTTTGGGCTGAGGCGATGGGGTCTTCTAGGTATACTATCATGTCGTCTGCAAATAGAGACAGTTTGGCTTCCACCTTTCCAATTTGAATACCCTTTATTTCTTTTTCTTGCCTGATTGCTCTGCCTAGGACTTCCAGTAGTATATTGAATAGGAGTGGTGAACGAGGGCATCCTTGTCTAGTGCCAGATTTCAAAGGGAATGCTTCCAGTTTTTGCCCATTCAGTATGATATTGGCTGTTGGTTTGTCATAAATAGCTTTTATTACTTTGAGATACGTTCCATCGATACCGAGTTTATTGAGGGTTTTTAGCATAAAGGGCTGTTGAATTTTGTCAAATGCCTTCTCTGCGTCAATTGAGATAATCATGTGGTTTTTGTTTTTGGTTCTGTTTATGTGGTGAATTACATTGATAGACTTGCGTATGTTGAACCAGCCTTGCATCCCTGGGATGAATTCTACTTGATCATGATGAATAAGTTTTTTGATTTGCTGTTGCAATCGGCTTGCCAATATTTTATTGAAGATTTTTGCATCTATGTTCATCATGGATATTGGTCTGAAGTTTTCTTTTCTTGTTGGGTCTCTGCCGGGTTTTGGTATCAGAATGATGTTGGTCTCATAAAATGATTTGGGAAGGATTCCCTCTTTTTGGATTGTTTGAAATAGTTTTAAAAGAAATGGTACCAGCTCCTCTTTGTGTGTCTGGTGGAATTCGGCTGTGAACCCGTCTGGACCTGGGCTTTTTTTGAGTGGTAGGCTCTTAATTGCTGCCTCGACTTCTGACGTTGTTATTGGTCTATTCATAGTTTCAGCTTCCTCCTGGTTTAGGCTTGGGAGGACACAGGAGTCCAGGAATTTATCCATTTCTTCCAGGTTTACTAGTTTATGTGCATAGAGTTTTTTGTAATGTTCTCTGATGATGGTTTGAATTTCTGTGGAATCTGTGGTGATTTCCCCTTTATCATTTTTTATTGCATCTATTTGGTTGTTCTCTCTTTTCTTTTTAATCAATCTGGCTAGTGGTCTGTCTATTTTGTTGATCTTTTCAAAAAACCAGCTCTTGGATTTATTGATTTTTTGAAGGGTTTTTCGTGTCTCAATCTCCTTCAGCTCAGCTCTGATCTTAGTTATTTCTTGTCTTCTGCTGGGTTTTGAGTTTTTTTGATCTTGCTCCTCTAGCTCTTTCAATTTTGACGATAGGGTGTCAATTTTGGATCTCTCCATTCTCCTCATATGGGCACTTATTGCTATATACTTTCCTCTAGAGACTGCTTTAAATGTGTCCCAGAGGTTCTGGCATGTTGTGTCTTTGTTCTCATTGGTTTAGAAGAAATTCTTTATTTCTGTCTTCATTTCATTGTTTAACCAGTTAACATTCAAGAGCCAGTTGTTCAGTTTTCATGAAGCTGTGCGGTTCTGGGTCGGTTTCTGTATTCTGAGTTCTAACTTGATTGCACTATGGTCTGAGAGGCTGTTTGTTATGATTTCAGTTGTTTTGCATTTGTTGAGCAGTGCTTTACTTCCAATTATGTGGTTAATTTTAGAGTAGGTGTGATGTGGTGCTGAGAAGAATGTATATTCTGTGGATTTGGGGTGGAGAGTTCTGTAAATGTCTATCAGGTTTGCTTGCTCCAGGTCTGAGTTCAAGCCCTGGATATCCTTGTTGATTTTCTTTTTGGTTGATCTGTCTAATATTGACAGTGGAGTGTTAAAGTCTCCTACTATTATTGTGTGGGAGTCTAAGTCTCTTTGTAAGTCATTAAGAACTTGCCTTATGTATCTGGGTGCTCCTGCATTGGGTCCGTATATGTTTAGGATCATTAGCTCTTCTTGTTGTATCGATCCTTTTAACATCATGTAATGGCCTTCTTTGTCTCTTTTGATCTTAGTTGCTTTAAAGTCTATTTTATCAGAGATGAGAATTGCAACTCCTACTTTTTTTTGCTTTCCATTTGCTTGGTAAATCTTCCTCCATCCCTTTATTTTGAGCCTTTGTGTATTCTTGCATGTGAGATGGGTTTCCTGGATACAGCACACTGAAGGGTTTTGGATTTTTATCGAATTTGCCAGTCTGTGTCTTTTGATTGGTGCATTTAGTCCATTTACATTTATGGTTAATGTTATTATGTATGAATTTGATACTGCCATTTTGATGCTAAGTGGCTGTTTTGCCTGTTAGTTGTTGTAGATTCTTCATTATGTTGATGCTCTTTAGCATTTAGTGTGATTTTGGAATGGCTGGTACTGGTTGTTCCATTCTATGTGTAGTGCCTCTTTTAGAAGCTCTTGTAAAGCAGGCCTGGTGGTGACAAAATCTCTGAGTACTTGCTTGTTCGCAAAGGATTTTATTTTTCCTTCACTTCTGAAGCTCAGTTTGGCTGGATATGAAATTCTGGGTTGAAAGTTCTTTTCTTTAAGAATGTTGAATATTGGCCCCCACTCTCTTCTGGCTTGTAGTGTTTCTGCCAAGAGATCTGCTGTGAGTCTGATGGGCTTCCCTTTGTTGGTGACCCGACCTTTCTCTCTGGCAGCCCTTAGTATTTTCTCCTTTATTTCAACCTTGTTGAATCTGACGATTATGTGTCTTGGGGTTGCTCTTCTTGCGGAATATCTTTGTAGTGTTCTCTGTATTTCCTGCATTTGAGTGTTGGCCTGTCTTGCTAGGTGGGGGAAATTTTCCTGGATGATGTCCTGAAGAGTATTTTCCAGCTGGGATTCATTCTCTTCGTCCCCTTCTGGTACACCTATCAGACGTAGGTTAGGTCTTTTCACATAGTCCCACATTTCTTGGAGACTTTGTTCATTACTTTTTGTGCTTTTTTCTCTAATCTTGGTTTCTCGTTTTATTTCATTGAGTTGGTCTTCGACTTCAGATATTCTTTCTTCTGCTTGGTCAATTCGGCTATTGAAACTTGTGCATGCTTCGCAAAGTTCTTGTATTGTGTTTTTCAGCTCCTTTAATTCATTCAAATTCCTCTCTAAGTTATCCATTCTTGTTATCATTTCCTCATATCTTTTTTCAAGTTCCTTAGTTTCTTTGCATTGATTTAAAACATGTTCTTTTAGCTCACAAAAGTTTCTCATTATCCACCTTCTGAAGTCTAATTCCGTCATTTCATCACAGTCATTCTCCGTCCAGCTTTGTTCCCTTGCTGGTGAGGAGTTTTGGTCCTTTCTAGGAGGCGAGGTGTTCTGGTTTTGGGTGTTTTCCTCCTTTTTTCGCTGGTTTCTTCCCATGTTTGTGGATTTATCTGCTTGTTGTCTGTGTAGTTGCTGACTTTTCGATTGCGTCTCTGAGTAAACACCCAGATTGTTGATGATGAAGTATTTCTGTTACTTGGTTTTCCTTCTACCAGTCAAGCTCCTTCGCTGTATGACTGCTGAGGTCCACTCCAGGCCCTGCTTGTCTGGGGTGCACCTCTAGCAGCTGTGGCACAGCGAGGGATGCTACCAGTTTCTTTTTCTGTTATCTTTGTCCCAGGATGATGCCTGCCAAATGTCAGTCTTTTGGATATAGAGGGGTCAGGGAGCTGCTTGAGGAGACAGTCTGTACTTTATAGGAGCTCAATTGCTGAGCTGTGAGCTCTGTTGTTCATTCAGGGCTGTTAGGCTGCTATGTTTGATTCTGCTGCAACAGAGCTCATTAAAAAAACCCTATTTTTCTCAAATGCTCTGTTTTGGGGGGTTTGGGCTTTATATTTGGATGTCCGTTGAGGTGTCCTGCCCAGCTAGGAGGGAGACTAGCCACTGTTTGCCTGCCGAGGCTCCGCCCTGCTGTTGTGAGGTTCACCCTATTGCTGCAGGCTCTGTTGTTCTGCTGTAGTCACCGCAACGCCCTGCAGTGGAGTCTCTCTGTTGTAGCGGCAGGCTGCGTCAGCAGTGGGTGTGTATCTCAGTAGGGACGGGTTGCCTCGGCAACGGCTGGCTGCCTCAGCAGTAAGCGTGTATCTCAGCTGGGCGGGTTGCCTCGGTAATGGTAGACGCCCCTCCCCCACAGAGCTTCTCGGACCATCTGCTCGGGATCGTTTGAAATCACGGTTTTGTTCGTCCCACTGGGTTATCCCAAACGCTCTGTCCCTGCAATCCCCTGGGCTGGCCCACTGTCCAAGTCTTGTTCAGTCTCAAGTCCAGCCCTCTCCAGTCTCAGGTTGCCGGTTTAACAGGGCACCTGGACAAGCGCGCCCTGTGGGGAGTGCTGGGTAGGGCTGACTGCCGCCACCCCGGCTGCCGGCTTCGCCAGGCAGAAGTAATGCCTGGCATCCCTCATCTCCTTTATACTTGGGAATTTCCCCGTTCTGTGGGCAACAGAGATCAGTCTGGAAATGCAGCTCTGACTCACCTCTCCGAGCATTCAACGAGAGCCCCAATCCTGGGTTGTTCTCACATCGCCATCTTGAGGCCTCCCCCTATTTGTGTTTTCTTACATGACTACGACTTCAGTGATTCACGATCCCAAGCCCACTAGGATTTCATCGCATGGCTAACTGCATACAATTTAATCTACCCCTAGTCACCAAGAGCCAACTGATCGAGTCATTCAAAATAAATTTAATTTAGAAACTACCTATCTGTCTCCATCTATATTGCCAATGAGTGTTTTAATGATCTTATGAAAGGAATTAGGAAGAAAAACAAAGACTCTATGCAGAAAAGAGCTTTAAGTGAAGACTGTACATGTACTATTCTTACTTCCAAGAACAATACTGAGACTTGCTCCTGGAAATAGCAATCATGACCCATAAGCACTGGCATCCCCTGAGTGAGTGCCTACCAGAAACACAGAATCACAGGCTCACTCCAACACAAGAATGACAATGTGTCCGTTAACAAGATTCCTCAGTAGGTCGAATGCACATCAGTTGAAGGACACCAGCGTAGTCCCTCAAGGGGTCCTGAGGACGAGGCCAGCCCTAGATGTGCCGCAGAACCAAGGGCCCTCGGAAGGGTTTAGTTTTGGGTGTGCTGTGTTCATTTTCTTTCTGGAGGATTGACCCTTCGAGATGGGCAGGTGATGAGGAGACCTCCGGTTGGGAGCCAGACCCCCAAGACACTGAGGCTTTAGAAACCAGGAGCAACATAAAGAACGCGGGGCCCCACAGCCCCTCAGCTGGGCCAAGGACAGAGACCCACCAGAATGTAAGATGACTAAAGAGAAACCGTGCTGGAGTGCACTGGCCACACCCCTCGTCAAGCATATAGCTCTAGCACACGCACACACACCTGAACAAACACGGAGACACGCAGACACACACGTGCACACACACAGAAGCACACAAGTGCGCGTGCGTGCACACACGCACGCACGCACAGACACAACACACACACACACACACACACAGACATACACAAAGAGACTAAGCCAAGCGAGAAATACAACAGTCGCAGGCAGCTCCTTAGGCTGTGGCGTTCTGCACGCTTCCGGGATTCCCCTCGGTGATAGAGCAGCCCCGCAGCGCACGGGCAGACCTTACCTGCAAATCCCAGTAGGGACAGCTTTCAAGGAGACGCACCCCAACACCGTCTGGGCGGGCCTGAAGCATCTGGGGGATCCTTGGGGATCCATCGCCCTGGGCATCCCTGAAGCTCCGCTGGAGCTTTTCTCAGCCTGGTTCCGCCAAGCCGAACTCCGGAGATCGCGGGACCGTGGCGACCATCGCCGTGAGGTGGGGGCCGTCGCCCAACGGTGAGACACTGCCATAGTGGGCTGCTGCTTTTTCAAGCCGCTCAGACGGTTCCCCAGGTCACGGAGGCCGTCACTGTGACTCGAGCCCCGGCTCAGCGCTCGCGCCTCTGACGCCCCCCTGCGCATGCGCATTGGCGGTCCCGGATGGCGGGCCGCAGTGTCCGTGCTCCCCCGCGGCAGCCGCACAGGACAATGCTGGAGGCGGTGCCCGGGGCAGTCCCGGGGAACGAGGCTGCCTGCCACCAGCAGCGCAGGAGACGGACAGTTCTGACCTCCGTACCTCGTCGAGACGGCTTTCCTGCTCTGATGGGCTGGAGGAGGAAAGCGATTCACATCGTGACGTGGGCACTCGGGACTGCCCTCACCATTGCAACCCCGACTGCTTGGAGAGCGTGGGCGGAGGTCGGGTCCCATCGGGCTGGTGACTCAGTCTGATGAGGTGTGGCGGGGGTCGGTGGACCCCAGAAACCTGGGTCTGAGACCCTCCAGGAGGGTGTCAGCAGAACATTTTTCTGCTCGGGGAGCTCACTGCCCCCTTGGATACTGGCCACACACCAAGGCGCCCTGCCTTGGTCTCCAAGTCCAGGGACCCCTGCTTGGACTCAGCACTGCTGATGGAGAAGGCCCTACCAGCAGCAAGCCCCGGCCTTGCAAAGCCGCTGAGACGGTGCCCCAAGCCAAGGTGGCGGGCACTGTGACACGAGCCCCGGGCACAAGCATCGCGGGATCCTGAGAGTTCAGAAAGAAAGAACAGCAATCCCAGCGTGAGGCAAAGTTGGGAACACCTGGAACTGGCCTCCCATGGGTGCAGACCAGGCGGAGAGAGCATCTCAGAAGCTTTTCGGGGCGATTCCAATCCCGAGACGGGTGTCCTATCATGCCGCTGAGTACGCCCAAGAAAGCCAAGCAGAAAATGCTAACAGAGCTTAGTCACTTTATTGTTTGGATAGAAAACCTCTTATTCTTGGTACAACGTGTTTAGATCACATCACGTTCCTCGCCTGTATACAGAGAAGTTTGTCAACTTTCCTTGTCAAAAAAGACAGATCATTCATTCTGTTACAAATGCAGATTGTTGCATTTTTATTGACACCTAAACCCAGAGTGTAACCATCTGCTGGAGGTCAATCCGTGGCTGACATCTTTTTCTGAAGTAGTGTTTCCGTTAAATCATACTTTAATAAAGGCCCTACACTGCCATTAGGTTTCACTTGTTTTCTGTGATTAGCAAATCATCAGCATGGCACCTTCATCCCGTCAAGAGCAAGTTTGAGCAACCAGCTTACTTGAGAAGGTTTTCATTGTCTCCAGTTCCCTTGCATGTGGCACCTTCAGTTTTTCAATATTCATCTTAGGGCTTCTTTTGAAACACAGACCGTATTTGTCGTCCCTCTCTAGGAACTCTTTCCTGCTGTACAAGGGCTGAGGAAAGAAAACAACAGAAAACATGACAAGGATATAAGGTAACCATTTGAAGAAAGAAAACTTCTCAAAGGTACGGCTGTTCAAAAGTGTTTTACTTTTTCCAACCTCATGGGTTTTTTTGTTTTTTTATTTCGCCTGCAGGAGCGAAGTTGTTTCCTCTTCTTCTCTGGGAAAGAAAAATCTAAACAAGGTCTAATGTTTAATTATTGATAAAAATAAATTTCCTTTGTTAAATATGATTGCTAAAGTAAAGTGCCTGAAAAATTATCTCTTTCTCATTAATACTCTTCTGGACCACTGCATTTTGTGACCGTTTATTTGACAGGAAATAAAAAGTAACAAATTAAATATACTTTACACATTCTTCTGTAAATGTCCATCATTTGGATTTTTTCAGAGCATGTAAGTGTTCCTCAGTTATCACATATGACTTCTATAGCTGAAATGCTAACCCTGCGATGATACTACACACATTGTTTGCCCACATGTATGGAGATGCATTCGTGTCTATGGAAAGTAATACTTTTCCAGCAACAAACAAGGAGCAGAAGGAAAAGGTCTAACAGCTTCTAAGTCCTAGTTAAGGTAAAACTCATTAAAATGCCACAGGAAAATTCATTTAAAACTAATTCAGGTGCCATTTCTGTCCTGCAGTTCAGAACATATTTGCCATTTCATGGCATGCAAACAGTTGTTTAAAAACACTTTAGGTACCTGAGTGTTTGCAGCCAATATGTTAGAAATCTCCACCAATCACAGCACAGCCTCTGTATAGATGTTGCACTTCCCATAGTCAGACCACTGTTCCGTAGAGGCTGGAAGAGAAAGTAGGCGCCGCTCCCGAAAATTTCTCAGACAGCTGAGATCAAGGAACATTCCCATGCTAGATTCGGTACCAAAAGTTTCTCGACACCAACACATGGAACGATCAATATATTCGTGTTTTTTTACATGACTACGACTTCAGTTATTCACGGTACCAAGCCCACTGGGATTTCATTTCATGGCTAACTGTATCCAATTTACTTGTCATAACCAAGAGTCAACTAATTCAGGCATTCAAAAGTAATTAACTTTAGAAACTATCTATCCGTCTTCATGTATTTTGCCATTGAGGGTTTTAATGATCTTATGAAAGGAATTAGGAAGAAAAACAAAGACTCTATGCAGAAAAGAGCTTTAAGCGCAGACTGTACACGTACAATTCTTACTTCCAAGAACAATACTGAGACTTGCTCCTGGAAATAGCAATCATGACCCATAAGCACTGGCATCCCCTGGGTGAGTGCCTACCAGAAACACAGAATCACAGGCTCACTCCAACACAAGAATGACAATCTGTCTTTACAAGAATCCTCAGTAGGTCGAATGCACATCAGTTGAAGGACATCAGTGTATTCCCTCAAGGTGTCCTGAGACCGTGGCCATCTTTAGATGTGCCGCAGGACCAAGGGCCCATGGAAGAGTTTGGTTTCGGGTGTGCTGTTCGTATCTTCTTTTTGGAGGATTGACCCGTCGAGATGCGAAGGAGATTTTGTGTTTCCCGGGTGAAATGCACATTTTAGCGACACTGAGGCTTTAGAAACAAAGAGCAACCTAAAGAACCCGGTTCGCCACAGCCCCTAACCTTGTCCCAAAGACAGAGGCACAGCAGAACGTAGGCGGACTACAGGGGAACCACGCTGGAGTGCACTGGCCACACTCCTTATCAAGCAAACAGCGCTAGCACACGCACACAGACATGAACACACACGGAGACATACAGACACGCACATGCGCACACACACGAACACACACACACACACACACACACACACACACACACACAGAGAGAGAGAAACTAAGCCACGCGGAGAAATCCAACAGTCACACGGAGCTCCTGAGGCTGTGGAGTTTTCTCTTCCGAGAAGCCCCTCATGGGTAGAGTATCCCTGCAGCACACAGGCTGACCTCACCTGCAAATCCTAGTAGGGACAGCTTTTAAGGAGACGCACCCCAACACCGTCTGGGCTGGCCTAAAGCAACTAGGTATTCCTTGGTGATCCATCGCCCTGGGCATCCCTGAAGCTTTTCTGGAGGTTTTCTCAGCCTGGTTCCCCAGAGCCGGACTCCTGAAATCGCGGGACCGTGGTGACCATCTCCGTGACGGGGGGACCGTCGCCCAACGGTGAGGCACTGCCACAGTGGGCCCCTGCTTTTTCAAGCCACTCAGAGGGTTCCCCAGGACACAGTGGTCGTCACTGTGACGGGAGCCAGGGCTCAGCGCTTGCGCTTGTTACGCCGCCTGCGCAAGCGCATTGGCGGTCCAGGTTGGCGTTCCGCAGTGTCCGCGCTTCCCCGTGGTAGCCGCACAGGACAGTACTGGAGGCCGTGCCCAGGGCAGTCCCATGGAAGGAGGCTGCGTGTCAGAAACAGCGCAGGAGCCCCACAGTTCTGACCTCTGCAGCTCTCTGAGCCGGCTTTTCTGATTGGATCTGCTGGAGCAGAAGGGCGATTCACATCCTTAGGTGGGCACTCGGGACTGCCCTCACCATTGCATCCCGTATGGCTTGGAAGTCGTGGGCCGAGGTCGGGTCCCATCGGGCTATAGATTCAGTCTGATGAGGTGTGTCGGGGGTCGGTGGACCCCAGAAACGTGAGCCTAAGACCCTCGAAGAGGGTGTCTGCGGAACATTCCCCTGCTCTGTGAGCTCACTGCCCCCCTTCGATATGGGCCACACACCAAGGGTCCCTGCCTTGGTCTCCAAGTCCAGGGACCCCTGCTTCTCAGCACTGCTTTCCGGAGAAGGCTGGACGAAAGGAAGAGCAGCAAACGCAGCGTGCGGCAGAGGTGGTAACTCCTAGAACTGGCCTCCCATGGGGTCTGATCCTGTAGAGAGAGCATCTCTGAAGCTTCTCTGTGCTACTCCAAGCCTCGGGAGCTGCCTGCGACTGTTGGATTTCTTTGCCTGTCTCTTTCTTTCTTTCTTTCTTTCTTTCTTTCTTTCTTTCTTTCTTTCTTTCTTTCTTTTTCTTTCTTTTTCTTTCTTCTCTCTCTCTCTCTCTCTTTCTCTCTCTCTGTGTGTGTGTCTGTATGCGTGTTTCTTTCTGTGTGTTCATGTGTGCTTGCGTGTGTGTATGCATGTGTTTGTGTGAGAACTGTATTCAGGGCACGGAGTGTGGCCAGTGCACTCCAGCACGGTTTCTCTGTAGGCCACCTACATTCTGGTTTGCCTCTGTCCTTGGCCCAGCTTGGGGCTGTGGGGCCCCGCGTTCTTTATGTTGCTCCTGGTTTCTAGAGCCTCAGTGTAGTGGGGGTCTGGCTCCTACCCCCAGGACCCCTAATCCCCTGCCCATCTCAAGGGGTCAGTCCTCCAGAAAGAAGATGAGCATGGCACACCCAAAACCAAACTCTTTCAAGGGCCCTTGGTTCTGCGGCACATCTAGAGCTGGCCGGGTCCTCAGGACCCCTTGAGGGACTACGCTGATGTCCTTCAACTGATGTGCATTTGACCTACTGAGGATTCTTCTTAAAAGACAGATTGTCTTTCTTGTGTTGAATTGAGCCTGTGATTCTGTATTTCTGGTAGGCACTCATTCAGTGGATGCCAGAGGAGGGCTTCAAGTAGCAACCCGGTCTGTGCTTTGCTCAGGACAAAAAAGCTCAGAAAGCCTGTGATGAATGAAAGCCTTAGTCCCAACAGCACTGCATGAGGGACCAGGAAGCAGCAGCCTCATAAGCCACAGTGTGGGGCAGCCCAGGCTGACACTGTGAGCTGTGGGGCAGGGCATTGTGAACTGCGGGATGGGGCATTGTGAGCCATATGCCTGGGATCCCCCTGGGCCAGTGGGCTTCAGTCTGGAGGTGACTCCAGAAGGAGGAGCAGCTCCCTCTGTTTTCTCTTCAGGCAGCTGTTGTGTCCCTTCACCATTTGTTGGGTTCACAACCTATTTAAAAGCCAGATGTCTTCATCCTTCCAGACAGGTCAGCTCAGGAGAGGTGGCGGGGTGTGGACCTCAGCCCGAGCCACAACCAGTGCCCAGCTGTGGGGAGGGCAGTTGAGCAGTAGGCAAGACCATCTCTGCAGGTGCAGTGAAGTCCCAGCATAGAGCAGCAGATGTGAGCTACAAGCTAAGTGCAGGTAGTGGCAGAGAGGAGTAGAGGCACCCCACGGGGAACACACTGACCTGTTGTGTGTGCCCCAAGAGGAGCTGGCACTGTGGGAATGTGTGATCCTGTGAGTCTGATATCTGTGAGGCAGCAGCTGGGAACACACCACCAGTATCACCAGTACCTGCTGCTGTAGAGTCTACTGAATTGGCTTTTGAAGCTAATAAGAACCTCCATGTACACCACATCCATGACTGAGAGATGCCAGAAGGTAAGGAGGTGACAGATGCCATTTGCCCTTGGCACGCCTTTGGCTGCCACTGTCCTCAGGCTCCCCTAAGAGGTATCCCCCACTTTGGCCTCCTTCCTGCCTGTAGTCAGCTTTCCCAGAGCTGGGCACCAGGATCAAAGGCTGGCTCTGTGTTGCATTCCCACCCCTTAGTCTTTCCTTACAGGGTCCAGTAAGTTTCTTTTCTCACTACCTAAATGTCCAGTTCTTGCTCTCTTGTCTCATTCTCCCAAGCGGCATGGGACACCCCCCACTTTGTGCCTCTTTCTGTTTGTAAGTATTTATTATCCTTTGGCATAACAAGCATTGTATGAGGATTTTTTGGTATATTCCCAACTCCGTTTCTAAATAAGATCTCAAATACCCAATTTTCCAGTACCCATCCCATTCTCTCCGTTTACATATCCGGATGGTACCTAAGTAATGGAACCCGGTAAGTGCCCAAGTATTCCCTTTCTTCCATTTATTAGAGCATGAAAGAAATAATATTGATACTAATACTCAGGACAATTTATACCCAAATATTTTGGAATTTCCTATTTAAATTCAAAATAGAAACTGTCATGAGAAAGACTATATGGTTTTCTTAATAGGTTGTTTTAAGTCACCTTGATAGAAGCTGCTGATTCTAACTATAATTTGAACACAGGAAAAAAGAAAAGGAAGGGTGCCTACAAATAATTGGAAAAGATGTAAAATGTTGCTGTCAGGGCTGCAGAAAAAATTAACATTTCCCCCTCAATGGAATTTACCCATGAAGTTCTGTTTACTTTACAATTCCCAGCTTAGGCTGGACATGATAGATCATGCCTGTAATCCCAGAACTTTGGGAGGCCGAGGCAGAAGGATCACTTGAGGTCCGGGGTTCAAGACCAGCCTGGTCAACATGGAGAAACCCCATTGCTACAAAAACAAAACAAAACAAAACAAAAACAAACAGTAGCTGGATGTGGTGTCAGGCACCTGTGATCCCAGCTACTTGGGAGGCTGAGGCTGGGGATTCACTTGAACCTGGGAAGTGGAGGCTGCAGTGAGCCAAGATCGTGCCACTGCACACCAGCCTGGCAACAAACTTTGTCTCAAAAAAGAAAAAAATCCCAGTTTAACACAAAATGGGTCTCCAGATTTATTCCATTCTTTAGACTTGACTTACCGCCTTGTTCTAAAACTTTAAAAGAGAGGTGGGGTGGTTCATGGCCAAAAGTTTCAAAGAGATGAAACAGAGATTTAGACTTCAAATTGTAGTGTAAAGATTGAAAGTGAAAATGCCAGACCTTAACTATGTAAGAGTGTTTGCTGCCATGGTTCCCCCTTCCTCGTTCCCCCTTCTGCCAGAAGCATCTTGTTCAAAGATAAGAGAGTTGGAGTTCTTCAGACTTTAAACTGCTGGGAGAGGCAGGGGGATGGGAGGAGGTAGAAGAGGGGAAACATTAAAGTTGTGCCTCTAAAATTTTGGAAAGAGAAAAATCTAGATAAAAATAATTCTCGGTAACAACATGTCTTGAATAAAAATGAAATTCTTCAAAATAGAAAACATTGTATTACAAAGATATTTAAATCCAGTTGGCTCATTGGTTTTATTTACATGTCAGATTTCCTTAACTTCGAGGAAATGTCCTATAGCTCTTGTATATAAACTTCAGTTGGGGTCTTAATTTTTTTAAAAGGTAGAATAATTAAGACTCATGATAAATGTGACTTTGTAACTGGGATGTACTATACTCACTTTTCAGAGCATTTTAGAATTTTCTTAGAATAAAAAATAAGTTATGTGAATTAATTGATTGTATCTTTATCTGCAAAGCATGTAAGTACTTGTGTAAACTGCTTGGTGGTGTAAGGTAAGAATCTGAGTGATTTTGCACACCAGTGAGTAGATGGGTAGTTTTGGATGAGAGCCCAAAAATAAGCTGTTTATTGTCATTCTTTAGGATTTACAACACATTTTATGTATGTCTCATTTGGCCCCTCCACACACAGATAAGGCCTGTGTATATTCTCTCTATATTGCTAATGAAGAAATAAAAAGAGATCGTAATGACTGTGTAAGATAACTACTAAACAGAACTAAGGTTTTAAGTCCTCAGAATACATGGAAATGGTAGCTATGCTGAATGCAGTTCTTTAAAAATTTAAAAACTCCAGAATACATTTTATATTTTACCTGTAAAGTAGACCTCTCTTTTAAAATGCACTGCCATCTTGATTTATTCCATTTAGAGTTTATTTTATACAACTCAAAGACATTTACTTCTTCATTTTTTTTCTAAGTAAAGGAGAGTCTGACTATGTCACCCATGCCGGCCTGAAATTGCTGGTCTGGGCTCAATAGATTTTCCACCATAGCCTCCTGAGTCTCTGGGACTACAGGTATATGTCATCTTGCCTGGCCTCATCTCATGTCTATTCACTCATTTCAGTGGATAAGAATAAAAGCAGAGGTAATGAAATAGCCCAGATTTGTTATTCAAATAAACAAGTTGCTAAATTCATTTTTTTTAAAGACAGGGTTTCACCATGTTGGTCAGGCTGGTCTTGAACTCCCAACCTCAGGTGATCCGCCCGCTTTGGCCTCCAAAGTGCTTAGGTTACAGGCGTGAGCCACCACACCTGGCCAACAAGTTGATAAATTCTAAAGAAGTTCTCTTAGTTACTGTGAATTGAAGCTGAGAGTGCATAGAACAGGAGAAGGTGGCAAGAAGTCAGGTAGGGGACCAGGAATTAAGCATAGGGTGATAAGAAGTGCTACAGCAGAATAACTTAGGAAAAAAATGTTTGTGAGCACAGAATTTCTCATTTTGTGTTGATCAGCATGACCATTAAATTTTTGTGCCAATTGATCTTTTTAATTGTATTTTGGAATTCAATAAAACAATAAGAGAAATCTCAATTTCAGCTTTTGACTACTAACTTTTCATAGAAACACAGCAGAACCTCAAATAATAAAAGTACAGACACACTGAAAGTGTGCTTTTAAAATCTTTATTTCATTCAATTTTATATTGGCATTTCTGGAAACTGAGAATTTCTACTTAGATGTGAAACAGTCTGGTTTTTTACAATGAGGAATAGAATTATTTTGGTTGTTCAGAAAGAATTAAAAGCAAATTATGCTCTACTTTTGTCTTCTCTTCTGAAACATTTCAGAACATGATTTCTTCAAGCCATTTCAAAGACCTGTTTTAAGAATCTGGAATAGATTTCAGATAGACTCAATAGTGTCTTTTACTGCCTCACCTTCATTTAGCAGCATATCTAATATAACTCGAGTATTAACCATAACATAACATAAAGTACTGTGATCCTATTATCCAATTTTACTGTTACCAATTTTCATACATCCTGATTTTAGGAACTTTATTAATTTTGGTGGTAAAGGTGCTCCCCAGTGACCCATTTCTTTCCCCTACCATAGGGGTGAGGGAAAGGAAAGAATGGGCAATACAAGGTGATAAAGCCTCTGAGCAGCAGATATGTCCTCTTGTCAGTAGCTACTTTTTTTTTTTAGATGGAGTCTTGCTCTATCGCCAGGCTGGAGTGCAGTGGCGCAATCTCGGCTCACTGCAACCCCCACCTCCTGGGTTCAAGCGATTCTTCTGCCTCAGCCTCCTGAGTAGCTGCGACCACAGGCGCATGCCACCACACCCAGCTAAATTTTGTATTTTTAGTAGAAATGGGGTTTCACCATGTTGGCCAGGATGGTCTTGATCTCTCTCTCTTTTTTTTTTTTTTTTTTTTTTTTTTTGAGACGGAGTTTCGCTCTTGTTACTCAGGCTGGAGTGCAATGGCATGATCTCGGCTCACCGCAACCTCTGCCTCCTGGATTAAGGCAATTCTCCTGCCTCAGCCTCCCGAGTAGCTGGGATTACAGGCACGTGCCACCATGCCCAGCTAATTTTTTGTATCTTTAGTAGAGACGGGTTTCACCATTTTGACCAGGATGGTCTCGATCTCATGACCTCGTGATCCACCCGCTTCCGCCTCCCAAAGTGCTGGGATTACAGGCATGAGCCATGGCTCCTGGCCTCAGTAGCTATTTTAAGCCCTTCTTTTCAATGTGTTTAATGGAAAACACATAGAAAGTTTAGAAAAGTAATTTGTTATACTCAGAATACTAAAAGCTAGCATTTATTATGATTTTGGCATTCATTCTTTTTTAGTGTTTATCTGCGTGTGAATATAACATTACATTTTTCAAAGAAGAGATTACTGTATATTTGCTGCTTCTGAACTTTTACCTAACACAGTGAAATAATGATGTAAGTTCCTGAAACGGTGCTTGAAACCTAGAGAGTACTCCAGGATGTCTTTTCACGCCTGTGCACCCGCACTCTGTTCTACCTCATCCCTTCTAATAGAACCTTGGTATACCATGGACTGGCTGGAGCATTACTTACGTACATGTCATTTATGATTGGACAGCTTTCATAGTGGCATCATACACAGTTCCATTTTGTTTGAGGCTGGGGACACAGATTAAAAAATATACTTTGAGAACTGATGCATTGTACCTCTCTATAAAATTCAGATGGGTATGTTTTTGTCTTAGGACATAAATCAATGGAATGAGTCATTTTGCAGTTAAGGGAGTTTGGTATTAAGTGTTCCTTTGCCAAACCGGAGTTAACCACTGTCTTTTCACTGAACATTAGAATTTCTCATTAAAGTTTTTGTGGTTCTTAGCAGCTCTTCTGCAGTTCTTCACAGTTCTGAGTAGCTGCCGTTTTAAGAGATCTGATGTCTTAGATGACCAATCAGGAGACAACATTAGAAAATGGGAAATGTTTAACTAGTTTTAGGCATGCTGAAACATATTTAATGAGCATATGTGTTTCAGATGCAGAGCAAATGTGATACACAAGACAGAGTCCCCAACCTAACTCTGAACCTTACATTCTAGAGGGAGCTAGGTATCTATAGAACATGAGTAATCAAGAATTTGAGGTGGTGAAATGTTTAGAAGAAAGTAAAACAGAGCAATGGATTGATGAGGAGGGCAGTTTTACAGTGGGGAAGGAGGTGGAAGTTGGCTGCTCTTCCTTAAGTGACATGTGAGAAGTTCTAAAAGTGAAGGGAACCTTGTGGGGGTGTGGGGATCTTCCACACAGAGGAATCGCTGCTTTTGAATTTCTTAAATAGAATCAAAGTTGGTTTGACCACAGGACATAAAAGCATAAGGGTGGCTGCAGCAGAATGAAAGGCAGGCCAGGTGGTTAAGACCTTGTATGCAAGGTGGGCCTTGACAAAGATTATAGTCTTTGTGATAAGAAGCCACTGGAAGAATATAGCCCAGGGAATACTGCTAGTTCTTTAAGAAAAATATTAGATTAACTGCTCTGTGAGAATGTGCTGGGATGCAGATGAGGGTGGAAGCAGGGATACCAGCTAGGAGGCTGATGGAATGGTTCAGATAGAGTCAACAGTGAAAAATAAGAGGGACCTAAAATAGGGTAACTTGAAGGAATTAAGTGAATCCAAAGTAGGTAACAAAGTGATCAATTGACAAGTCACAAAAAAATGCAGGTGATCTTTAAACATGACTTAACACATAAGAGAAAGGCAAATAAAAACTACACTGCAGTTTCTCACTTACTGGGAAGAATTCCAAAAACTTTCCAATACATTCTTTGGTGTGGCTGTGAAAGGAATTTGAGTCCATATGTTGCTGGTGGAAATGCAAAGTGGTTCGCCTCCACAAAGAGGAACTTAACATGATCTGACAGCACTGTATATGCATTTAATCCAGAAATTCTACTCTGAGAAATGTTTCCTGAAGGTGTGCCCGTGAATATAAAACAGCATAAGCACAACATTTTTGTTCTATTATTTTCAATAGCAAACTATTGGAAATGGCTTGAATGTCTAGAAAGGGACTGGTAAAATAAATGATACTGCCGTGCAGAGAACTACGGAGCTGTGGAAAACAATGCAATCTCTCTTTACTGCTGTGGGGTGATTCCCTGGACATTATGTGAAAAAAGCAAGGAAGAGAAGGTACAGTAATACACATATAAGAAGCCAGGAGGAATATGTATCTGCTTATTATACATATATATATGTTCTTTAAGAGAGAACATACATATACTTCCTTTAAGAAAGAATATATATATATTTATATATATATATGTATATATACAAACACTGGAAGGCATTCAGGATGATGTGTGTGACGGTTTTTCTTTTAACTTCAGTGAATAGACAAAGTGATTTTTTGCTTAAGATGTTATTTTGGCACTATTTTTTCCAGTGAATACTGACCATTCATTTTTGCTTTTGAGTTAATTTGTGACAGCTTTTCTTTGTAATTTATTGCTCATTTTTTAGTATGTAGATTGCTCTTGCATTTCATTTGATCCTCATAATATTTTGAATTTGTTGGTATAGGAATTATACTTGTTTTACATGTGAGGAGAAGGCCTCCGAGAAGTACAAATTAGGTTTTTCAAGGTTTAGATATATAAGACTTGATAAACCAAGAGTGTAAATACCACATAAAACTAGAATTTACTTAATAACTCATGTGAGTTTCTTTGAATACTATCTTTTTATTTTACCTTCTTAAAGTTGTTAAATAATTAGGCATCAGAATTAAAACTGTAACATTTAATGATGAGGAATGAAAAGGAGGTACATAACCCAGAAGTTTTTTTTCCTTTTAGAGACAGATTATTGCTGTCACTCAGGCTGGAGTGCAGTGGCATGACCATAGCTCACCGCAGCCTTGAACTCCTGGGCTGAAGCAATTCTCCCAGCTCAGAGTGTATGACGTAGCTATGACTATAAACGTGAACCGCCATGCTTGGCTAATTTTCAAACTATGTTTTCTAGAGATGAGGGTTTCACTGCATTGCCCTGGCTAGTCTCAAACTTCTGTCATCAAGCTATTCCCCCATATTGGCTTCCCAGGGTTTTGGGATTACAGGCATGAGTCACCACATCTGGCCCAGAAATGTTCTTAAAAGTCTAAGAAGTAGAGTTAAGTGCTCTTAAGAAATATATAAAGGGGGAAAGTAATATCACAGTTCAGTCACAGTCACTAAAACTGATCAAGGAGTTAAAAAGTTAAGACAAGACTGAGCACTGACACGGAGGAAAAGAAGAGGTTAGGAAGCCCGAGGTGGGGTTGTCAGAGTTGAAAAAGCAGAACCAAGGCATGAGTGAGCCTGAGGTGGGCATGAAGGAGCTCCCTGTGTGCCCTCAGGTGAGGGAGGCAGGCCAGCTCAAGGCCATCAGGTAGGTAGCATCTGATGTGTGAATAGTCTGGACTTAGATAACTTCTCAAAGTGCTTCATAATTAAGAGACTTGGAATGTTTTCATGGGCCATAAAACTAATACCAGGTACAATATAGAAATGACAGAGCATGTCAGTAAATGCAGTAAGCCTTTACATAAACAGATGCCCAGCAGTTGGCTCAGAAGGTGCTGATACATTTTACTTAATTGGGATATATGAAAGAAATACGTTGAAATTAATCTCTTTCTCTGAATGTGCTGCTTCTTTCAGTTAATTTCTTCGTTACTGCCCCCTCCCTTTAATATTTTGACAAGAAAAATTGTTTCAGTCTGGGCGCGGTGGCTCACGCCCATAATCTCAGCACTTTGGGAGGCTGAGGCGGGTGGATCACCTGAGGTCAGGAGTTCAAGACCAGCCTGGCCAACATGGAGAAACCTCATTTCTAAAAAAAAAAAAAAAAATTGTTTCTTGCCAATTTACAGTCGCATAGTTTTAACACCTTTGGCCTTTAATAATGCATTTTATTTATTCTAAATTACATACATTCTTTTGTTATATTTTTAATATATTTACAATTGAGATAGAACTTACAACTAACAGTCTTAGAAAAAAAGCAGTATTCAATGTCAATGCATCTACAGATTTCTTTCTCTGAGGAATGTTTACATTTAGACCTGAGCATGACTGTTTTTTTAAGTCATAATTTTCCCCATCATTCTATCGTGCTGCCAGATTACCTTGTAATTTAAGTGGATAATACAAAAATGGTGGGTGTTAAAATACAGTTATAGTTATAACCCCTAATCATGAAATCAAAAATATTTTCCTAGTTTCTAACACTTTTAGGAGGCTAAAAAATAATTTTTGAAGTTATTCACATATAAGGTGTGTAGTTCCTATGTTTTTACTCTCTGGATGTCTCTAAATCTCTACATGTGCCTGTTTGTGGGGCCTAAAAGTTTATTTAATAGTTGGCAGTCTTTTGTGACAATGAAAAAAAGAGCAGTGTGATTGCTCAGTCTCCTTAGGCTCTTGGGAAAAGATTTAATGGAGAGTACAGAAATAACACAGAGTGTGTGTGTATGTGTGTAAGTTTACTGTCTAATGGTTTAAGTGTCCATTCTACAACATAGCAATATGTGGTATTTGTCATCAGCAGAAATTACAAGTTATATAGAAAATTGTGGTATCCTATAGACATAAACTTAATATTTTCTGAAAACCCCATGGAAATAAACACTAGAAAGTTCCTAGTGAATTCAGTACATATAGTATGTGCAAATGATATGAAACTCATCAAAGTGGAAATATCATTGTTAACAATGGAAAAATGATCGAAATGTGTAAAGCGTGTAATCTAAAAGACAAACACAAGTTAGAGCCTCAATGGTGTTCCTCATTCATATCAGTAGGAACTTTTTCAAGTATCCAAAGCTGAACTAGAAGCTAAAACCGGTGTTATTTGTAACACTGGGCCCTAATATGCCTGTATCTTATTTAGAAAGCAACTTAGCACTACATATTGATTCAGGAAAGAAATCCCACCTTTGGTCTAGTGATTCCACTTCTGAAAATCTTTCCTAAGGATCTCTAAAAAATGTACAAGATACTGTACAAGAAGGTTTTCCTTATAAGAACAAAACTTTGCAAATGCCTAAATCACTAACAATAGGGCATTGGCCAACTAAAGTATAGGAATAACACCTGATGAGCCAATATTTTTCAAATGGGTCAAGATCATTCATAAGAAAATAAAACATAAAGCGTGTACTGCTTAGAGCTGTACATATGTATTTTTACCATGCATAAGGAAACAAAAAGTAATGGTTGTGAGTTTACAGGTAATTTGTAAACAAGGCATTATTTTGGCTCTTGCAAATTTCTGTTCCTAATAAGACATTTCTTCAAGATGTGAGCAAGAGACTTTTACCTATTCCTACCTTTAGTATAATCATCAGTACTGTCATTACTGCTGACTAACCAGGTCTCTTATAGTTGCCAGTTGAAGAAAATCTATCTCAAAATAGTTAAAAATGTTTATTGAGAAATTAATGTGTATAGCCAGGGAGTTAACAGGAGACAGTTAGGTACTACTTGACGAAGGAATCAAATGATCTCCTCAGAACCTGTCTAAGTTATGCTATTCTCTTTTGATCTCTCCTGAAAATAGCCCTCTCCTAATGGCAAAATAAGAGCCATTGGCAACTTCCAGCCAGCTACCAGTCTTGTGGGCCAGTTCCTCCTTTCTCTAGTTCTTGGGAAGTCCCAGATGAATTGCGATTGACTGGCCAACACCTTTGTCAGGCGCCCAGCATATTAACCCCAGGAATGGGGGGAGTGACAGCTTGATACTTGGGCTGATCTTGTTTTATTTCCTGTATACTTTCATTTCTTCCTGATTTTTGTATTGAAATACATAGTAGCACATCTTGGTTTTAGGTGTGGGTGTGTAGGAAGGTGTATGTGTGTGGGTATAAGTCTGCTACTTTTTGATTCTTGTACTTAATTTTCTTGGGGTTCCATGGAAAATTCAAAATTAAATATTATGACACAGGTACTGAAACATAATCTGAATTCTGCAAACATTACTTGTTATGTTTCACACTCAAATGGTAATATATTTGCTTTTTTTGATAGAAGGTAGTGGTGGACTCTCAGAAGCTTTAGCTTGGGAACAGCTATACAAGTCTCTTCCTATCAAGCGGTGCTCCAACGATTTTATTTTTTCACATAGCTAACATTATATCATCAAATGTTCAAATATATGGGAAAAAAACTTGAAAATAACTTTTCTGTGAGTTTTTTACATAAGAATAGTTTTCTCCCAATGAACTTCAAATCATGGAGAAAAAGCAGATTTTTTTAGGTCTGTAATATTCTAGTGAGATGGCAGTATTATTAAAATGGATGATTCAAATTTCTGCTAAATCAGAAACTCCCAGATTATATCTCTACTAGATTCTAACCACTTTAGTTGGAGGGAAGAAAAGGATTCTGGGTAGATAAATTGTGACATGTTGAGTTGGACAGTATTCACTAATAGACTGATCAGTTTTTACTGTAGCAATGTGCACTTTGATTCTGTAAAAGTCAGGGACAGAGTGGATTGTGATTTGCCCACTAAACCCCTTTTTAAAAAGTAGAACAGTTATTAATATGTGGTTTGGAAAATAGTGCCTTAATTATTACTCTGTGTGGATCTTGACCTAATTTCTTACAAGATTGATTAAGATAAGTGGCTTGAGATGGACATTGCTGAGGAGTGTCATAGGTTTTTATTATTTTCCCTTATGGCAACTTTTATTATATGAGGACAAAGTTTGTGTAGTAAAAATTCAAGAATGTGATTTTTAGTCTTGCTTAAATGGATTATCTCACTTTGGTGCAAGATGGACTTTAGTCAGACCTACCTTGACATAGGTAGGGCCAATATTTTTTAGAAGCAACTATAAGATCTGTTTCAAAGTACACTTGATGAAGTCCCCAGTGAATCACGCTGTTGGAAAGAAGTGAGATTTGGGCTTTGGAAATTGAGCGCAAAAGTTAAAAATTATTTTCTGACATGAAACTGTTCTTATAGATAAGAGCATTGAACCTTTTATGCAGTCCACTTAAATATGCCATGATGAATTGCCCCTGAATAAATCACAGCTAAGTAAATGAATTAGCCATGTTATTTTCTGGGGGATATTGGCCAAAAAACAGCTCTCTGTGTTTTAGCATGTTGATATATTGAGTCTAGTATCTGACAGTAATTTTTCCACAGCATCACTTGCTGCTTGAGACTATTCCTAAAATGTGCTGTTAAAATCAGTAGAGAGACAAGTGATTATGTTTTCATTTGATAAGTTGAAGTGATAGATGCAAGAGGCAGATGAGGGGGAAGATCCCCAGAGAATCTGTGACTTGCCCAATCACTGGGAGAATTGAGTGGGGCCACGGAAAGTTTGCACCTTGTACAGAGGGGAGGAGCCTGGCCTCTTCAGCTTGTGTGCCAGGTATTCAATCTTAGATGGGAGCACACTGGCCTCTCGCTTTGCTAAGATTTTTTCCTCCTTTTTGCCAAATAAATTCTGTTCTACTCACCCTTCAATGTGTCCTTGAGCCTAATCTTTCCTGGTTGTGTGACAAGAACCTGGTTTTAGCTAAACTAAGGAGCGAAGTTTTGCATCTGAGGGAGCAGGGCATGTATATGACTTCTCTAGAAATTGCATTAGATTATTTAGCTTTAGTCTCTTTGAAAGTCCTTGACATAGCCCATTTTATCCCATATGTGTACAGAGAGAATATCATTCCCAAGTAGAATTATTATATTTTTGCCTTTATTTCCTACATATTTATTACTAGAAACTTTTTTCAGGACTGCTTAAAGTGATTAAAATGAATGTGTAGCTATTTTGAAAGTCATTTTTGCTATTCACATAAATTATCACACTTTTTTCTCTGTAGATATAGCTTTGGAGCCAAACCCTTCTGATGATCTTCCTCCGAAAATTTCAAACACAGTCTTCCTCTGAAAATCTCAAGCAAATGGTGACACTACATTGTTTTTTCCACCAGGAAGAGGACTGAAAACGCTCTGTCATAATGAGTGTATTATAGAAAAGATTTAGAGAAACTTACATTGGTTTAAATGTTTCAGCTTTTCATATATTCACTTGTCCTATTTTAACATGTGATATACTTCTCTTAGTTGTTACTATGTTAGTGAAAATCATGTAAATTTGTGTTTATACATTTTGCTACCTTTCATCAATGTAATTTGCCACGTGATTTAAGCATAGTCATAGATTTATCTTTATTTATTCATAATTCTTTGTCTTTTGCCCTTTCCCCTTGCTCCAAAGGGTTCATTTTAATGATGAATGATAGAATTTAAGCTTCAGCTTGGTTTTTATTAAAACAAATAAAAAATCAGTTGTTCATCAGTGGGGATTGAATTTGTGATTTCAGCCTCCTCTTATATGGTGCTCTAACCACATGAGTTTATCACATCCAAGTTTATGCTACTCAAAACTTTTAAGATATTAACCTTTTCATGTTAATGTAATATAAATGTAAACATCCACTACTTCTGCTTTTTTTTTAAATGTTATGTTAAATCCTAGTTTGTTTGATTAAAAAGCCATATACAACCAAGTTTTTTAGTTGATTTCAACAGCAAGAATACAAATGAGTGTTCTATAATAATGTTTAAAGTAATGCAGCACAATAAAATATGGGATTTGGTGGGGCTCAGTGGCTCATGCCTGTAATCCCAGCACTTTGGGAGGTCGAGGCAGGTGGATCACAAGATCAGGAGATCGAGACCATCCTGGCCAACATGGGGAAACACCATCTCTACTAAAAATACAAAAATCAGCTGGGTGTGGTGGTGCATGCCTGTGGTCCCAGCTACTTGGGAGGCTGAGGCAAAAGAATCACTTGAACCCAGAAGGCAGAGGTTCCAATGAGCTGAGATAGAGCCACTGCATTCCATTCTGGGAGACAGAGCCAGACTCTGTCTCAAAAAAAAATAGGTTTTTAATGTGCTTTTATGGTTTGTATAGATTTTCCAGTCATTTCTGGTCAGGATTTGTGTTTGCTCACTTTTGCATTGCTACAAAGAAATACCCGAGGCTATGTAATTTATTTTAAAAAGTGTAATTGGCTCCTAGTTCTGCAGGCTTTACAAGCATGGCTTCAATACCTGCTTCTGGTGAGGTCCTCAGTGAGCTTACACTCATGATGGAAGGCAAAGGGAGGGCAGGTGGTTTCACGTGAGAGAGGGGAAGGGGGAAGGGGCCACACACTTAACCAGCTCTCATGCAAATTACCAGAATGAGAATTTGATCATTATTGTGAGGATGGCACCCAGCCATTCATAAGGAATCCACCACCATTACCCAAACACCTCCCAGGAGGCCCTATTTTCAACACTGACAGCCACATATTCAGATGAGATCTGGAGGGGGGAAGTATCTAAATCATATCAGAATTATATTTCTCAGTTCCTTCCAGAGCCATAGGCCTCTCACAGAGTGTGTGGAAGCAGTGAAAGAAAAGTTAAAGCTATTTCATGTCCCTCAGTCTTCAGAGGGAGGAGTGTTTGCCTCCAAGGCCTTCCAGCATCAAAGGAAGAGGCAGTATAGGAAACAAAGCAGGGCTCAGCCTCTCTTGGAGCTTTTATTTTTCTGGCCTTTGTTAGAAAAAAAGATGATTTTGTTTGCTGCAGATACTATGTCTAGTTAGGTTTGCATATTCATTTTAAAATTTAAATTTAAGGTAGGTTACTTTCCAGTTGTGCAAAGACCCCCTTTTTTGTTGTTGTTAATGACATACTTGTAGATGGCCAATACATGATTTGAGATGCTCACAGGGATTCTGGTGCATCCAGAGATTTGTACTTAGTCGTGAACTAGTTCTTAAAGCTGCTACCTCTTAGATTCTGGTAATTAGAGTAAGCTATGTGTAAATGCAGAATGAGAAAATACTAATGAATCATGGCTCATATATGCAACAGTTAAACTTATTTATTAGCTAAATTTCTCATCTGACTTAATTTGTTATGCTTTTTTTTTACAAGAAGATTTTTAAATTTGAATGTAATAGAATATTTTTTTCCCTTCCAAGATGGAGTCTTGCCCTATCACCCAGAGCTAATGTGCAGCAGCACTATCTCGGCTCACTGCAACCTCCCTCTGCCTCCTGAGTTCAAGCAATTCTCCTGCCTCAGCCTCCTGAGTAGCTGGGATAACACTCGTGTGCCACCACCCCCAGCTAAGAATGTAATAGAATATCTGTTAGGACAAAAGGTAAAATCAACATTTTATATTTTACTTTATGAGATTTATTTTTATTTTTTTATTTTTTTAAGACAGGGTTTCTCCATGTTGGTCAGGCTGGTCTTGAACTCCCAACCTCAGGTGATCCACCCACCTTGGCCTCCAAAGTGCTTGGATTACAGGCGTGAGCCACCACACCCAGTCCATACTTTATTAGATTTATTATGCCATGTAATTTAAATTTTCAATTATTGGAAATTATTTTTAATGGAATTTTGTCTCACTTTGCATGGGGGTAATCAATCAGATGTTAGCAACTACTTTATTTCATAATATTTGAATCAGAACTGATTTTTTTAATTCTTGGTGAAAGGAGAAAGAGCAACTACATAAACCATATAAGTAAATAGTCACAAAGTTAAGAAATTCATAGTTTGCTGTAAAATATTGATTCCTTAAAAATAAAATGGGAGGCCAGGTGCGGTGGCTCATGCCTGTAATCCCAGCACTTTGGGAGGCCGAGGCGGGCACATCACGAGGTCAAGAGATCGAGCCCATCCTGACCAACATGGTGAAACCCCATCTCTATTAAAAATACAAAAATTAACTAGGCGTGGTGGTGTGCACTTGTAGTCCCAGCTACTTGGGAGGCTAAGGCAGGAGAATTGCTTGAATCCAGGAGACGGAGGTTGCAGTGAGCCAAGATTGTGCCACTGCACTCCAGCCTGGTGACAGAGCGAGACTCTGTCTCAAAAAATAATATAATATAATATAATATAACATAATATAATATAATATAATATAATATAATATAATATAATGTAATAAAATAAAGTCAGGACTCCATCCTGCTAGAATAGAACTCTTTTTGTGAACTTTGTAAATCTCTTCTATCTTTCCAAGTATCAAATTTATGCAGTAAAGTCTTTATTAGTATGTTCACTTTTTCAAGGATCTGATATGTAAGCTAAATTTTAAGAATCTGGTTATCGTACAATAAGAACACATAGACACAGGGAGGGGAGCACTACACACTGGGGTCTGTTGGGGGGAAATAGGGGAGGAACAGCCGGGGGTGGGGAGTTGGGGAGAGACAGACATAGGTGATGGGGAGGAAGGCAGCAAATCACACTGCCACGTGTGTACCTGTGCAACTGTCTTGCATGTTCTTCACATGTACCCCAAACCTAAAATGCAAACAAAAAAAATGCCAGGATTATTAAGCATAATTTTGGTAAGTTTTAACCCCTAATGGGATTACTCTTGGTTAAATAAATTGAATGGCCAATGGAAAAAAAATAACCAATGTAGAAAGAACATAAAAAATTACCTCTCCCCAACTCCCCACCCCCGGCTGTTCCTCCCCTATTTCCCCCCAACAGACCCCAGTGTGTAGTGCTCCCCTCCCTGTGTCCATGTGTTCTCATTGTACCATAACCAGATTCTTAAAATTTAGCTTACATGTCAGATCCTTACATTATGATCTGTTGGTAAGGACACTAAAGTTTTATCAAATTAGAACATTTATGAAATATGAGAATCTTTAATCAAAGAACATTCTTTCTGTAGTTTAAATGCAGCAATTATAATCCCAGCCATGCTTGCTCATCTTAGCTACCAGGAAGTTAGAAAGAGAGAAAGGTAATTCATAAGACAGCCTGGTACCCAAAACCACTTAGGTTTTCGTGGTCTCTAGTCAACACCTCAAATTATATTGAGAAACAAAACAGGCAGCCAAAGGGAAATGTAAACTACAATTCCAGCAAGCTATAATTTCATCCCTTGTAGTTTGTGCCTCTCCACTGCAAAGTGGCTCTGGTCTACCTGGTCTACAGCTTCCAGTTGGCTTCTTAGAGTGTGTTGCAGACATCTAGCCAAAAGCTCACTATGACTATCTAGAATAGTACTCCCAGAAGCTGTAATGGAGTTGTTCCCATAGTGGGTGGTCACTCCTAAATATCTGTTGGTAATGACACCATGATGATTATGGCAAGTCAAGACTGACTCTGGATGGTCTTGCTCACAATCCCACCCAGATCAACTTGCACAGTCACTTATACATGAGTCATGGTTTTGGTTCTATCGTTGAAATAAAAGGTTTGGTGCAGTGCTTTTGCACATTGGGAGTGAAGAGATTACGTCGAGACCAAGTGTCTCAAACTTTGTTTTTTTTAAAGAGATTGGGTCTCGCTATGTTGCCCAGGCTGGAGTGCAGTGGCTATTCACAGGTGCGATCCAACTACTGATCAGCATGGGAATTTTGACCTGCTCCGTTTCCAACCTGGGCCGGTTCACCCCTCCTCAGGCCACCTGGTGGTCCCCCGCTCCCGGGAGGTCACCATATTGATGATGAACTTAGTGCAGACACCCGATCAGCATAGTGCGCTACAGCCCAGAACTCCTGGGTTCAAGAGATCCTTCAGCCTCAGCCTCTTGAGTAGCTGGGACTACAGGCACGTGCCATCGCACCTGACAAGTGTCTCAAACTTGAGGGTAAGAATGGAGAGTAGAAAGCTGACAATAACAGAAAGGGCCCAGATTTTTGAGTTATCACAGTGATTTCCTGGCTTAAAAATGACTGACATTTTCAAGGCACCTACCATTTACTGGGGATTATTCCAAGGGCTTTTTATGCCTTATCTCATTTTATGTATACAAACAGGCAATTTTATTACTTCTAATTTTTTACGGCTATTTTGTAGATAAGGAACCAGTTTCAGAGGGGAAGTATAGCAGCAAAAAGCTAGTACATGAGGGGAACACCTGGATTTAAACTTAGCCTTCCAGACTCAAGAACTTGGACTCAAGAGCTGGGAAGCATCATGTCAACATTTCCCAAACTTTGGGATCTCTGGAAAACTGTGACAGGATGTTATTTGGTGCACAGATGCTTCATCAAATTTTAAGAAAGTTAAAAAAAAGACATATAAGTTTTTAATTCAAACTACTTAAAATAAATTTGAGAATACAGAGAAAATTATAATAAAGAGAATAATAATTATACTATTATCAGTGATTGATAGTCATTGTATTTTTATTAATTGATAATTAGTAATTGTTAAGAGAAAAAACTAGGAAATCTGAACCGCATTAACATTTATTAAAGTTCTAAAGACTTTACTGTTCATGACAACGGCTTTCTAAAACATTCTTGTGTTCCAATGTGAGGTTACAGGAGTGAAAATATAACAGGTTCATTACCATGGCTTGTCAGTGAGGGTCAGTATTTACTGGCAATTCTGACTGGTTACTCTATAAAAGACTTGACAGGACTTGATGTGCTGAGGAAGGAGAGTCCAGGAGACCCTCCGAAGGTCAGGCTGCAGGAGAAGGATTTATAAAACTGTTTCCTGTAGTGAAGCAAACACCAAAGCTCATGAGAGGCATTATTTTACTAAACAGATATTTTCCTAAGATATTAACCATTTCTGAATTAATTTCTTAAATGCACCTTTCTACTTTATAGAGATGCAGATAAATTCCTCAATATATTTGATGAGCAATTACATGCATTTGCAAGTGTCATTTTTATTGAGGTTGTATTTTTCTCACAGATTTGTGTTTATTTTATGCTGAAGTCAAAGACATATTTAAGTCTTTTTCCCCATGTCATGTTGCATCTAATCATCCTATTTAAGAAGCGTTATTAAAAGCATATGCTGGAATAAGAATTGACCTGCAGCTCTGTTTAATTAGTGAGCTAATGAGAGTAAATATATAATCCATATAACAGAAAATATATCTTTTTAAAAGATAATTGTCACGGGAGGATTCAAGATGGCTGAATAGAAACAGCTCTGGAGTGCAGTTCCTAGCAAGCACAATGCAGAGGGTGAATGCCCACTGCATTTCCAAACAAATTTTCACTGCCCACAGACCAGGAGATTGCCGGTGCTATGAGTTTTTAGCACGGCAGTTACAGCCGGTGCTGGGTTGGTGCACAGAAACTCACACAAATCTGGGCTGCCATTTCAACTGCTGGCTGGAACACCTGGGAGACAGAGCTGCCCATTCAACTGAAAGGGAGGTGGCAGAGACAGGGAGCCAGGTGATCTGGCTCAGAGGGTTCCACCCCCACAAAACAAGCAAGCTGAAACGCTCTGGATTGAAAGTTTTGCAAAACTCTCAAGCGCAGCTGGATCCAGGATGGTCCAGTTCGGTGGGGGGAAGGGTGACCACAACTATGGAGGCAGTCAGCCACTACCGAGGCAGTTCACACAACCGCTGGGCAGAGCCTGCAGCAGCTCAGCAATGCCTCTGCTTGCAGACTGTGACTAGACTACTACATGTGGGGCAGGACATCTATGAAAAAAGGCAGCAGCACAACAGGAACTTATAAATAAAGCCAATCTTCCTAGGATGGGGCATCTGGGAAAAGAGGCAGTTATGACTTCCGCTGCAGCAGACTTAAAAGTACCTGCTCAGCAGCTCTGCACAGAACAACAGAGCTTCCAGCACAGCACTTGAGCTCCTATAAGGAACAGACTGTCTCTTCAAACAGCTCCCTGACCCCCTTATACCCAAAGAGACACCTCATAAAGGAGAGCTCAGGCTGACATCTGGCAGGTACCCTTCTAGAAAAAATATAACAGAAGAAACCAGCAGCAATCCTTACTGTTCTGCAGCCCCCACAGGTGATCCCCAGGCAAGCAGGGTCTGGAGTGGACCTCCAGAAGTTCTGTAGCTGAGGCTATTAAAAGAAAAACTAAGAGACAGAAAGAAAAAACTACATCATCAACAAAAAGGATGTCCACTCAGAGACCCCATCCAAAAGTCACCAACTACAAAGACCACAGGTAGATAAAGCCACTAATATGGGAAGAAACCAGCACAAAAAAAATGAAAACACCAAAACCCAGAATGCCTCTCCTCTTCCAAAGGATCACAACTCCTCACCAGCTAGGGATCAAAGATGGATGGAGAATGAATCTGATGAATTGACAGAAACAGGCTTCAGAACGTGGGTAATAACAAACTTCTCAGAGCTAAAAGAACATATGCTAACCCAATGCAAAGAAACTAGGTACCTAGAAGAAAGGTTAGATGAGATGCAAACAGAACAAACAGCTTGGAGAAAAATATAAACGACTCAATGGAGCTGGAAAACAGCACTAGAACTTCACGAGCATACACTAGTTTCAATAGCTGAATCAACCAAGCAGAAAAAGGATATCAGAGATTGAAGATCAACTCAATGAAATAAAATGAGAAGGCAATAATAGAGAAAAAAGAGTGAAAAGAAATGAACAAAGCCTCCAAGAAATATGGGATTATGTGAAAAGACCTAATCTACATTTAATAAGTGTACTTGAATGTGACAGAGAGAATGAATCCAAGCTGGAAAACACTTCAGAATATTATCCAGGAGAACATTTCCAACCTAGCAAGCCAGGCCACCATTCAAGTCCAGGAAATAGAGAGAACACCGCAAAGATATTCCTCAAGAAGAGCAACCCCAAGGCACATAATCGTCAGATTAACCAGAGTTGAAATAAAGGAAAAAATGCTAAGGGCAGCCACAGAGAAAGGTCAGGTTACCCACAAAGGGAAGCCCATCAGAATTACAGCGATCTCTCCACAGAAATCCTACAAGCCAGAAGAGAGTGGGGGCGGTTATTCAACATCCTTAACAAAAAGAACTTTCAATCTAGAATTTCATAACCAGCCAAACTAAGCTTCATAAGCAAAGGAGAAAGAAAATCCTTTATGAATAAGCGATTGCTGAGAGATTTCATCACCACCAGGCCTGCCTTACAAGAGCTCCTGAAAGATGCACTAAACAAGGAAAGGAACGACCAGTACCAGCTACTCCAAAAATGTACCAAATGGTAAAAAACATCAACACAATAAAAAAGTGCATTAACTAATGGGCAAAGCATCCAGAGAGCATCAAAAGGATGAAATTCACACATAACAATATTAACCTTAACTGTAAATAGGCTAAATGCCCCAATCAAAAAACACAGAGTGACAAATTGGATAAAAAGTCAAGACCCACGGGTGTACTGTATTCAGGAAACCCATCTCATATGCGAGGACACACATAGGCTCAAAAATAAAGGGATGGAGGAAGATTTATTAAGTAAATAGCAAAAAAAAAAAAAAAAAAAAAAAGCAGGAGCTGCAATCCTAGTCTTTGATTAAATGGACTTTAAACCAACAAAGATCAAAAGAGACAAAGAAGGGCATTGCATAACGGTAAAAGGATCAATGCGTCAAGAAGAGCTAACTATCCTAAATATATTTGCACCCAATTCAGGAGCACCCAGGCACATAAAGCAAAGTTCTTAATGACTACAGAGAGATTTAGACTCCCACACAATAATAGTGGGAGACTTTAACACTCCACTGTGAATATTAGACAGATCAATGAGACAGAAAATTAACAAGGATATCCAGGACTTGAACTCAGATCTAGACCAAGTGGACCTAATAGGCATCTACAGAAATCTCCACCCCCAAACCACAGAATATACATTCTTCTCAGCACCACATCACATCTACTCTAAAATTGATCACATAATTGGAAGTAAATCACTCTTCAGCAAATACAAAAGAATAGAAATCATAACAGTCTCTCAGACCACAGGACAATCAAATTAGAACTCAGAATTAAGAAACTAACTCAGAACTGCACAACTTCATGGAAAATGAACAACTGGCTCCTAAATGTTGACTGGATAAATAATGAAATTAAGGCAGAAATAAAGACGTTTTTTGATACCAATAAGAATGAAGACACAGTGTACCGGAATCTCTGGGACACATTTTAAGCAGTGTCTAGAGGGGAATTTATAACAATGAATGCCCACAGGAGAGGTGAGGAAAGATCTAAAATTGACCCTCTATCATCAAAATGGAAAGAGCTAGAGGAGCAACATCAAAAAAACTCAAAAGCTAGCAGAAGACAAGAAATAACGAAAATCAGAGCAGAACTGAAGAAGATAGAGACACAAAAAACCATTCAAAACATCAATAAATCCAGGAGATGGTTTTTTGAAAAGATCAATAAAATAGACAGACTGCTAGCCAGATTAATAAAAAAGAAAAGGGAGAAGAATCAAATAGATTCAATAAAAAATGCTTATCATCACTGGTCTTTTGAGAAATGCAAACCAAAACTACATTGAGATACCATCTCACACCAGTGGGGCGGGGCAGGCGGCGGCGAGGCCTGGCGCGCAGGGCAAGGGCGGCGGCGGCGCAGTCTGCACCATGTCGTACCCGGGGCATCCTGGCGCCGGTGGCGGGTACTACCCAGGCGGGTATGGAGGGGCGCCTGGAGAATGGTGACCATTAAAAAATCTGGAGACAACAGATGCTGGAGAGGATGTGGAGAAATAGGAACACTTTTACACTGTTGGTGGGAGTGTAAATTAGTTCAACCATTGTGGAAGACAGTGTGGTGATTACTCAAGGCCCTGGAAATAAAAATTCCATTTGACCCAGCAGTCCCATTACTGGGTATATATCCTAAGGATTATAAAGCATTCTATTATAAGGACACATGCACATGAATGTTCATTGCAGCACTGTTTACAATAGCGAAGACCTGGAACCAACCAAAATGCCCATCAATGATAGACTGGACAGAAAAAATATGGCACATATACACCATGGAATACTATGCAGCCACAAAAAACGATGAGTTCGGGTCCTTTGTAGGAACATGGATGAACCTGGAAACCATCATTCTTAGCAAACTGGCACAAAAACAGAAAATCAAACACCGCATGTTCTCACTCATAGGTGGGGGTTGAACAATGAGAACACATGGACACAGGGAGGGAAGCATCACACACTGGGGTCTGTGGTGGGGACATTAGGGGAGGGACAGTGGGGGCTGGGGAGTTGGGGAGGGATAACATGGGGAGAAATGTCAAATATAAGTGATGGGGAGGAAGGCAGCACACCACATTGCCATGTATGTACCTATGCAACAATCTTGCATGTTCTTCACATGTATCCCAAAACCTAAAATGCAATTATATATATATCATACATATCATATATATGATAAAGGGGATATCACCACAGATTCCACAGAAATGCAAACTACAATCAGAGATTACTACAAACAACTCTATGCACATAAACCAGTACACCTGGAAGAAATGGATAAATTCCTGGACACTTGTATCCTCCCAAGCCTAAACCAGGAAGAAATTGAAATCTTGAATAGACCAATAACTAGGACTGAAGTTGAGACAGCAATTAATAGCCTACCAACAAAAAAAAGTCCAGGTTCAGTTGGGTTCACAGTTGAATTCTACCAGATGTACAAAGAGAAGCTGGTACCATTCCTTCTGAAACTATTCCAAACAATACAAAAAGAGGTAATCCTTCCCAAATCATTTTATGAGACCAGCATCTTCCTGATGCCAAAACCCAGGAGAGACTCAACAAAAAAAGAAAACTTCAGGCCAATATTCATGATGAACATAGTTGCAAAAGTCTTCAATAAAATACTGGCAAAGCAATTACAACAGTACATCAAAAAGCTTATCCATCATGATCAAGTAGGCTTCATTCCAGGGATGCAAGGCTGGTTCAACATGCAGAAGTCTATAAATGTAATTCACCACATAAACAGAACCGAAGACAAAAACCGCATGATTATCTCAATAGATACAGAGAAGGCCTTCAACAAAATTCAACAGTCCTTTATACTAAAAACTCTTGATAAACTAGGTATCAAAGGAACATATCTCAAAACATTTTATTGTTTTGAGATATGTTCCTTTGATACCTAGTTTGTTTACGACAAACCTACAGCCAATATCATACTGAATGGGCCAAAAATTGGAAGCATTCCCTTTGAAATCTGACACAATACATGGATGCCCTCTCTCACCATTCCTATTCAATAAAATATTGGAAGTTCCAGCCCAAGCAATTAGGCAAGAAAAACAAATAAAGCACATTCAATTAGGAAAAGAGGAAGTCAAATTGTCTCTATTTGCAGATGACATGATTGTATATTTAGAAGACCCTATCATCTCAGCCCAAGATCTCGTGAAACTGATAAGCAACTTCAGCAAAGTCTCAGGATACAAAATCAATGTGCAGAAATCACAATCATTTCTATACACCAATAACAGACTAACAGAGAGTCAAATCAAGAACGAACTGCCATTCACAATTGCCACAAAGAGAATAAAATACCTAGGAATACAACTAACAAAGGATGTAAAGGACCTCTTCTAGGAGAACTACACACCACTCCTCAATGAAATAAGAGAGGACACAGAGGGAAAAGCATTCCATGTTCATGGTTAGGAAGAATCAATAATATGAAAATGGCCATACTTCCCAAAGTAATTTATAGATTCAATGGTATCCCCATCAAGCTACCAAGGACCTTCTTCACAGAACTGGAAAAAACCACCTTAAACTTCATATGGAACCAAAAGAGAGCCCTCATAGCCAAGTCAATTCTAAGCAAAAAGAACAAAGCCAGAGGCATCATGCTACCTGATTTCAAACTATACTACAAGGCTACAATAATTAAAACAGCATGGTACTGGTACCAAAACAGAGATATAGACAAATGGAACAGAACAGAGGACCTGGAGGCATCACCACACATCTACAATCATCTGATCTTTGACAACCCTCACAAAAACAAGCAATGGGGAAAGGATTCCCTGTTTAATAAATGGTGTTGGGAAAACTGGCTAGCCATGTGCAGAAAGCAGAAACTGGACCCCTTTCTGACACCTTACACTAAAATTAACTCCAGATGTATTAAAGACTTAGACATACAACCTAACACCATAAAAACCCTAGAAAAAAAATCTAGGCAAAACCATTCAGGACGTGGGCATAAGCAAGGACTTCATGGCTAAAACACCAGAAGTACTGACAACAAAAGCCAAAATAGACAAATGGGACCTAATTAAACTCCAGAGCTTCTGCATGGCAAAAGAAACAGTCATTAGAATTAACTGGCAACAAAGAGAATGGGAAATAAATTTTTCAATCTACCCATCTGACAAAGGGCTAATATCCAGAATCTACAAAGAACTAAAACAGATTCACAAGAAAAAAAAAAACCATCCAAAAGTAGGTGAAGGATATGAGCAGACACTTTTCAAAAGAAAATATATATAAGGCCAAGAAACATATGAAAAAATGCTCATCATCACTGATTATTAGAGAAATGCAAATAAAAACCACGTTGAGATACCACCTCACACTGGTTAGAATGGCAATCATTAAAAAATCTGAAGACAACAGATGCTGGAGAGGATGTGGAGAAATAGGAACACTTTTATACTGTTGGTGGGAGTATAAACTAGTTCAACCATTGTGTAAGACAGTATGGTGATTCCTCAAGGACCTAGAAATAGAAATTCCATTTGACCCAGCAATCCCATTACTGGGTATATATCCAAATGATTATACATCATTCTATTATAAGGACACATGCACATGTATGTTCATAGCGGCACTGTTTAGAATAGCAAATACCTGGAACCAACCCAAATGCCTATCGATGATAGACTGGACAGGGTAAATGTGGCACATATACACCATGGAATACTTTGCAGCCATAAAAAATGATGAGTTTATGTCCTTTGTAGGGACATGGATAAATCTGGAAACCATCATTCTCAGCAGACTGACACAGGAACAGAAAATCAAACACCACATGTTCTCACTCATAGGTAGGTATTGAACAGTCAGAACACATGGACACAGAGAGGGGAGCATCACACACTGGGGTTCGTTGGGGTGGGCCAAGGGAGGGACAGCAGTGGGGTGGGGAGGTTGGGGAGGTATAACATGGGGAGAAATGCCAAATGTAGGTGACTGAGGGATGGAGGCAGCAAACCACGCCTATGCAACAATCCTGCATGATCTGCACATGTACTCCAGAACCTAAAGTACAATTTTAAAAAAAGATAAGTTTCAGTAGCATCAAACAATATACATTTTTGTAAATACTTTTAGCACATATACATGATTTTTGTGAAGAGAAATAAAAAACAATTTAAATTTAAATCAACTTAAATGGTATGAAAATTAAAAGACGTACTTCCTCAGGTACATAATAGCCGTATGTAGATAGTGACCATTGTATTGAACTGTGCAGCCTTAAAACCTCACGGTTACAGAAAACTAAATGTGTTTTTTTCAAAGTTTATTGCAGAGAAGAATGATTTATGGTCAGTAAATAAGACTATAAGCCTGAAAGTAGTTTACATTTTTATAGAATTCTCCAGGAAAAAGAGTAGAAAGGAACATACAGATTTTCTGAGCTTGAGCCCATTTTTTTTTTACTGAATGTTGATGAGTATTGAATCATTATGGTATATTAAAATTCCACTGTTCACATTTTAGAGACTAAAAGACATCTCACCAATCCAAAGAGTTCTAAGTGACAGATAGGCACAAGTGTGAGCACTGCTGTCTTAAGAATACTTCATTTTTTCCCCAATGGATACTTAGATTACATCCTTTTTTCTTTCAGTGAGAAAAGATGCCAAAGGAATACTTTGAGTGTGTTTCTGAACACAAGTTTATTTACAGATTTGTTTATTTTCTTTTTAAAGCCATGAACCTAACAGCTGAATTTGCAATAGTAGCTTTGGTAAGATATTTTTTATTTACAAAGTGTTTTTAGAAGTCCGTCTTTGTACACAGAGTATGGTGCTGTTTTTAAATAAAAGTTGGCTTCTGGGCTGGGCGTGGTAGCTCATGCCTGTAATCCCAGCACTCTGGGAGGTCAAGGCAGGTGCATCACCTGAGGTCAGGAGTTCGAGACCAGCCTGTCCAACATGGCAAATACCTGTCTCTACTAAAAATACAAAAATTAGCCAGGCGTGTGGTGAGTGCTTGTAATCCCAGCTACTCAGGAGGCTGAGGCAGGAAAATCACTTGAACCCAGAAAGCAGAGGTTGCATGAACCAAGATCATGCCACTTCACTTCAGCCTAGGTGGCAGAACAAGACTCTGTCTCAAAGAAAAAAATGTTAGCTTCTGAAATTGTTATCAAAACTTTAAGAGAAACTTATGAAAGCAAAGTAAATACACACATTCCAGTTGAATCATCATTGTGGCTTAAAATGTTGCCATTGCATTTTTACAATAGAATCATTGCTATTGGCCAGGCGTGGTGGCTCACGCCTGTAATCCCAGCAATTTGGGAGGCCGAGGTGGGTGGATCACGAGGTCAAGAGATCAAGGCCATTCTGGTCAACATTGTGAAACCCCGTCTCTACTAAAAATACACAAAAATTAGCACATGGTGGCACGTGCCTATAATCCCAGCTACTCAGGAGGCTGAGGCAGGAGAATTGCCTGAACCCAGGAGGCAGAGGGTGCAGTGAGCCGAGATCGTGGCACTGCATTCCAGCCTGGGTAACAAGAGCAAAACTCCATCTCAAAAAAAAAAAAAAAAAAAAAAAAGAATAATTGCTATTAAGGTCAGCAGGAGAGATTTCTGATTTCTCCCCCAACACTTCAGTGCACATGCAGTTGGGATGGGGAGCAGTAACAAAACCATCTGCTCAATGGGCAGAGATGGATTCCAGTGGAACTCTGAGCTGGGTCCCAGGCTGCATTTCTCAGGCAGTTCTAATGCAGGCTGTGATTGAGAGCTGCTGCCCTGTCATCTTCATTCCTTGGGTGATGAGTCTTAATCTACCTTTGCTGATCACTTGTGCCTGCTCATGAAATTGCCTGGGAATGTGGTTCCAGCAGTACTGGGACACAAGCTTCGCTAGTTAGTCTACCAAGCCATAGCTGTTTTCTTACATTTACATCATCCCTACAGAATTCCTCTTCTGAATAATAAATTCTATTCAAATTGTTGAAATTATTTTACTCCTTTTCACAGCAAAACCTACAGAGGAAAGTCAACAGCATAGCTGGGAAGGAAAGAATACTTAGGTCAATACTTACTTATTTATCACCCAATTAGAGTTTAGGAGGGAAGGCTTCTGACGTGCACTTGAATCAAAGACACCAATGGGTACTGGACCAGACAGGCCTTTTCAAGGAGCTGCAAGTCATTTGGGCCTCCTAGCACATGCTGGAGGAAAGCAGAAGTGGTGCTTCCAGATGTAGAGAGATAGGGAGAGTTTTGTACTTAGGCTAAGCTCAATGTGCTTTTTAGATAGCAGAGTGGCAGTGTCTAGTCATCATTTGAATGTATAGGACTAGAGTATGAATTTGAGGTAGAGATGCATTATGAAGAGTGATAGCAGCTGTTCAAATGCAGAGTAAGTGTGTAGAATAAAATTGGACAAGCCAGGCATGGTGGGTTCATGCCTTTACTTCTAGCTACCTGGTGCCGAGTCTGTTCTGCAGACTCTGGCCAAAGGACAGATGAAAGAAATATTCAGATGCAGATCTTTTGTGTGAGACCAGCTATGGGGCTGCTGGAAGAGTGAGCAGTCCTAATAAGCCAGAGCCTCTTGTATTTATGCAGTACAGATATAATGCTGAGAGCCTTGGAGTCATCACAGTTGGTGGGTAATAAACATTGTCATCCTCCTTTGCAGGGAGCAGTCTTGCACATAGATGATCAAAGGTTGGTTTCTGGGAGGATATACGTAAACAAACTTATCTAGATAAATCCCTTTACACTTCCTTGTTACCTACTCCTCGCCCTAAGCCTCAGGGTAAGAAAATTAGCTGCCTTCAGCTTTATTCTCTCCCAAAGCTTTGCAAAACCCTCTGACCTTTCTAGAAGTTTTTTGACTTTCCTTATGGTGGGATTTGCTCTCCCTCTTTTCTGTTTTTTTTTTTTTTGCATCAGGTTTTGTTGATTGAAGAGTACAGACATGTTTAGCAAGAGGTTTATCAGGTGTAGCAGTTACAGCTTGTTTTCCGGCTTTGCATCCTAGAATTAGTAAATAACATGAGACAAACATGAGTATAATTAGTAATATTCTTTTCTAATCAAGGAGTGACCCCAGGAGTGGGGATGTCTATCCAGGAGAGAGATTCCTGCACATCCTTCCATGTGGCTGTTTGTTAGGTGTGTAGATCTATGGTGTTTAGGGATTTTAGAATTTTAGTTTTACATTGATTTATGTCTGCTGTTAAATTATCATGTAAGTTTCCCCAGCAGTGTTGCTTTACCTCATCCCAACTATGTATTGTTTGATTCCAAGGTAGAGAGGCAAGATATGCTTATGATCCCAGTCGCAGTTTAATTACTGTCAGAATGCCAGTGCATCTTGTCATTTCCCTACATATTCAAAGGCAACCTTAAGGGCTTGCAGACATGCAAGGTTTTGATCTATACCCTGCTGTAGGAGGAGTTCACCAGACACATTTCTGGCCAAGCTGTCTACAAACGTAGCTGTCTGTACTGACTCAGTAATAGATACAACAGCAACTTGAGCAGTGATTAGGATGACGATGGCTGAGACTGAGGGCTATAAGTGTACCTGTGAATCTTTTGCATCTGACCTGGAAGAGGGCACATTCTAAGGTGGCAAGGGCAGAGGAACTGTAACAATCACATGTCAAATTGACCAGTACGGATGCCTCAGATTGTCTTCTTAATACCATGACACTAGTAATATTTAAATTAGATATATTGTCATTAGTGATACATGAGGCGAACCAAGTCTGTTTCTGTACTTGAGTTACAAACATGGAGTTTTGGGGTGTCATGGAAATATTGATTCCCATAAGAAAAACATATGGATGGATAGTGCAAATCAGGCACTGATCTGTGTAATTATGAATAGAGGTCATAGTATAATTGTTATTGGAATTATGATATACACCATGCCAGGTGTTAAGGTTGGTGCTAAGATGTCCTCGGTGCCATAAAGTGCCTTGGGGTGGCATGAACTCTACTTGGGGTCTGGGATACCCCATCTCCCCATCAGCCAAAATCATAGGGGAATGAGACATACCTATGAAGCTGTGATTGATGCCACGATGAATACAGACATCAGTGTGGTCGGCCTGCAAATGGCTGTGGGGGATCCGGTTTATGATGTTACAGTTGCCTAACTGGAGGCTATGGGCTTGTCCCCTGTGACAGACCTCCCAGCCAAAGTGGAATCCATTACTTTCTTGGCTTTGTTCTTTAGCACAGGGAGGAATGTTGGGGAAGGTGGCATTAGTTGTATTGCCTGGTTTGAGGCTAACCAAGAATGTTAAGGCATTTCCTTTGACATGATGTATCCATAATTGTGTCTGGGCAGGTATACAGTAAGGATTGGAACTTTTATAACTTACAGCGGGAGGATTGTGGAATGATATGTAGTGTTACCTGGCACCTCAGTCAAATGTGCGCCATTAATGAGGAACCCTACCGAGGGTAAGTCGATTCCTCCTAGCCAAGCAGTTACATTATCAGAGTCTGGGAAGCGGGTGTCTGCCTAGGTAACAGGGTGGACAAAAGGCAGATCTAAGAGATAAGTCCAACAGAGTGTAGCAGGTATGGGTTGCAGGCAAAGTGAGAGAATAAGAAAAATTAACACTCTACAAGAGTTGCAATGTACAACTGAAAGCATAACAAGGAATAAATTATCTGAAATCAATGGTGTTTGTGTCTGGAGCCAGATTTGCTCAATCTCCTGAGTTGTCTTCTTCAGCATCTCCCAGGCAATGTCTGAGGCCTGTGTTGTTCAAAGAAGCCACATCATTCAGGGCTGTGGGTCCTTTGGGGTCATTTCCTTCATTTCTGGTACCTGATTGGGTCCTGGCCACACCATGGTAAGGTTTGATGAATCGTGCTGGAATCCAAAGAGGGCTCAAGGGGGTGTGAACACAACTATATCTTGTTCCCCACATTAGAAAATTATTTGGACCACACCATACATTCCTAGTTACATCTTTCCATAATATGGCAGGTTTTATGTCTTGAGAGGTTTTGGCAAAGTGCTTTTCTATAGCTGATTGAAATTTATCATTTAAATTTAAGAAATTAAGGGTAAATAAGGTTTGTGCTAGTAGTGTTGCAGGGTTCTTACTCATATTCCCCTTTTCTGTTTTCTGAGCATATTTTTAAGGGTGGAGTGGGCATGTTCTACCATGACCTTTCCTTGGGGGTTATTGGGATGCCTGTGGAATGTTGGATGCTCCGTGTGTGATAAAATTGTTGAAATTGTGAACTAACATAAGTCAGACCATTATCAGTTTTAATTTTTGTGGACTGCCCCATAAACACAAAAAGTTAAAAGATGTGTAATGACATATCAGGGGGACTCTCCAGGAAGAGCCTGAGTGCTAATTAGGTGGGAATTTGTATCAACAGATACAGGTACATATCTTAGTTTTCCAAATTCAGGGATGTGCGTAACATCTGTTTGCCATAGCCGATTAGGTTCTAGTCCTCTAGGATTAACAGCTGTTGAAGGAGGGGACATGTCTGTGAGCTGGCACTCTGGGTGTTGCAGGATAATCTGTTTAGCTAGTCTTTGGGTAATCATAGTTGTTTAGTTAAGTTTCTTCAATTTTGGTAGAAACACTGATGTGATTGGGTGGCTTGGGCAAGCAGTGATGTCATAACCTGCAGGACTGCTTGATCATTGCCATAAGCCAGTGGGCCAGGCAGCAATCTGTGGGCTTGAATATGTGTGACAAAAATATGATGCATACATTGATCCAGCAATTGTCAAAGTTGAAGTAAAAGTGCACATGGGGTGGGCTCGAGAGTGGACTTGATGAGGGCTGTTTCAAGGTTCTGCAATAAATAAACAGAATAAGCGGAGTCACTAGCAATATTGATAGGCTGAGCAAAAAAAGTTTCCAGGGTCAATATTAGGGCTTCAACCTCAGCTATCTGAATGCTAGTAAATCCAGATCAAGTGAGGGAGTTATGCGGTTCCCACAAGATAGCCACTCTCCATTTTTACCAGAGCCATCAGTAAAAAGCATTGAAGTGTTAGGTATAAAGGAGGAACTACCTTTGTAGGCATAACTACAGGAGTACAAGATAAGAACTGAAGTGGTTTGGCAGTGGGAAGGGCATGTTCTATATGGCCTATATAATCAGAGAGTGCTGGCTGAAGGTCTAGAGATAGAGGCAGGACTGCTTCAAATTGTTTTTTACTCAAGGGAATTCTTATGACATTGGGGCCATAACCTAGCAATAGATTGCATTATCTGGGGCCTGTATAGATGACCTTACTAACTAGAGACAGTGTTTTAGCTCCAAACCCATTTGAGGAAGTGCAGCCCTGGAGCCATCTCTTCTATTAATGCTGCTGGGGAATGTTTAGTAGGAAAAACAAGCAGTTGGACTCAATATCATGCATCTATGTGATCTAGTTGACTCTGAGAAATAGTTTGCTCTCTTTCCTCAATTTCCTTTTTTGTTGTAGGGGTTAAATACCTGGGCGAGTCTAGAGCTGTATTGCTCTGTAGGGTAGAAAACAGGTTTTGTAACTTATCAGTAGTTATGCCCAAAGTGGGGTGAAGTCAGTTAATATTGCCCAGTTACTTTTGACAATCATTTAAGGTATGTAACTTACTAGTATTTAATTTAACCTTTTGAGGTCTTACTGACCAGGAAGTTAGTATGTAACCAAGATATTTCCGAAGAGAGGACATCTGAACTTTTTCAGGTGTTATGATTAAACCTCTTAACTGTGTATTCCTTATACTAGAAGCATAGAAACTCAAAAGTACTGGTCCTATTGGGGCTGCTAGTAAAATTTCATCCATATAATGAATAATCTTGCAATTAGAATTTTTTTTTCTACTGGGGAGCAAAGCCTTATTTACATGGTGGAACTGTTCAGCATTCCATCAGGTAGTACTTTCCAATGAAATTGGCAAGCTGGCCTTTCATTATTGATAGCTGGTATTGTAAATGCAAATTATTCTCTGTCCTGTTCTGCAAGGGAGACAGTATAAAAACAATCTTTTAAGTCAATAGTGACTATAGGTCAATCTTGAGGAATTGCCATGAGGGAAGGGCCCATGTTGAAGGGGCCCCATAGGTTTCAAATTGGCAGTGATAGCCCATAAGTCATGCAAAATTCACCATTTGCCAGACGTTTTGGGAATGATACAAATGGGTGAATTCCAGGGGCTGTTTGATGGTTCTATGTGGCCGGCTTTTAACTGTTCTTCAACTAGTTCATGGGCTCGTTGTAGTTTCTCTCCCTTTAAAGGAATGTTCTACCCAAATTGGATCTTGAGAAAGTCATGTCAGGGGTAAGGGAGGAATTACAACAGTGGCCATTATTAGAAATGGGTCTGCAGAGTGGCACCCTCCCCATTGGGCTAATAGGTCCCATACCAAAGATTAACAGGATGGTTATGATTAGAGGTGGTATAGCTGCTTTTCTTCTCTCCAAATCACATGTTAGGGAGCATGTGCTCTGCTTGGCTGTGTGTGCTTCCTGATGCTGGCAAGTATTTGTTTCCGAGTGACTCAAGGCCAAGTTTCTGGCCAGTTTTGATTACTAATGATTGAAATATCCACTCCTGTGTCAAATAAGCCAGTAAAGTTTTTATTTCTAATTTTTAAGGTACTCATGGGTCTCTGATCAGTAATTTATTGGTTCCAATATACTGCTGTGGCTCCCATGCTTCCAAAACTGCCCTTTTCCCTTTCCTTTCCCTGGGTGTTGGGGAAAAGTTCCCTCGAACCTGGAAATTCCAAGTGCGCACCAATGACTTACTGACTGTGCAGTCTCCTTACCTTCATTTTTGGGGATTCCTTTGCAATCCATTGCAGCATACCTCACATGGGGCACAAGCTGCAAAGTCTGTCCCGCAGACTCTGGTTGAACGATGGATGAAAAAGGAGTATTCAGATGCATGTATTTTGTGTGAGAGCAGCTGGGGGGCATCCCTGATAAGCCAGAGCCACTTGTATTTATTCAGTATAGACATAAAGTTGAAAGGCTGGAGCCAACACAGTTGGTGCGTAATAAACATTGTCATTCTCCTTTGCAGGGAGCAGTATCAGGAGCAGATATGAAAGGTCAATTTCCTGACAACCTAAGTAAACAAACTTATCCAGAAAAATCCTTTTTTTTTTTTTTTTTTTAAACCAAAAAACATTTTTTCATTTAAAAAAGTATTTAGAACACATAAAACAAGGCAACATTTATTCTTTTTTCTCATCTTCTGGTATGGGATCTGTTGGGGGCTCCTCCACTGTTGCACTGTTGCTCTCCGAGCCAGTGTTGCTATCACTGGTTCCTTCCTCTGCCATACTGTCGACCCCCTCCTGCCCACTCTCCTTGTCCTCAGGAGTAGACGTGCCTTCTTCACCGTTTTGTTGGTTCTCTGTCGTTTCTTCAAGGTGTGTCTCCTCTGTCTCCATTGGAATGTTCTCGTCGTCCTTCTTCTCCTCGCCTTTGTTGGCTGCTTGTTCTTCCTCAGGAACGATGCTGCTCTGACTGCGTTCAGCTTGCTTTGCTGCCTCCTTCTCCCTTTCCTCCTGCCTTTTGCGGGCCTGTTCCTCTGCCTGTGCAATCTCAGCTGCAATTTTCTCCATATCCACTTCTACTTTCAGACCGCACAACCTTTTAAGTTCATTGTTAAACGAATCTGTGCTTTCCAGGAATTTCCTCTTCTTCTCCTGGTGTCGTTCCTCTATCTGAAGAAGTTCAGCTTCTAGTTTTCGCTGATGAACCATTAAGGACTGGACCTGTCGTTTGAGGACCTGCATTCTAGCTGTTGTGACAACTGACCGAACGTCTGGCACCACACTCTCACTAAGGATTTCACTGATGAGGCGGTGGTTTCTCTGGAAACGGGCGGTGGCTGTATGCTTCATTGAAAAGCCATCATCGTAATCATCTGGATCTTCAGCAGGCTGAATGCTCATGTACGGTTCTCCTTTCTCCATGTGAGACTGTCTCTGTCGACTTTCTTCCTCTAAAGCAGCTTCTGCACGACTTTTTGCATTTATGTAAGCAAGGTACGCGGGGGAATTATGATAGGCCTTCATAGATTCATTGTACTCTATCTTTTCTGCTTCGTATTCGTTTAAATATTCTTGTTTTTCTTCATCAGTGAGATCTCGCCACATGCCACCAATAATCTTGCCAATCTCCCACAACTTTAGGTCAGGGTTGGAAGCCTTTACTTGGTCCCAGACCTTTCTGCTGTACCTCATGTAGGGCATCAGCGGCTTATCTGGTGGCTTTGGGGGTTTTGGAATCGTAATACCAGAGGATGCCGTGACCCGGCTGTTGGTGCCCGGGTTCCCTCCCAGCCTGTAGTTGTTGTAGGCGAGATGACTGTATGGATTGTATCCCACAAACCCTGGTGTGCTGGGCATTTGTGTTGCAGGAGCTGGGGTGGGAGGTGGGGCATAAGATGGTCTTTTTGACATTTTGGAAGATTAAGTTCTCAGTTCCTTAAGAATGAATCTGAGACACCGCGGGCAGAAAAAGCGCCCGCAGCTCCGGCTTCGCTTCCCTTTGTCCCGCGCACCTTTTTTTTTTTTTTTTTTTTTTGAGACGGAGTTTTTCTTGTTACCCAGGCTGGAGTGCAATGGCGTGATCTTGATTCACTGCAACCTCCAGTTCAGGCAATTCTCCTGCCTCAGCCTCCTGAGTAGCTGGGATTACAGGCACATGCCACTGTGCCCAGCTAATTTTTGGTATTTTTAGTAAAGATGGGGTTTCACCATGTTGACCAGGATGGTCTTGATCTCTTGACCTTGTGATCCACCCGCCTCGGCCTCCCAAAGTGCTGGGATTACAGGTGTGAGCCACCCCACCTGGCCCCTGATAAATCCTTTTATACTCCCCTGTTACCTACTCCTCGCCCTTAGCCTCAGGGGAAGATAATTAGCCACCTTTAGCTTTATTCGTTTCCGAAGCTTTGCAAAACCCTCTGACCTTTCAAGAAGGTTTCCATCTTTCCTTATAGCTTCTCCCACCACCTTGACAAATCTCCTACACTTGGGAGGCTGAGCTGGTGGGATTACTTGAGCCCAGTAGTTTTAGTCCAGCCTGAGCCACATGGCGAGAACGTGTATTTTAAGTAAAGAAAAAAAATAAGGCCAGGTGTGGTGGGTCACCCTTACAATCCCAGCACTTTGGGAGGCCGCAGCGAGAGGATTGCTTGAGCTTGGGAGTTCAAGAATAGTCTTGGCAATAAGGGGAGGCCCCCATCTCTACAAACAAATCAATAAATTAGCCAGGCATTGTGGCACATGACTGTAGACCCAGGTTCATGGTAGATAGAGACAGGAAGATTACTTGAGCCTGGGAAGCGGAGGCTGCAGTGAACCATGATCATGCCACTGCACTGCAGCTTGGGCAACAAAGTTAGACAGTGTCTTTAAAGAAGATTTAAAAAATGGATAGAAGATAGTTCTATAAGGACTATTAGTAAGGCACAAGCCCTCAGAGGAATGGCTACTAGAGCAGGAGGAGAAAAAGCAGGAGAGGATAATAAAAGAGCTCAAGATAAAAGAGTTTGCTGTCCCAGTGCTGACTTTGCCAAAAAGTGACTTATTCCATAAACACTCACTGGATGCTGACTCTGTCATTCTTCTCAGTGCTGGGTAGAGGAGAGGACAGGTTGAACACAGTTCTTGCCTTTATGAGCTTATGTTCTAGTGAGAGACAAGCAGTTTTTCAGGTAGTGTCAAATAGCAGGAAGAGGAAGCAGGATGAAGGGATACAGAGTGAAGGATACAGAGTGTTGGGGGGGTCGCTACTTTAGACAGAATCATAAGGAAGAGTCTCTCTAGAGAGCCAACAGTTGACCAGTGACCTGATCGAAGCAACGAAGGGAAGAAGTGCTGGCATTACAGGCAGCAGAGACAAGAACGTGTTTCACATCTGTTCACAGAACAGATGGCAAGGTGACCAGTGTGATCAGAGAGAGGAATAAGAAAAGCTGCGGAGATGAGGCCGCACAGGCAGAGCCACTGTTCACACAGCTGTTGGGCTTGTAGGTCATAGGAAGATGTTCATGTTTTCCGATTTGATGGGGGAGGGACTCATGGTAGATCCTGAGCAGGGGAGTGAGTGCTGTTAATAAAGAGGATGTGCTGACTGCTGTGGGGAGGGTAGGCTTTGGTTGAGAGGCAGATTGGAGGCAGAGAAGAGAGCTAAAAAGCAATGAGAGTAATACAGGTGAGCAGTGACAGATTGTGGCTCATAATCAACCCAGGCAGACTACCAGTGAAGGTAAACATAAAAGGCATTGGAGACAGATGACAGAAGGGTCACTTAATGCAGGCATTGGGGTTACCCCAGCAGTTAGGCAGACAGCAGTGTCCTGTACAAGATTAGAAAAGGCTTGGGGAGTTGAGTGTTGGGATGGAGACCTCCAGTTTGTAAGTGTGAAGGCACCAGAGACCTTGGCAAGAGAAGCGTTGGAAGAGTAATGTCACCTGGGCAGGCAATGTACATTAAGGAGAATTGGAAGATGAGGAGCTGGCATGAGGGCATGGTGCTGTGGGCAGCAATGAGAGGACATGGCTGAAGGAGTAGTGGGGAGTGGGATGCAAAGAAAGGAAACACAGTCAGATTGGAGAACATTACAACTAGAAAGGCATAACATCTTCATAAAGAGGTGATTGTAGGAACAGTGTTCTGTAAACATGGGACAGGATAGACTGCACTGGGTTGGCATCAGTGGGAAAAAAGAATTCTGTGTCAAACTGACCCGGGGGAAAAGTACTGATCATTGTCAGCAGGTCAGCAGCTTAGCAGTAAGGTGACAGGACGTTGAGGGCTTCCAGTGTTGTTTCAGTGCTCTCTGATTCCTAGACAGAGAGCGAGGTTCATTCTCAAAATACTTGAGAGTTTCCAGCTGGGGGAAATGGAGCAGAATCTCCGTAAAACACATCATCCTCAATAGCCATTTGTTTTTGAAAATGTAGCTGAGTTTGGAGAACACTTCCACCTCTGAACTGACAATTATAACCTTGAGAAAAGAAATGAACTCATGTAAAATAAACTTTTCCCCTTTGTTTTGACACAAAGAGTTCACGTAGCTCACAAATATACTCTTCTGCAGAGCACCCTCTGCACAATACCCTTTTTTTTTTAATTTTTTATTGGATTTTAGGTTTTGGGGTACATGAGCAGAGCATGCAAGACTGTTGCGTAGGTACACACATGGCAGTGTGCTTTGCTTTTCTTCTCCCCTTCACCCACATTTGGCATTTCTCCCCAGGCTATCCCTCCCCACCTCCCCCTCCCACTGGCCCTCCCCTTTTCTCCCCAATAGACCCCAGTGTTTAGTACTCCCCTTTCTGTGTCCATGTGTTCTCATTTTTCATCACCCACCTATGAGTGAGAATATGCGGTGTTTCATTTTCTGTTCTTGTGTCAGTTTGCTGAGGATGATATTCTCCAGATTCATCCATGTCCCTACAAACGACACGAACTCATCATTTCTGATTGCTGCATAATATTCCATGGTGTATATGTGCCACATTTTTCCAATCCAGTCTATTATCAATGGGCATTTGGGTTGATTCCAGGTCTTTGCTATTGTAAACAGTGCTGCAATGAACATTCGTGTACATGTGTCCTTATAGTAGAACGATTTATAGTCTTTTGGATATATACCCAGTAATGGGATTGCTGGGTCAAATGGAATTTCTATTTCTAAGGCCTTGAGGAATCGCCACACTGTCTTCCACAATGGTTGAACTAATTTACACTCCCACCAACAGTGTAAAAGTGTTCCTTTTTCTCCACATCCTCTCCAGCATCTGTTGTCTCCAGATTTTTTAATGATCGCCATTCTAACTGGCGTGAGATGGTATCTCAATGTGGTTTTGATTTGCATCTCTCTGATGACCGGTGACGATGAGCATTTTTTCATATGATTGTTGGCCTCATATATGTCTTCTTTCGTAAAGTGTCTGCTCATATCCTTTGCCCACTTTTGAATGGGCTTGTTTGTTTTTTTCTTGTAAATCTGTTTGAGTTCTTTGTAAATTCTGGATATCAGCCCTTTGTCAGATGGGTAGACTGCGAAAACTTTTTCCCATTCTGTTGGTTGCTGATCCACTCTAGTGACTGTTTCTTTTGCCGTGCAGAAGCTGTGGAGTTTCATTAGGTCCCATTTGTCTATTTTGGCTTTTGTTGCCAATGCTTTTGGTGTTTTGTTTATGAAGTCCTTGCCTACTCGTATGTCCTGGATAGTTTTGCCTAGATTTCCTTCTAGGGTTTTTATGGTGCCAGGTCTTATGTTTAAGTCTTTAATCCATCTGGAGTTAATTTTAGTGTAAGGTGTCAGGAACGGGTCCAGTTTCTGCTTTCTGCACATGGCTAGCCAGTTTTCCCAACACCATTTGTTAAACAGGGAATCCTTTCCCCATTGCTGGTTTTTTCCAGGTTTATCAAAGATTGTATAGTTGTAGATATGTTGTGTTGCCTCCGGTGTCTCTGTTTTGTTCCATTGGTCTATATCTCTGTTTTGGTACCAGTACCATGCTGTTTTGATTACTGTAGCCTTGTAGTATAGTTTGAAACCCGGTAGTGTGATGCCCCCCGCTGTGTTCTTTTTGTTTAGAATTGACTTGGCTATGCGGGCTCTCTTTTGGTTCCATATGAAATTCATGGTGGTTTTTTCCAGTTCTGTGAAGAAAGTCAATGGTAGCTTGATGGGGATAGCGTTGATTCTGTAAATTACTTTGGGCAGTATAGCCATTTTCACGATATTAATTCTTCCTAACCATGAACATGGAATGTTTCTCCATCTGTTTGTGTCCTCTCTGATTTCATTGAGCAGTGGTTTGTACTTCTCCTTGAAGAGGTCTCTTACATTCCTTGTGAGTTGTATTCCAAGGTATTTTATTCTTTTTGTAGCAATTGCAAATGGCAGTTTGTTCTTGATTTGGCTTTCTTTAAGTCTGTTATTGGTGTAGACGAATGCTTGTGATTTTTGCACATTGATTTGATATCCTGAGACTTTGCTGAAGTTGCTTATCAGTTTCAGGAGTTTTTGGGCTGAGGCGATGGGGTCTTCTAGGTATACTATCATGTCGTCTGCAAATAGAGACAATTTGGCTTCCACCTTTCCTATTTGAATACCCTTTATTTCTTTTTCTTGCCTGATTGCTCTGGCTAGAACTTCCAGTACTATATTGAATAGGAGTGGTGAGAGAGGGCATCCTTGTCTAGTGCCAGATTTCAAAGGGAATGCTTCCAGTTTTTGCCCATTCAGTATGATATTGGCTGTTGGTTTGTCATAAATAGCTTTTATTACTTTGAGATACGTTCCATCAATACCGAGTTTATTGAGGGTTTTTAGCATAAAAGACTGTTGAATTTTGTCAAATGCCTTCTCTGCGTCAATTGAGATAATCATGTGGTTTTTGTTTTTGGTTCTGTTTATGTGGTGAATTACGTTGATAGACTTGCGTATGTTGAACCAGCCTTGCATCCCCAGGATGAATCCTAGTTGTTCGTGATGAATAAGTTTTTTGATTTGCTGTTGCAATCGGCTTGCCAATATTTTATTGAAGATTTTTGCATCTATGTTCATCATGGATATTGGCCTGAAGTTTTCTTTTCTCGTTGGGTCTCTGCCGGGTTTTGGTATCAGGATGATGTTGGTCTCACAAAATGATTTGGGAAGGATTCCCTCTTTTTGGATTGTTTGAAATAGTTTTAGAAGGAATGGTACCAGCTCCTCCTTGTGTGTCTGGTAAAATTCGGCTGTGAACCCGTCTGGACCTGGGCTTTTTTTGTGTGGTAGGCTCTTAATTGCTGCCTCAACTTCAGACCTTGTTGTTGGTCTATTCATAGTTTCAGCTTCCTCCTGGTTTAGGCTTGGGAGGACACAGGAGTCCAGGAATTTATCCATTTCTTCCAGGTTTACTAGTTTATGTGCATAGAGTTGTTTGTAATATTCTCTGATGATGGTTTGAATTTCTGTGGAATCTGTGGTGATTTCCCCTTTATCATTTTTTATTGCATCTATTTGGTTGTTCTGTCTTTTATTTTTAATCAATCTGGCTAGTGGTCTGTCTATTTTGTTGATATTTTCAAAAAACCAGCTCTTGGATTTATTGATTTTTTGAAGGGTTTTTCGTGTCTCAATCTCCTTCAGTTCAGCTCTGATCTTAGTTATTTCTTGTCTTCTGCTGGGTTTTGAGTTTTTTGATCTTGCTCCTCTAGCTCTTTCAATTTTGAGGATAGGGTGTCAATTTTGGATCTCTCCATTCTCCTCATATGGGCACTTATTGCTATATACTTTCCTCTAGAGACTGCTTTAAATGTGTCCCAGAGGTTCCGGCACATTGTGTCTTCATTCTCATTGGTTTCGAAGAACTTCTTTATTTCTGCCTTCATTTCGTTGTTTACCCAGTCAACATTCAAGAGCCAGTTGTTCAGTTTCCATGAAGCTGTGCGGTTCTGGGTCAGTTTCTGAATTCTGAGTTCTAACTTGATTGCACTATCGTCTGAGAGGCTGTTTGTTATGATTTCCGTTGTTTTGCATTTGTTGAGCAGTGCTTTACTTCCAATTATGTGGTCAATTTTTGAGTAGGTGTGATGTGGTGCTGAGAAGAATGTGTATTCTGTGGATTTGGGGTGGAGAGTTCTGTTAATGTCTATCAGGTTTGCTTGCTCCAGGTCTGAGTTCAAGCCCTGGATATCCTTGTTGATTTTCTGTCTGGTTGATCTGTCTAATATTGACAGTGGAGTGTTCAAGTCTCCCACTATTATTGTGTGGGAGTCTAAGTCCTTTTGTAAGTCATTAAGAACTTGCCTTATGTATCTGGGTGCTCCCGCATTGGGTCCATATATGTTTAGGATCGTTAGCTCTTCTTGTTGTATCGATCCTTTTACCATTATGTAATGGCCTTCTTTGTCTCTTTTGATCTTTGTTGCTTTAAAGTCTATTTTATCAGAGATGAGAATTGCAACTCCTGCTTTCTTTTGCTTTCCATTAGCTTGGTAAATCTTCCTCCATCCCTTTATTTTGAGCCTTTGTGTATCCTTGCATGCGAGATGGGTTTCCGGGATACATCACACTGATGGGTTTTGGATTTTTATTCAATTTGCCAGTCTGTGTCTTTTGATTGGTGCATTTAGTCCATTTACATTTAGGGTTAATATTGTTATGTGTGAATTTGATACTGCCATTTTGATGCTAAGTGGCTGTTTTGCCTGTTAGTTGTTGTAGATTCTTCATTATGTTGATGCTCTTTAGCATTCAGTGTGATTTTGGAATGGCTGGTACTGGTTGATCCTTTTTATGTGTAGTGCCTCTTTTAGGAGCTCTTGTAAAGCAGGCCTGGCGGTGACAAAATCTCTGAGTACTTGCTTGTTCGCAAAGGATTTTATTTTTCCTTCACTTATGAAGCTCAGTTTGGCTGGATATGAAATTCTGGGTTGAAAGATATTTTCTTTAAGAATGTTGAATATTTGCCCCCACTCTCTTCTGGCTTGTAGTGTTTCTGCCGAGAGATCTGCTGTGAGTCTGATGGGCTTCCCTTTGTGGGTGACCCGACCTTTCTCTCTGGCTGCCCTTAGTATTCTCTCCTTTATTTCAACCTTGTTGAATCTGACTATTATGTGCCTTGGGGTTGCTCTTCTTGCGGAATATCTTTGTGGTGTTCTCTGTATTTCCTGCATTTCAGTGCTGGCCTGTCTTGCTAGGTGGGGGAAATTTTCCTGGATGATGTCCTGAAGAGTATTTTCCAGCTTGGATTCATTCTCTTCGTCCCCTTCTGGTACACCTATCAAACGTAGGTTAGGTCTTTTCACATAGTCCCACATTTCTTGGAGACTTGTTCATTCCTTTTTGCGCTTTTTTCTCTAATCTTGGTTTCTCATTTTATTTCATTGAGTTTGTCTTCGACTTCAGATATTCTTTCTTCTGCTTAGTCAATTCGGCTATTGAAACTTGTGTTTGCTTCGCGAAGTTCTCGTATTGTGTTTTTCAGCTCCTTTAATTCATTCATATTCCTCTCTAAGTTATCCGTTCTTGTTATCATTTCCTCGAATCTTTTTTCGTGGTTCTTAGTTTCTTTGCATTGATTTGATACATGATCTTTTAGCTCACAAAATTTCTCATTATCCATCTTCTGAAGTCTAATTTTGTCATTTCGTCACAGTCATTCTTTTTCCAGCTTTGTTCCCTTGCTGGTGAGGAGTTTTGGTCCTTTCTAGGAGGTGAGGTGTTCTGGTTTCGGGTGTTTTCCTCCTTTTTGTGTTGGTTTCTTCCCATCTTTGTGGATTTGTCCGCTGGTCGTCTGCGTAGTTGCTGACTTTTCGATTGGGTCTCTGAGTGGACACCCAGAATGTTGATGATGAAGTATTTCTGTTGCTTGGTTTTCCTTCTACCAGTCTAGCCCCTTCGCTGTACAACTGCTGAGGTCCGCTCCACACCCTGCTTGTCTGGGGTGCACCTCTAGCAGCTGTGGCACAGCGAGGGATGCTACCAGTTTCTTTTTCTGCTATCTGTGTCCCAGGATGATGACTGCCTAATGTCAGTCTTTTGGATATAGAGGGGTCAGGGAGCTGCTTGAGGAGACAGTTTGTACTTTATAGGGGCTTAATTGCTGAGCTCTGAGCTCTGTTGTTCATTCAGGGCTGTTAGGCTGCTATGTTTGATTCTGCTGCAACAGAGCTCATTAAAAAACCCCTTTTTTTTTCTCAAATGCTCTGTGTTGAGGGGTTTGGGCTTTATTTTTGGATGTCCGTTGTGGTCCTCCCCAGCTAGGACGCAGACTAGCCACTGTTTGCCTGCCAAGGCTCCGCCCTGCTGTTGTGAGGCTCGTCCTGGCTCTGCTGTTCTGCTGTTCTCCGACACACCCTGTGGCGAAGTCTCTCTGTTGTAGCGGGTTGCCTCGGCAACAGCAGGCTGCGTCAGCAGTGGGCGTGTATCTCAGTAGGGACGGGTTGCCTCAGCAATGGCTGGCTGCGTCAGCAGTGGGCGTGTATCTCAGTAGGGACGGGTTACCTCGGTAATGGTGGACGCTCCTCCCCCTCAGAGTGTCTTGGGCCGTCTGCACAGGGCTTGTTTGAAATCGCGATTTTGTTCGTCCCACTGGGCCATCCCTAACGCTCTGTCCCTGCAATCCCCTGGGCTGGCCCACTGTCCAAGTCTAGCTTAGTCTCAGGTCCAGCCCTCTCATGTCTCCAGTTGCCGGTTCAACGGGGCACCTGGAAAAGCGCACCCTGTGGGGAGCACTAGGTAGGGCCGGCCGCTGCCACCCCGGCTGCTGGCTTCACCAGGTGGAGATTCTGCCTGGCGTCCCGCGTCTCCTCTTCACTTGGGAATTTCCCCTTTCCGTGGGCAACAAAGATCAGTCTGGAAATGCAGCTCAGACTCACCTCTCCGCGGACACAACGAGAGCTCCAATCCTGGGTTGTTCTCACAGCACCATCTTACAATACCCTTTACCCAATTATTTGTAGGATAGGTGTTGGATAGATGTAAACTAATTGATGAGATTGTCTCCCAAACTACTCAGCAGGCTTACAGGAAAATCAGGGATGCAGAAACTGGCAGCTGTTTCCACCTTTAAACCAACAGAATTGACTAAGTGGCAGGATGTAAGAAAGAATAAATTATCATGAAGTGATCATGAAAATGGAAAAATAGAGGCTGAGAGGAGGAACATTTTTTTTTTTTTTTTGAGACAGTCTTGCTCTGTCACCAGGTGCCAGGCTGGAGTGCAGTGGTGTGATCTCGGCTCACTACAACCTCGACCTCCCAGGTTCAAGCAATTCTCCTGCCTCAGCCTCCCAGAGGAGCATTCTTTTACTTGCATGTGTTTTTCTCAAGCAACTGAGTATCAGGAATGTTTTACAAACCCAAAGACATGCACTTGCCATGCTGCTCCTCCGCATAGCGGCCACTGGGAGGCTCCCTTGACCAGCAGTTTTTTAAGCTAGTGCCACAGAAGGGTTCGCATTTGTGAAAAGGAGATTAATATTTGCTCACTATCACATGGGTTTTATGTATTCAAGCTTGACACACTTGTAGAATTTCAACCTACCTGCCAGCTAGATCTGAGACAGTACTAGTGGTAGAAACTTGAGAACATCCTGAGAAACTTTATCCACACTGGGCCTGTGTGTGCTGTCTTTCGTGAGTGTGAAGATGCTGACACTGCCTCTTTACGATGGTCTCGGCTGACATATACAGGCATTTTTTCCCCCCAAAACTGGGCTGGAAATCCCCATAGGCAGAGTAGGCAGCAGAAATATCTGATCTGTGATTGTAATGTGGCCTCTTGGTTTTCCTGACCAAGAAAAGTCTGCAGAACATAAGGAAAAAAGACACTTGCTGGTCAAAAGCAGAACAAATCAATTCAAAAGCGTTCTTATCACAGCACTTAAAGTGAACTAAATCCAATGCCAGTGCTCTATTTTGCAGATTTACATAGAAAGACTCTTAAGTTATGCTCAGATCATCATTTGCTTGACCAACTGGAAGTTAATTGTCATGGGAACCATTCTTCGCACCCCCAAAGTTTGGAAAGATGTGACTATATAGAATAGAGAATACTGTAGGCTTTTCCTGAACACTAGAGTTGAAGACATGTGAGTTTCTAAGGTTTTTGTGAACTTTCTAACAATTTTCAGTACCTTATTTGCTCTTATAAATGTAACACTTTAGGAAATATTTTTAAAAGCTACATTGTGCAGATAAGGAAAATACATACAACCACATACTTCTTTCTATCCAGCTTTAGTATAAAAGTTTATATTTTTTTGGCCGGGTGGGGTGGCTCACGCCTATAATCCCAGCACTTTGGGAGGCCGAGGCAGGTGGATCACAAGGTCAAGAGATCGAGACCATCCTGGTCAACATGGTGAAACCCCGTCTCTACTAAAAAATACAAATATTAGCTGAGCATGGTGGCACACGCCTGTACTCCCAGCTACTCAGGAGGCTGAGGCAGGAGAATCACTTGAACCCAGGAGGCAAAGGTTGTGGTGAGCCAACATAATGCCATTGCACTCCAGCCTGGGTAACAAGAGCGAAACTCCGTCGCAAATAAAAAAATGTTGTATTTTTTCACTGTTAATGGGTAGTTCTTGGTGAGTTACTGTTGTAATCATCTGCTCATAAATAGAAAAATATTTTTCTGGTGGTTTTTGGCAAATACTTTACAAGGGCCTTACTAAAGCAGTACAGTACAATAAATATCTTTATACCTTTTTGGAAGCTGTCTGCAAGACCCAGTCTCTTTTTAAGGGACCCAGGTCTGGCTGTTAAAATAATTGGCCACTGTTAAGGTCTAGGGCCTCTGGACTATGGAGAAATTATAGCTTCAGCCTCAGTCACTTTGCTTTTGCTATTTCCCCCTTTTAATTTAAATGTCTGTTTTTTATAAAAATCTTGAGATGTACAATAGTCACAGATCCCTGTGCCCTCTCCATTAGGAGTGTGGCATGTGTTTAGAAATTGGGTTGATGAGTTTGAAGCTCAGGTGTTTCCCTGAGGCAGTCTAAGAAGAATTGCTGGGGCATCACACGATGCCCGCCACACTCAAGAGCTTCCTGGGGCACTCGTACAATCACAGCAGCAATTTCTGAGACTTGAGTTACCAACCAGAATGCAATAAATTTTGCTGAGTCAGGGGTGACAGATGGTGCCAACATGACACTGCAACATGAGCTTCATGGGGGGTTTCTTCCAATCTGACCCTCTGACTGTTGTAAAGGGAAGAGTCTTGGAGCTTGCAGGCAGGGTGAGCTAGGGAGGCATTTCCAGCAAATGCTCTCTCAGTGTCCACAAAACTGTGAGAATGGTTTTGTGGGTGACACTTAAGAAAATATGAAGGAACGCCTCTTGCTGACAATGAGCATCATGTGAAGATTAAGATCACGACAGGCAGTAGCAAGAGTTTTGTTTTTTCACATTTGCCCATTACTCCAGATAAGACTGTCACTCCGAATGTATGTGATCACAAAGGTGGAGGCTGATGGCCAAATAGAAGTCTCTGCTAATTGTTCTCCTCATAGGAATAACAAATTTAGTAACTAAATAAAAACATCTTTACTAGAACTAAAAATTAGGTAAGTGAGTATAGTTCCTGATTTAAACTTTGCATCACTGAAAAAGGCAGTGAATGAGGTAGGAAAGACAGTCTTGGGTTGCTGATGCCAGCCCTCTCCTATGTCCTGGCAGTGGCTCTGCGGCAAAAAGAGAATCTGCATGCTTAGGGGAGGGAGAGCACAGCAACTGTGAGACTCTGCATTGAATTCAGTGCTGTGCGGTCATAGCAGAAAGCAAAACCGGGCTGAACTCAGCCAGTACCCACCCACAGATAGAGCATTTTGATGAGCCCCAGCCAGAAGAAAATCACCCATCCCAGTGGCTGAAGCCTGAGTTGTGGGAAGGCTCACTGCTGTGGGATAAAGTACTCTGGGGTCCTTAATAAACTTGAAAGCCTGTCTAGGTCACAAGGACTGCACCTCTTAGGCAAGTCCGAGTACTGGGCTGGGTTAAGAACCAGTGTTATTGGGTGGCAGGTGACCTAGAGACATAGCAGCTGGGGCAGCTAAGGGAGTGCTGTACCACCCCTCCTTCAATCCTAGGCAGTGCAGCTCACAGTGCTGACAGAGACCTCTTTCTTCTGCTTGAGAAGAGGAAGGAGTAAAGAGGACTTTGCCCTGCAAGTTGGATACTAACCCAGCCACAGTAGGAGAGGGCACTGGTCAGAGTCATGAGGCTTTCACTTCAGGTCCCAGCTTTTGGATAATACCTCTAGACAAACCCTGGGTCAGAAGGGAACCTGCTACCTTGAAGGCAGTAAGGGAGGATTCTTTACTTTCTGACTACAGAGCCCTTGGACCCTGAATAATCAGCAGTGGTAAGCTGGTACATGCCATGGGCCTTGAGTGAGACTCAGGGATGTGCCGGCTTCATGTGTGACCCAGCGCCTTCCCAGCTGTGGGGGCTATGAGGAGAGACTCCCTCTGCTCTGGAAAAGCCAAGAGAAGAGTACAGCGGACTTTGTCTTGAGCTTAGACACCAGATCAGCTGCAGTGGAGAAAAGCACCAAGTGGCCTCTTGGGCTCCCTGATTCAGGTCTTGGCTTTTGGACGACATCCCTGGACCTACCCTGGGCCAGGGGGGAGCCCACTGACCTGAAGAGTGAGTTCCAGGCCAGGCAGCATTGACCACAAGTTGACCGTGGGCCTCAGTAAACATCAGTGGTGACCTGGTAGTATACCCCATGGGTGGTGAACATGGGAACAGACTACTCTGTCTGGAGAAAGGGGAGGGAAGAGTGGAAACGTGTTTGATGCTTTTAGTGCCAGTTCAGTCACAGTAAAATAGAGCAACAGGTGGATTTCTAAGGTTTATGAGCCCAGCCCTAGCTCCCAGACACCACCTTCGAACCCATCCAGGGACCGGGGGAATTTGCTACACTTAACGGAAGGATAGAAGGCTGTCTGGTGTCACTGCCTGCTAATTGTAGAGCCTTGGCACTTTGAGCAAAATAGCTGGCAGCTGGGGAGTTGTTACAGTAGGGGCCTTGGGCAGACACAGTGCTGTGCCAGCTTTGGATCTGACACAGTGCTGTCCCGGTGGTAGTGGTCAGAGAGGTGCTTATATCACTCCGTTCTTAGCTCCAGGAAGCTCAGCACAGAGAGAGATACTCTTTTGGTTTGGGGGGCGATAAGAGAAGAAATGAGTCTCTGGCTGCTAATGCAGAGAATTCTTCCAGATCTAATCCAAGATCACCAATGTGCTACTTCTGTACATCTGCAGGAACCAATGACATTCTTCATAGAAATAGAAATAGAAAAGACAATCCTAAAATTTTTATGGAACCACAAAGCACACAGAATATTCAAAGCTATTTGAAGGAAAAAAATGAACAAAAGGAGTCACATTGTTTGACTTCAAATTATACTCTACAACTATAGTAACCAGAACAGCATGGCACTGGCAGGAAAACAGACATATAGACCAAACAGAAGAGAGAATGCAGAAACAAATCCATACATCCACAATAAACTCATTTTCAACAAAGAGGTCAATAACATATAATGAGGAAAGGATGGTCTCTTTAATAAATGGTGCTGGGAAAACTGGATACCATATGCAGCAGAATGAAACTAGTATTTCTCACTTTATACAAAAATCAAATCAAAATGCATTGAAGTTTTAAATGTAAGACCTCAAACTATGAAACTAATATAAAAAATAAGGAATAGTCTTCAAGACATTGGAGTGGGAAAAGATTTCTTAATACTCGATGAGCACACACAACCAAAAAAAAAAAAATGGACAAATGAGGCCAGTTCAAGTTAAAAAGCTTATGCACAGCAAAGGAAACAACAAAGTGAAGAGACAACCCACAGACTAGGAAAAGATATTTGCAAACTATCTGTCAAGTGGTTAATTACGGAAACATGAGATGTACAAACAACTCTGTAGGAAAAAACTAATAATCTGATTTTAAAATGGGCAAAATATCTGAATAGACATTTTTCAAAAGAAGACACATTAGCTGCCAATAGCAAATGTTTCTAGCTCCTGCTACATGGGAGGCCTAGATGGGAAAATTACCTGAGCTCAAGAGATCAAGGCTATGGTAAGCTGTGATTGTGCCACTGCACTCCAACCTGGGTGATAGAATGAGACTGTTTCAAAACTTTTTTTTTTTTTAAAAAAGCAGACATATGGCAAACAGATATATGAAAAGATACTCAACCTTATTAATCATTAGAGAAATTCAAACCAACACTATAGTAAGAGATCAACTCACCTCACTTAGAATTACTTTTATCCAAAAGACACACAATAACAAATGTTGGAGAAGATATGGGGAAAAGGGAACCCTCATATACTGTTAGTGGGAATGTAAATTAGTATGACCCCTATGGAGAACAGTTTGGGGGGTCCTCAAAACTAAAAATAGATATGATCCAGCAATCCCACTGCTGGGTATATACCCAAAAGAAAGGAAATCAGTATATGAAAGAGATACCTGCATTCTCATGTATACTGCAGCACTATTTACAATAGCCAAGATTTGGAAGCAGCCTGAGTGCACATCGACAGATGAGTGGATAAAGAAAAGGTACATGTACACAATAGAATACTATTCAGTCTTCAAAAGCAATGAGATTATGTTATTTGCAACAACATGGATGGAAATTATATTAAGTGAAATAAGCCAGAAAAACAAGCTTCACATGTTCTCACAGTTTAAAAAAAAATTTCTCACCACTATACTAACAAGGATGTTCTCACGTTTTATGGGAGCTAAATATTGAAACGACTTTCCTTGTGGAGATAGAGAGTAGAAGAATGGTTACCAGAGGCTGATAAAGGTGGTATGGAGGATGGGAGTTAGAAGTAATGGTTAATGAGTACAAAAGTGTATTTAGAATAAGATCTAGTATTTGATAGCACAACAGAGCGACTATGGTCAGTAATTATTTAATTGTGTATTTTACAGTAATGAAAAAATTAGAATTAATTATTTGTAACACAAAGGATAAATGTGTGGTGGATACTTTTTTTTTTTTTGAGACAGAGTCTCACTTTGTCGCCAGGCACTGGGCTGGAGTGCAGTGGCACAATCTCGGCTCACTGCAACATCCGCCTCCTGGGTTCAAGCAATTCTCCTGCCTCAGCCTCCCAAGTAGCTGGGGCTATAGGCGCACACCACCATGCCCAGCTAATTTTTGTATTTTTAGTAGAGACAGGGTTTCACCATGTTGGCCAGGATGGTCTTGATCTCTTGACCTCGTTATCCACCCGCCTTGGCCTCTCAAAGTGCTGGGATTACAGGCTTGAGCCACTGCACTGGCCATGGATACTTTATTTACCCTGATAGGATTAGTACACATTGTTGACCTTTATCAAAATATACTATATTCCCTGTGACTATATAAACCTATAATGTATGCACAATTTTTAAAAAAGACTATTATTCAGAATTACTATGCTGTACATTGACAACTGAAATGAGGATGTTGCGACTAAGAAGAGACTAGTGACTATTGGTTGCTGTTGAAATGGCTGAGGGTGAAAATGACCGCTTTGCTAATAGGATAAACTGAGTGATGACGGTGAGGTCGCTAGTAGCCGTTTTAGCAAAAGATGTGGCAGGAAATGAATTTGAAACAATTGGAAGTACTTTGAGAGTTGCAGACACTAAACTTACATCTCACCACTCTGAAGATTGATTTCTCAAAGGAAACAAAATTTGTAATTATAAACACTTAGCTCTGTTATACAATTGCAGTTAAATTATTCTCAAAACTTGTAACTAAGCTGGCTGGGCTGTCGTTGTAGTTACAAGGTCAGGGAATGTGCAGGTTTCCACAGATGTGAGCTCCAGGAGCAGTGGTAGCCGAGGCCAGCTGTAAGAACACCACTGCTACACAATGCTGTTTGTGAATGCAGATGCCCCAGGAGCTATGCTCAGAACAGGCTGCTTTTGTTCATGATTTTGGAAATTGGAAAGTATTACAACCAAGTGTTTAATATACATTACCTGGTCTCTCTGCTGCTGATTATGTGTAATAATCTTGTTTTGACTGTAAATTGGACCGTTGAAAAATGGGTGTCTATCAAATTTTTCTTAAAACTCTTGAATGTCTTCATGTCTTATTGGAATATATTGTCCTTCAAAACATCAGTTACACTGAGCAGCTGCTCTTGAGAAAATTTTCTGTGCCTGAAAAGGGTATGCTGTTCAGTAATTTACAAAAAACAAACAAACAAAGAAGGTCCATATCCCATAGGCATAATGTTTTTCTTCAGTAACTAAACCTCTATTAATAGGCATAATAATTTAGTAAAATATGATATTTCTACATAGTCAAAATGTGTTCATGGAAAAATATGAAATAATATAAAAGAGACACATACAAACGTCCTGATTAGCTGATTATTAAAACATTATCTGATTTACATTTCTATAGACTTACGGTCATATAAATAGGAAATTAACATCGGAAGTAGTTACAGATGTGTTTTCAGTTAAATGAGAAAATGACATCTCTGCTCATATTCTAACTGCTCTTCAGAGAACATCAAACATTTGTTGACTTAGCCAGTAGATAAGACATTAAAACTTTAAAACCAAGAAACGAAATATGTTGTTCAGGTATTTATTGTTTTTATACAAGTAAGTCTGTGCAGGGATTTACTGTGAAAGTGGTTTTATACTATTTTTTGTTTGTTTATACATTTAACAAGAAGCCGGGTATACTGGCTCATACCTATAATTCCAGCACTTTGGGAAGCCAAGATCAGAGGATCACTGAGCACAGAAGTTTCAGATCAGCTTGGGAAACAAAGAGCCTGTCCCTAAATGAATTTTTCCTTTAAATTAGCCCAGCTCGGTGTTATGAGCCTGTAGTCCCAGTGACTTGAAAGGCTTAGGTAAATGGATTGCTTCAGCCTGGGAATTAGAGGCTGCTGTTGTGTAGGATCATGCTACTGCACTTTATCCTGGGTGACAGAGTGAGACCCTGTATCTTAAAAAAAAAAAAACAATAGGCAAGGGCGGCTGTATGATCATGTGGTAGAAGGCTTCTCCCAGGCTTTATCTCTCTCAGTGCCTTCAACTGATCCCCCACATTCTGTCCTGGCCATGGGTGACAGATGCTGAGCACCTTGGGGTTCTATTTTCAGCTCAGGAGAAATACTGAGTGTATAAGTCCAGTGCCCTACCGGAAGTCATATCATAAAGTGAGTTTAGTCTAGCCAAGATGTCTCTCTAATCTTTCTTCCTTCCAATGTTTTTTTTTTGATCCTGAAAAAATTCGTTTAATTTTGCCTTTATTTAGGTGATTTATATCTTTTTTTTTTTTAATTTTTTATTGGATTTTAGGTTTTGGGGTACATGAGCAGAGCATGCAAGACAGTTGTGTAGGTACACACATGGCAGTGTGCTTTGCTTTTCTTTTCCCTTTCACCCACATTTGGTATTTCTCCCCAGGCTATCCCTCCCCACCTCCCCCTCCCACTGGCCCTCCCCTTTTCCCCCCAAAAGACCCCAGTGTTTAGTACTCCCCTTTCTGTGTCCATGTGTTCTCATTTTTCATCATCTGCCTATGAGTGAGAATATGCAGTGTTTCATTTTCTGTTCTTGTGTCAGTTTGCTGAGGATGACGTTCTCCAGATTCATCCATGTCCCTACAAACGACACAAACTTATCATTTCTGATTGCTGCATAATATTCCATGGTGTATATGTGCCACACTTTTCCAATCCAGTCTATTATCAATGGGCATTTGGGTTGATTCCATGTCTTTGCTATTGTAAACAGTGCTGCAATGAACATTCGTGTACATGTGTCCTTATAGTAGAACGATTTATAGTCTTTTGGATATATACCCAGTAATGGGATTGCTGGGTCAAATGGAATTTCTATTTCTAAGGCCTTGAGGAAGCACCACACTGTCTTCCACAATGGTTGAACTAATTTACACTCCCACCAACAGTGTAAAAGTGTTCCTTTTTCTCCACATCCTCTCCAGCATCTGTTGTCTCCAGATTTTTTAATGATCGCCATTCTAACTGGTATGAGATGGTATCTCAATGTGGTTTTGATTTGCATCTCTCTGATGACCAGTGATGATGAGCATTTTTTCATATGATTGTTGGCCTCATATATGTCTTCTTTCGTAAAGTGTCTGTTCATATCCTTTGCCCACTTTTGAATAGGCTTGTTTGTTTTTTTCCTGTAAATCTGTTTGAGTTCTTTGTAAATTCTGGATATCAGCCCTTTGTCAGATGGGTAAACTGCAAAAATTTTTTCCCATTCTGTTGATTGCCGATTCACTCTAGTGACTGTTTCTTTTGCTGTGTAGAAGCTGTGGAGTTTGATTAGGTCCCATTTGTCTATTTTGGCTTTTGTTGCCAATGCTTTTGGTGTTTTGTTCATGAAGTCCTTGCCTACTCATATGTCCTGGATAGTTTTGCCTAGATTTCCTTCTAGGGTTTTTATGGTGCCAGGTCTTATGTTTAAGTCTTTAATCCATCTGGAGTTAATTTTAGTGTAAGGTGTCAGGAAGGGGTCCAGTTTCTGCTTTCTGCACATGGCTAGCCAGTTTTCCCAACACCATTTGTTAAACAGGGAATCCTTTCCCCATTGCTGGTTTTTTCCAGGTTTATCAAAGATTGTATAGTTGTAGATATGTTGTGTTGCCTCCGGTGTCTCTGTTTTGTTCCATTGGTGTATATCTCTGTTTTGGTACCAGTACCATGCTGTTTTGATTACTGTAGCCTTGTAGTATAGTTTGAAATCCGGTAGTGTGATGCCCCCCGCTGTGTTCTTTTTGCTTAGAATTGACTTGGCTATGCGGGCTCTCTTTTGGTTCCATATGAAGTTCATGGTGGTTTTTTCCAGTTCTGTGAAGAAAGTCAAATGTAGCTTGATGGGGATAGCGTTGATTCTGTAAATTACTTTGGGCAGTATAGCCATTTTCACGATATTAATTCTTCCTAACCATGAACATGGAATGTTTCTCCATCTGTTTGTGTCCTCTCTGATTTCCTTGAGCAGTGGTTTGTAGTTCTCCTTGAAGAGGTCCCTTACGTTCCTTGTGAGTTGTATTCCAAGGTATTTTATTCTTTTTGTAGCAACTGCAAATGGCAGTTCGTTCTTGATTTGCCTTTCTTTAAGTCTGTTATTGGTGTAGAGGAAGGCTTGTGATTTTTGCACATTGATTTTATATCCTGAGACTTTGCTGAAGTTGCTTATCAGTTTCTGGAGTTTTTGGGCTGAGGCAATGGGGTCTTCTAGGTATACTATCATGTCGTCTGCAAATAGAGACAATTTGGCTTCCATCTTTCCTATTTGAATACCCTTTATTTCTTTTTCTTGCCTGATTGCTCTGGCTAGGACTTCCAGTACTATATTGAATAGGAGTGGTGAAAGAGGGCATCCTTGTCTAGTGCCAGATTTCAAAGGGAATGCTTCCAGTTTTTTCCCATTCAGTATGATATTGGCTGTTGGTTTGTTGTAAATAGCTTTTATTACTTTGAGATACGTTCCATCGATACCGAGTTTATTGAGGGTTTTTTGCATAAAGGGCTGTTGAATTTTGTCAAATGCCTTCTCTGCGTTGATTGAGATAATCATATGGTTTTTGTTTTTGGTTCTGTTTATGTGGTGAATTATGTTGATAGACTTGCGTATGTTGAACCAGCCTTGCATCCCCAGGATGAATCCTACTTGATCATGATGAATAAGTTTTTTGATTTGCTGTTGCAGTCGGCTTGCCAATATTTTATTGAAGATATTTGCATCTATGTTCATCATGGATATTGGCCTGAAGTTTTCTTTTCTTGTTGAGTCTCTGCCGGGTTTTGGTATCAGGATGATGTTGGTCTCATAAAATGATTTGGGAAGGGTTCCCTCTTTTTGGATTGTTTGAAATAGTTTTAGAAGGAATGGTACCAGCTCCTCTTTGTGTGTCTGGTAGAATTCGACTGTGAACCCGTCTGGACCTGGGCTTTTTTTGAGTGGTAGGCTCTTAATTTCTGCCTCGACTTCTGACCTTGTTATTGGTCTATTCACAGTTTCAGCTTCCTCCTGGTTTAGGCTTGGGAGGACACAGGAGTCCAGGAATTTATCCATTTCTTCCAGGTTTACTAGTTTATGTGCATAGAGTTGTTTGTAATATTCTCTGATGATGGTTTGAATTTCTGTGGAATCTGTGGTGATTTCTTTTTTATTATTTTTTATTGCATCTATTTGGTTGTTCTCTCTTTTCTTTTCAATCAGTCTGGCTAGTGGTCTGTCTATTTTGTTGATCTTTTCAAAAAACCAGCTCTTGGATTTATTGATTTTTTGAAGGGTTTTTCGTGTCTCAATCTCCTTCAGTTCAGCTCTGATCTTAGTTATTTCTTGTCTTCTGCTGGGTTTTGAGTTTTTTTGATCTTGCTCCTCTAGCTCTTTCAATTTTGACGATAGGGTGTCAATTTTGGATCTCTCCATTCTCCTCATATGGGCACTTATTGCTATATACTTTCCTCTAGAGACTGCTTTAAATGTGTCCCAGAGGTTCTGGCATGTTGTACCTTCGTTCTCATTGGTTTCGAAGAACTTCTTTATTTCTGTCTTCATTTCATTGTTTACCCAGTCAACATTCAAGAGCCAGTTGTTCAGTTTTCATGAAGCTTTGCGGTTCTGGGTCGGTTTCTGTATTCTGAGTTCTAACTTGATTGCACTATGGGTCTGAAAGTCTGTTTGTTACCTTCCAATGTTTAAAGAGTATTCCTGCCCTGTCTCGTGACAGTTTCTCACCTTTGTAATTTTAACGTGAGTAGAAACTGGCATTACACCCTTTGACATAGCCTCATGCACTAAGGCAGAGGGAGTGAATTCCCTTTCCCATCAAATGTTGCTTATGTATGTATTTGGGAGGAATCCTTGTTGTTTTAGAGTTTCTCCTCCTCAGAGATAACAGGGTGGCTTGCCATAGATCCATTTGTTGCCATGGTGATGTGCCCATGGGTTTTGTTAGTGCTTTTCAACTTCAGTAAGCCTCTTTCTATTATCCTGGTGAAAATGTCTGCAAGTTCTTCAGAGCTAATAAATGGCGTTCATCATTCCTGCCATCTGATCACTATTGTGGGGCCTTGTGAGTGAGCATAAAGTCTGAGTTGTGCGTCTGTACTATGGGAACTCTGAAGAGTGAGCCCCAAGTCAGCAGCACAAAGGCATAAGAGGTGGTCACTTTTCAGCCAGGGTCAGTGGTTCATGCCTGTAATCCCAGCACTTTGGGAGGCCAAGGCTGGTGGATCACAAGGTCAAGAGATCAAGACCATCCTGGCCAACATGGTGAAACCCCATCTCTGCTAAAAATACAAAAATTAATTGGGTGTGGTGGCACGTACCTGTAGTCCCAGCTACTCAGGAGGCTGAGGCAGGAGAATTGCTTGAACCCAGGAGGTGGAGGTTGCAGTGAGCCGACACTGCGCCACTGCACTCCAGCCTGACACCTGGCGACCGAGTGAGACTCTTGTCTCAAAAAAAAAAAAAAAAAAAAAAAAAAAAAGAGGTGGTTACTTTTCTCCTCAACCCAAACTCAGGGTGCTGGATGCAGAAGGGACTGAAAGCAACTGTGCCTTGTTTGGACATTAGCACAGGAATCCAACTGGGTCGTCTTTATTTGTTTCAAAACAGAATTTAGAGACATCCTAGCAGCTCAGAATTATATTTTTAAATAAATAGAAATAAATGCTCTTAAATGACTTAGCAGAAAAAAACCCACATGTTTAGTACATGTACTAAACTCATGTAGTTTTGTTTAAAGAATATCTACACAATTCTCCCCCTAATGTTTTCTTGGAAAAGAAGTGAAAATATAAAGTGCAGAGACCCTCTCTAACTTGGAACCACTGAGAGACAGGAAATGTTTAAAATCATATAAAATGTATGTGAATTTTTGAGGATTATAAAATAATCAGTTTGCATCAGGCTTTTCCTTCTGGCAACATTTATATGATTATTTTCTAGTGTGAGTTTTCACACAGCTTTTGAAAAAATTGTTAAAACTGACAACGATGTTGTATTTTGTAAATTACTTGGGTTCCAATTTAGTGTGCGTTTTCATATTTATAAGGTCCATCTACAGCATGCAATATCATGGGTCTTTGAGTGAATATCACATAAATTAAAGGTATTCCGACATTCTGTACATTCATAGGTTTTATCTCAGAAATGAGTGTTTTCTTGTCTTCAGGTGGAACTGGAACAAGTAAAGACATTACCACCTTTGTATTTATAAGGCTTTTCTTCACGACCCCTTTCATGTTTTCAAAGAGAAAAGACAAAAACTGAAGACTTTACCATATTCTTAAAATGTTGTGGTTTTTCTCCATTTTAAATTCTAAAATGTCTTTAAAAGCAAGTCAGAAAATCAAGTTTATTATCAATATTTTACATTTGTACTTTCCCCCCAGTATGAGTTTTTCCACGTTTCCAAAGAGAACTGAGAAAACTGTATGCTTTCTCATATTTGTTACATCTATAGGATTTGTCTCCAATGTGTGCTTTTTCATGTGTTCTAATAGAACTAGAACATATAATTGCTTTACCACATTTCTTACATCGGAATAATGTTTTTGAAGCTAGTCCAGTGGACTAACATTGTCCTGTGCTGGTTTTGCTGTGTTTCTTCTCCAATAGGAATGAGTTTGAAAGACAGTTTTTGCAGCTAATTGCCTATCAACATCGAAGTTTCTAGAAGTGTTTATGCCAAGTACTATTTTGATCTTTTATCCTTGACAAAGGACAATGGCTTGTATTTGCCAGTTTATCTTCTCCACGAAGAAAGAGCACAGAACCTGGAAGTAAGGCAATGAAGTCACAATGGGGGAGTTTTCTGTCAACCACCAAAGCCAACATCTGTGACTAGATTAGATTAAGCAGTGATTAGAAAAATAAAAAGCTTCAAAGTTAACTTTTTTTTTTTTTTTGAGACGGAGTTTCGCTCTTGTTACCCAGGCTGGAGTGCAATGGCACGATCTCGGCTCACCGCAACCTCCGCCTCCTGGGTGCAGGCAATTCTCCAGCCTCAGCCTCTTGAGTAGCTGGGATTACAGGCACGCGCCACCATGCCCAGCTAATTTTTGTATTTTTAGTAGAGACGGGGTTTCACCATGTTGACCAGGATGGTCTCCATCTCTTGATGGCCCTCGTGATCCACCGGCCTCGGCCTCCCGAAGTGCTGGGATTACAGGCGTGAGCAAAGTTAACTTTTTAACCCTTTGTCATCTTATTTCCCATATCATTTATGGTTTATACAAGAATCCACATTATTTAAAAATTATAGAGCCCTTCTGTGACCATAATTCAGAATGTTTTTAACCAAATTTAATTCATTCTTAGTGGTTTTCTTTTTGAAACTTTGCCCTTTCAAATGAGCATACATGATAATTTCTTGCAATTCTAAGTGATATCTACATATGTAATGTACTTACCACTTTTGCCTGTTTTTTATCACTTACTTTGCAAATTTATGTCATTTTCTACTGTAAATCTTACAGTGAAGTCAGTCCCATAAGTTTGTTAGCAAAACATTAGTGCTTAAGCCGAGAGACCTCCTATACTTAGTCTGTGTAAAGTATAAATGTCTCAGGCATTGGATGCAAGAAGGCCATGGGTTTCACTGGAAACGGTAACTCTTTTGGGGCAAAGTAATATATTTATGGTTGTGACTTCTTTATAAAAATACAAGAATCTTGTATTCCAATTATTATTTCAAATACTAATTATTAATAATTATTGAATTATTTCAAATAATTGGAATACAAGATTCTTGTATTTTTATAAAGAAGTCACAAAGCATTTTATATTCTTGTATTTTTATAAAATAAAATACAAGAATCTTGTATTTTTATAAAGAGGTACAGGAAATTGTAACTCTTTTCTGGCTTCAGTTGTGAGAAAAATTACAACTGAAATGGAGGCATATTTAAAATTAGTATTTTCTGTGGTACCTTGAAAGTACTTTAGAATAATACACCGTCTACTATTAGAAGCAGAAGTGCAAGGTCCTGCCTTTGGATGCTTTAGACATTCCACCTCTTTCACGGTCTAGTGCACTCTAGCACACAATTGCTTCATTAAAGTTTGCTTTGAGGTTGTAATAACTACTACAGATTGGGTAAAATTTGAATAGATTAATAAATGATTTTTTTTTGCTTCAGCAATCTAATTATAGCCCTTAAAGGAGATTACCTTAGTGAGGTGGCAGGGAGTAGCATCCCGGGAACCTGGCAGTGTGAACCTCAACCAAAGCAGCTATCAGTGTGAACTGTCTAAAGGAGTCTGCATGTGTGGCTTATCATCAATGGTGAGTGTTAAAAGATTGAAGCCCTTTTGAAAATTGTACCTATTTTCTGTTTCATTGACTTTCTTAGGCTATTTCAAGGATGGAAGACGCCAAAATCTTTTACAGTGCGACCATGAGAAGGTCTTTCAGCGCTGTTAATTTCATTAATCTTCAGCGCTCTAAAGCCATTTTCTCTTGAAGAAAGAAATGAGGGGCTATATCCCTCATCAAAAAAGATGGGAAAATATTGCCTCTCCTGCTCAACAACTAGAAAAGTTAGTATTTTCCAAAGAAGAAAGATCTCAAAGTCGAGAGACATGCAGACAACTAGGATTGCCCTCTGCAGGAAAGAATGGGACCTCTGCAGTGCAACAACGCTCTTACACCCTTCTGTCTTTTTAAATGTAAACAGGTATAAAAACCATGCCAAAGTGAAGACTTCTTGCCTATGCACAGATATTTTCTTAGTGTGTAGGCTGATAGCGGTGAACTATGGAAGGATTTTAAAACAACAGTTTAAATTTTAGATTTTAGACATACTTTTGTGTCTTTTCTACTTTTCTTTTCCCCGATATTGCTGCAGATACATGCAAGTGAAACTGAACCAAGTGAATTGCCATTCTTATCGGTCAAACATGGTTACCTAATGGCAATTTCATGTGGTTCATCCTAAGGTGGCTGCTTAGAACTCAGCGTTTCTGGAGAAATCTTATTCTGGACCTTTCCTTCACAATTCCTCTTTATGTAACCTATATGCCCACGTTATTAAAATCCAGCAACACTAGATCCTAATTTAATTTTAAAATCAGTGCAGTGTTACTATTAAAACATGGGACTGTAACAACTCATGAAGCCGCTAGAAGCAGACTGCATCACTGTCAGGTATGGAAGCGTTCTTCCTCCATACTCTTACCATCGGAGCTGCTAATCACTGGTAATCATTTTAAACAAAACGTGATGGAGAACATTTTCCATTTGTATCTTTTGTAAGCACTACTTGTTAGCATTTTAGCATGTTTGGGTTCATAACAGAAAAACTATTAGTTATTGATTACCAATTTGTATTAGGGCCCATAGTGTGTTTCTTACAAACTATAGTGATCCTTCTCATTTGCTGATACATTTTCTTGTTAAATAAATGTTCTCAAAGATATTTTCATACTGCCAAACCACACGATGATCCCGTGGTAATATAAAAATAATAATATGTGACATAAGCTGTAAGTTTCAGGGCAGATTCTAGTTTTAATATACTGTGCTTGGCTGGCTGGAGTCTGGGATGCAGAGCATTAGTATCCATCATTTGGTACCGGCTCCAGCTGTTTCAGCTGCACCAGCACCACCAGGGCCGTGGTTGGGAAGAAGATTAAGACCTGCAATGGGAAGCTGCTGTCTGAGTCCTCTGACGTCCTGCCTAAGTGAACAGCTGTGACAGCATCTCCCAGCCTGCCCCTTCTCCTGCTGCCCCAGAGCCCAGGAGGGAGGCCCCTATGCTGGTGAGCATGGGGAACAAGAGACCCATCTGAGGCTCAGCTCTAGCCCTCAGTCCACCCGTGGGGAGTTTACTGTCTGCAAAACAATTCAATTACTTTTTTTTTGTCCAAAACAAAACCTCTGCCAAATATATATATATATACATATAGTGTGCTAAATCTGCCAAACACACACACATATAACATATATATATATATACACATATAGTGTGCTAAATCTGCCAAACACACACACATATAACATATATATAGTGTGTGCTTGGACCTTTCCATTGCACTACAGCTTCTGTATATATGTGATAAACCTTTATAAAATATTATTCAAAAGTTTAATTTTATTAACTTTATTTTTAATAAAAAATTGGGTCTTACTATGTTGCCCAGGCTAGAGTGCAATGGCTATTCAGAGACACAGTCAACACACCACAGCCTGGAAATCCTGGCCTCAAGCAAGCCTCTTATTTCAGCCTACCATGTGGCCGGGACTATAGGTGTAGTACCACCGACTCTGGTTTTATTTCACAAAATTTGAGTATTAAGTTTTAAAATTTTTATGTCAGTCAATATTCACTGTCTCCAAGAAATGCTAAAACAAAAAATTAAAAGATTAATATTTAGGAGCTGGACATGCCTGTTGTCCCAGCTACTCATGAGTCTTAAGTGGGAAAATCACTTGAGGCCTAGCATTGGAGGCTGCAGTGCTCTCTGATTGTGCCTGTGAATAGCCATTGCACCCCAGCCTTGGCAACATAGTGAGACCCTATGCCTTTAAAGAGTTGCAAAACTAAATACATGTATAAGCAATATAATAAACCTTCCAATGATGTTTTGTAAGTGTTTGTAGTATCAATACTCTTACAAGTATCAAAGCTTAAAATTACACTAAGACTTTTGGAATTCTTGTATTTTTATAAAGTACTCTCTTCTCTTTCAAAGTAGTTCTTAGCAGGGCTCTTATCTTTATGTTGATCACCTAAAATTATTTTCCCTATATGTGGTAAAGGAAGAATATAATCAGTGTTAATTCACATGCAACTGATTAGGAATTGAAGTCTAATAGTAGTAGTTGATATAAACATTTTATTATCCCACGTTAGCCTGGCTGCAATTATTATATTTCACATCCTCCTGTTTACACAAAAAGAACTTCCATAAACCTTAGAAATCTTACTTCCTCAATAATGATTGTTTATAGAGTTTAGAGATTGGAGATTTAAGTATTGATTGCAGTTTTATTTTCAAGTGGTAAATGCTATCTGTAATTCACGTGGTTTTTATTTCTCATGTTTACATTATGAGAAAACATAATAAACTCTTTCAATTAAAATGTGATTGGTGTGTTTACAACACTTCTATTTACATAGCCTTACATACTGCCCAACTGAAATGGTTTAAGTCAGTCTTGATGTGTCCTTAAGGCATTTTGATAAGTTGCCTTCACCATTTAGAAGTTGGTTTGATTCATGCCACTATTTAAGATGTAGTATTTGTTTTCTCCTCTTAAGCTCTTTTCAATTGAAGATCATTTGCTACACTTAAGATCTGTCTGGCCACAGTACTTAGTGGCATGTGCATTACATGGCATCTTTGAATAAAATGGTTATTGTGCCTGTGAGAAAAAGCATAATGTGCTTATTAGGATATAAAATTTGGTAAATATGCAAAAGAGAAAGGACTTTCAAACATAGTGCAGAATTAGAACAAGAAGTGTTTGAGGTTTTCAGTTACACTGAAAAAATAATTCAAAGTACAAAAAGTAGAATTACCGTTGCTGCCCAAAGGGTGACAAATCATGTAATCTGACTTTAGCACACTGTGTTCAAGCTTACATTTTAGTTAAAAATATATCAAATCAGTTAGGTTACTTTTTAGAACTAGGACTCTAGCCACTCAGCTTCTGTGATTCTCACTAAATCTTTAATTCTTTAGTACCTAACATAAAATGTTTGAATAATTCATCATCTTATCTTATAGACATTAATTTAAAAACTAAAATGATAAACTTCTGAAAGAAAACATAGGGAAAAAATCTTTGCAACTTCCAGTTGGAAAAATTTTTTGATAGAAAACAAATTGTATACATTTAAAAAATCTGCTTTTTGAAAGACACCTGTGATGTTGGTCTTTAACCTGATTTCCTGACATACAACTCCTTTTAAAGATAGAATACTCAGAATGATGTCTTTTGTATGCTAATGAGTTGACTCCTGGCTGAGGGACCCTAGGTAGCTTTGGGATGGGAGCAGTTACCTGAAAGACCAGGGCAGAATTCCAGGGTCAGGATTTTCAGCCACACTTCACAATGCTGGGAAGCAAAGAGGAGCTGAGGATTAAGTTCATCACCAATGGCCAATGATGTAATTAATTATGTCTGTATAATGAGGCTTCCATAAAAACCCAAAAGAACAAGGTTTGGAGGCCAGACACTGTGGAGGCCAAGTGCAGTGGCTCACGCCTATAATTCCAAAACTTTGGGAGGCCGAGGTGAGTGGATCACCTGAGATCAGGAATTCAAGACCACCCTGGCCTACATGGTGAAACGCCATCTCTACAAAAAAAAAAATGCAAAAATTAGCCAGGCTTGTTGGGGGGCACTTGTAATCCCAGCTACTCAGGAGGCTGAGGCAGGAGAATCGCTTGATCCTGAGAGAGGGAGGTTGCAGTATAGTGGAGCACACTGCTATACCCCAGCCTTAGTGACAGAATGACATGCCATCTCAGAAAAAAGTAAGAACAAAATTTGGAGAGCTTCTGGATAGCAGAACATGTGGAGGTTGCTGGAGGGCAGTGCAAAATTTATTCTCTAAACATTCATTTGATAGAAGACTTTTGTTAAGAATATGTGAAGAACTCTTAAAACTTAATTTTAAAAAATACCAACTCTGATTTTTTTTTTTTTTTTTGAGATAGGTTCTCAGTTTGTCACCCAGACTGGAGTGCAGGGGTGTGATCTCAGTTCACTGAAACCTCCGCCTCCCGAGTTCATGGGATTCTCCTGTCTCAGCCTCCCAGGTAACTGGGACTACAGGCAAGTGCCACCATGCCTGGTTAGTTTTTGTGTTTTTAGTAGAGACAGGGTTTCGCTGTGTTTCCTAGGCTGGTATCAAACTCCTGTGCTCAAGTGATTCACCTGCCTCAGCCTCCCAAAGTGCTGGGATTACAGACATGAGCCACAGTGCCCAGCCAAACTCTAATTTTTTTAATGGGCAATGGATTTAAATAGATACTTTATTATGTAATGTAATAAATAGCAAGTCAGCACATTAAAAAACCTATAATCACATGATCTTCAATGAGTGAACACATTATTGGCACATCAAAGCATATCCATACCATGAAATTCTACTCACCAATAACAAGAAATGAATTATTGACAAATGTAGTAACTTGGATGAATCTCCAGGTAGTTCTGCTCAGTGAGAAAAGCCAATCCCTAAAGGTAACTGACTATATAATTCCTTTTGTTCCACATTCATGAAATGACAAAATAATAGAAACGGAGAATGAATTGGTGGTTTCCAGGAGTCAGGGACTGGCAGGCAGCAGTCACAGGAGTGTGGCTATGAAGAGCAGCAGGAGGGAGCCACGTGGTGAGGGATGTGTTCAGGATCTTGGCTGTGCTAATGTCAGCTTCCTGGTTGTGCTATTTTACTGTGGCTTTGTGATATGGTACCACAGGAAGTAAAGGATGCACAGGGTTTTTCTCTATTTTTTGTTTTTTGAGACGGAGTTTCTCTCTTGTTACCCAGGCTGGAGTGCAATGGCGTGATCTCGGCTCACCGCAACCTCCAACTCCTGGGTTCAAGCAATTCTCCTGCCTCAGCCTCCCGAGTAGCTGGGACTACAGGCGTGCGCCACCATGCCCAGCTAATTTTTGTATTTTTAGTAGAGACAGCGTTTCTATTTATTTTTTAAAACTTCATGTGAATCTACAATTATCTTAAAATGAAAAATTTAATTTAAAAAATATCCTTGCAAATAAAGGGGGGAAACCAAAGTATGTGTAATGCCTTTTTTACATGCACGCTTTCTCAGTGGAACCACAAAACTGATAAGGGAGAGTTTCTCTTTATGGATATATTCCAGCTGACAAATGAAGAAGGCTTGACAGGACTAGAATATGCCCATGCATAATCTTCTGTGAAGTGACAGATTTTTACATGATCGTCCATGGCTGCTGACATCACACAATAGGCTTTATGAACCTCAGGCAGCACCACCTCTAAAGCATTCTTGCCACGAAACATCAAACCTGGACCTCATCAAGCATCTGAACTGGATTACGGGTATGGAGAAAATGCAGGGGACAGCTGAGCATGGGAAATGTCTCCGTGTGACAAAACCACAAAATCCAGAGTGTTGTAAACTCTCTGGGATAAAACATCTAGATTCTTCAAAAACAACAATATTGGGGGGAAAAACTGCCAGAAAGAACAAATAGGGAGTGAGAAGATAAATTGAAAGAACGATGAGTTATGCCAGCCAATTGCAATGGTCTGTTTTGGATACAGGTTCAAACAGCATCCATATGACAATTTAGAAAACGTAAACACTGACTTCATGTTTGAGGTTATGACAAAATTATTATTACTTTAGAGGTAAAAAATCATATTGTGGGTATAACTTTTTAAAATTAGAGATTTAGAATGTTTTTTTCTAGATATATACTGAAATACATATGGATCAAATTGTAAAACTCTGAAGTGGCTGTTCATAAATGATTGTTGAAGCTGGGTGGTTAGCTGGGGGACTACCATACTAGTCTTTCTACTTTCATATTAATTTGAGATCTATAATAAAACTTTTTAAGAAAACCTAATCTAATATTCCTCATATTGGCCTCTGCAAAAGTGATATCTCCTGTAACTTGGGGAGCTTGGAGCTTTTCATGCATGGCATAAAAATGACAATGTACATCCCTCTCCCCCAGGACACAGAGCACATTTGTGAGTCTTTTCACTCTCAACCCGTTGGAGATTTTATTGGGCAGAGAACCTTCAGTAGGCACGAAGTTCATTCTCACAGGCAGAGGGATACATAATACCCCATTTATTTCTCATCCTAAATTATAAACATTTCCAGTGAATGTAAAGGAAGATATGATTGAAAAGGACTCTCTAAAGATGGTATGATTCTGTATAGTCCTTGTATCTGCTCACCTATTCCAAACTTTCCAGGGACTTTACCAGAGGTTTAAGACATGCTCCTGAGGGTTTGTTGTAGAGAGATTTTTCTTTTCTTTTTTTTTTTTTTGCATTTTAGGTTTTGGGGTACATGTGCAGAACATGCGAGATAGTTGCATAGGTACACACATGGCAGTGTGATTTGCTTTCTTCCTCCCCTTCACCCACATCTGGCATTTCTCCCCATGCTATCCCTCTCCAGCTTCCCCCACCCGCTGTCCCTCCACTATTCCCCCCAATAGACCCCAGTTTGTAGTGCTCCCCTCCCTGTGTACATGTATTCTCATTGTTCATCACCCACCTATGAGTGAGAATATGCAGTATTTCATTTTCTGTTCTTGTGTCAGTTTGCTGAGAATGATGTTCTCCAGATTCATCCATGTCACTACAAACGACACGAACTCATCATTTCTGATTGCTGCATAATATTCCATGGTGTATATGTGCCACATTTTCCCAATCCAGTCTATCATCAATGGGCATTTAGGTTGATTCCATGTCTTTGCTATTGTAAACAGTGCTGCAATGGACATTCGTGTGCATGTGTCCTTATAGTAGAACGACTTATAGTCCTTTGGATATATACCCAGTAATGGGATTGCTGGGACAAATGGAATTTCTATTTCTAGGTCCTTGAGGAATCACCACACTGTCTTCCACAATGGTTAAACTAATTTACACTCCCATCAACAGTGTAAAAGTGTTCCTATTTCTCCACATCCTCTCCAGCATCTGTTGTCTCCAGATTTTTTAATGATCGTCATTCTAACTGGCGTGAGATGGTATCTCAAGGTAGTTTTGATTGGCATCTCTCTGATGACCAGTGATGATGAGCATTTTTTCATATGTTTGTTGGCCTCATGTATGTCTTCTTTAGTAAACTGTCTGTTCATATGCTTTGCCCATTTTTGAATGGGCTTGTTTGTTTTTTTCTTCTAAATCTGTTTGAGTTCTTTGTAAATTCTGGATATCAGCCCTTTGTCAGAAGGGTAAACTGCAAAAATTTTTTCCCATTCTGTTGGTTGCCGATTCACTCTAATGACTGTTTCTTTTGCCATGCAGAAGCTGTGGAGTTTGATTAGGTCCCATTTGTCTATTTTGGCTTTTGTTGCCAATGCTTTTGGTGTTTTGGTCATGAAGTCCTTGCCTACTCCTATGTCCTGAATGGTTTTGCCTAGATTTTCTTCTAGGGTTTTTATGGTGCCAGGTCTTATGTTTAAGTCTTTAATCCATCTGGAGTTAATTTTAGTGTAAGGTGTCAGGAAGGGGTCCAGTTTCTGCTTTCTGCACATGGCTAGCCAGTTTTCCCAACACCATTTATTAAACAGGGAATCCTTTCCCCATTGCTTGCTTTTGTCAGGTTTATCAAAGATTGTATGGTTGCAGATATGTTGTGTTGCCTCTGATGCCTCTGTTCTGTTCCATTGGTCTATATCTCTGTTTTGGTACCAGTACCATGCTGTTTTGATTACCATAGCCTTGTAGTATAGTTTGAAGTCCAGTAGTGTGATGCCTCCTGTTGTGTTCTTTTTGCTTAGAATTGACTTGCCTATGTGGACTCTTTTGGTACCATATGAAGTTCATGGTGGTTTTTTCCAGTTCTGTGAAGAAAGTCAATGGTAGCTTGATGGAGATAGCATTGAGCCTGTAAATTACTTTGGGCAGTATAGCCATTTTCACGATATTGATTCTTCCTAACCAGGAACATGGAATGTTTCTCCATCTGTTTGTGTCCTCTCTTATTTTGTTGAGCAGTGGTTTATAGTTCTCCTTGAAGAGGTCCCTTACGTTCCTTGTTAGTTGTATTCCTAGATATTTTATTCTCTTTGTTGCAATTGTGAATGGCACCACACCTACTCTAAAATTGACCACATAATTGGAAGTAAATCACTCCTCAATAAATGCAAAACAACTGAAATCATAACAAACAATCTCTCAGACCATAGTGCAATCAAGTTAGAACTCAGAATGCAGAAACTAACTCAGGACCGCACAGCTTCATGGCAACTGAACAACTGGCTCTTGAATGTTGACTGGATAAACAATGAAGTGAAGGCAGAAATAAAGAAGTTCTTTGAAACCAATGAGAACGAAGACACAACATACCAGAATCTCTGGGATGCATTTAAAGCAGTCTCTAGAGGAAAATATGTAGCAATAAGTGCCCACATGAGAAGAGTGGAGAGATCCAAAATTGACACCCTAACATCAAAATTGAAAGAGGTGGAGGAGCAAGATAAAAAAAACTCAAAACCTAGCAGAAGACAAGATATAACTAAGATCAGAGCAGAACTGAAGGAGATAGAGACATGAAAAACCCTTCAAAAAAATCAATAAATCCGAGAGATTTTTCTTAAATAAGGAGTGTAAGTAGCAAGCAATAGCCTACCAAACTGGAGACAAAGAAGAAAGTTGTCTCTGTACCCCAGTGTTAAAAAAACAAAAAACACATCACCCTGCACACCCTTGGAAATTACACAGGCAATGTACCCAGCCCCTGTTCTTCCTGAGTTCAAATGGAAGGTGGATTTTGAAATAGGGAGAGTAGATGTCTCTGTATCTCTTGATCCTCACAGTAAAGAAATTGGGGTATCTGAGTCAACTCTCAAGGCTTCTTTGAATAGAAGGATAATGAAGAGAGAATAAGGAAAGTTTGCCATCAGGTCCCAGAAGTTATGAGAGACAAGAACAGGTTGCTCTTTGCAAAACAAACAGAGCTGGGTGCACAGAGCCCCAGTAAATGGGAAGTAGAGAAAACATCAATGGTCTGAAATGTCAGACAGGTGCATCATCCCTTGTGGGTACCAAATCTGTGCTCCCCATAAACTTCTGCACCCAGGGTCAACTGGCCAGGGGCAACTGGATCACCAGGAAGCATATACTGGCCTCTTCTCCAGGCCCTAATTACATTTCTATGAAATAGGCACTCTACCGTCTAACAGACAAGGAGGTGACTTGGTTCCCACATGTGGTTTTGTCCGCTGGGTCCCTTCAGGTCCATGGTAACCTCTTCCTCATTTTCTGTAGGCAGATCACATGTTATCATAAGATCAGTGGCAGAGAACTTTGACAATCACCCCCTTGCCCTCTGGCCCTAAGGTCAGGGCTACTCAAACAACACCTGCTGTCCCAAACCTGGAGAAGTGTAGATTTTGCCACTGATGAAAGGATAACAGCTATTGTTGATACTTAATCTTGGGGCCCTAGAACTCCCACTGTTTTCACAACTTAGAGCTTATTTATACCAACCCTGTCAGGGAAGATAAATGGGCATGAATAATGAGCAGACCAGTTTCCCAAAAGCCCAGACAAGCTGCAGGGAACATGTAATGAGCAGACAGTGCAGTTCATGCCAGGGAGCCCAGGTTTATTCAGGCCTCATCCTCACTCCCTTTCTCTTCTGATAATTGGACCCAACAGGACCATTCAGAATCATTTTTCGCTCTTCAGTTACTCTTCAGGTCTATTCAAAAGGTCAGTTTAAGGCATAATTAAAGTCAATTACCTTCTGCAAGGCCGTTAGGACAACCGTTAGAGAAAAATAATAGCTGCCTTGCTCTCTCTGTGGGAATTATCAGTTTGTGAGCTTCCAGGCTCATGGAGAAAAAGGATCAAAAAGTTACAGAGACCCAGGTGTTCTCTTACTTGTTCACTTATTCTGTGAAAAGAGAGAAGAATCAAACAGATGTGATAAAAAAAAACAATAAAGGTGATATTACCACAGATTCCACAGAAATACAAACTACCATCAGAGATTACTACAAACAACTCTATGCACATAAACCAGTAAACCTGGAAGAAATGAATAAATTCCTGGACACTTGTACCCTCCCAAGCCTAAACCAGGAAGAAGCCAAAACCCTGAATAGACCAATAACAAGGGATGAAGTTGAGGCAGCAATTAATAGACTACCAAGCAAAAAAAGCCCAGGTCCAGATGTGTTCACCATTGAATTCTACAAAACATACAAAGAGGAGCTTGTACCATTCCTTCAGAAACGATTCCAAGCAATCAAAAAAGAGGGAATCTTTCCCAAATCCCTTTATGAGTCCAACATCTTCCTGATACCAAAACCCAGCAGAAACTCAACAAGAAAAGAAATCTTCAGGCCAATATCCATGATGAACACAGATGCAAAAATATTCAATAAAAAACTGGCAAATCGATTGCAATAGCACATCAAAAAGCGTATCCATCATGATCAAATATACTTCATCCCAGGGATGCAAGGCTGGTTCAACATACATAAGTTTATAAACATAATTCACCACATAAACAGAACCAAAGACAAAAACCACATGATTATCTCAATAGATGCAGAGAAGGCCTTTGACAAAACTCAGCAGCTCTTTATGCTAAAAATTCTCAATAAACTAGGTATTGATGGAATGTATCTCAAAATAATAAAAGCTATTTATGACAAACCAACAGACAATATCATACTGAATGGGCAAAAACTGGCAGCATTCCCTTTGAAATCTGGCACTAGAAAAGGATGCCCTCTCTCACCACTCCTATTCAATATATTATTGGAATTTCTAGCCAGAGCAATCAGGCAAGAAAAAGAAATAAAGGGTCAAATAGGAAAGGAGGAAGTCAAATTGTCTCTATTTGCAGATGACATGATTGTATATTTACAAGACCCCATTGTCTCAGCCCAAAATCTCCTGAAATTGATAAGCAACTTCAGCAAAGTCTCAGGATACAAAATCAATGGGCAGAAATCACAAGCATTCCTCTACACCAATAACAGACTTAAAGAGAGCCAAATCAAGAACGAACTGCCATTCACAATTGCTACAAAGAGAATAAAATACCTAGGAATACAACTAACAAAGAATGTAAAGTACCTCTTTAAGGAGAACTAAAAACCACTGCTCAACGAAATAAGAGAGGACTCAAACAGATGGAGAAACATTCCATGTTCATGGTTAGGAAGAATCAATATAGTGAAAATGGCTATACTGCCCAAAGTAATTTATAGATTCAACACTATCACCATCAAGTGACCTATGACCCACTTCACAGAACTGGAAAAAAAAACATCTTAAACTTCATATGGAGCCAAAAAAGAGTCAGCATAGCCAGGTCAATTCTAAGCAAAAAAGAACAGAGCTGGAGGCATCACTCTACTTGACTTTAAACTATACTACAAGGCTACAGTAATCAATGCAGCATGGTATTGGTACCAAAACAGAAATATAGACCAATGGAACAGAAAAGAGTCCTCACAGGCAACACCACACATCTACAACCATCTGATCTTTGACAAACCTGACAAAAGCAAGCAATGGGGAAAAGATTCCCTGTTTAATAAATGGTGTTGGGAAAACTGGCTAGCCATGTGCAGAAAGCAGAAACTGGACCCCTTTCTGGCACCTTACACTAAAATTAACTCCAGATGGATTAAATAGTTAAATATAAGACCTAACACCATAAAAACCCTAGAAGAAAACCTAGGCAAAACCATTCAGGACATAGGCATAGGCAAGGACTTCATGACTAAAACACCAAAAGCATTGGCAACAAAAGCCAAAATAGGCAAATGGGATCTAATTAAACTTCAGAGCTTCTGCACAGCAGAAGAAACAATCATTAGAGCTAACTGGCAACCAACAGAATGGAAAAAATTTTTGCAATCTACCCATCTGACAAAGGGCTAATATCCAGAATCTACAAAGAACTAAAACAGATTTATAGGAAAAAAATAAGCAAACCCATTCAAAAGTGGGTGAAGGATAGGAACAGACACTTTTTCAGAAGAAGACATATATGAGGCCAACAAACAAACAAAAATGCTCATCATCACTGGTCATTAGAGAAATGCAAATCAAAACCACATTAAGATATCATCTCACACCAGTTAGAATGGCAATCATTAAAAAATCTGGAGACAAGAGATGCTGGAGAGGATGTGGAGAAATAGGAACAATTTTACACTGCTGGTGGGAGTGTAAATTAGTTCAACCATTGTGGAAGACAGTGTGGTGATTCCTCAAGGACCTAGAAATAGAAATTCCATTTGTCCCAGCAATCCCATTACTGGGCATATATCCAAAGGATTATGAATCTTTCTATTACAAAGACGCATGCACATATGTATTCTTTGTGTCACTGGTTACAATAGCAAAGACCTGGAACCAACCCAAATGCCCATCAATGATAGACTGGACAGGGAAAATATGGCACATACACACCATAGAATGTTATGCAGCCATAAAAAATGATGAGTTTGTGTCCTTTGTAGGGACATGGATGAACCTGGAAACCATCATTCTCAGCAAACTGACACAAGAACAGAAAATCAAACACCACATGTTCTCACTCATAGGTGAGTGTTGAACAATGAGAACATATGAACACAGGGAGGGGAGCATCACACACTGGGGTCTGTGGTGGGGGACTAGGAGAGGGACAGCAGCGGGTAGGGAGTTGGGGAGGGATAACATGGGGAGAATGCCAGATATAGGTGATGGGGATGGAGGCAGCAAACCACATTGCCATGTATGAACCTATGCAACAATCCTGCGTGTTCTTTACATGTACCCCAGAACCTAAAGTGCAATAAAATATATTAAAAGGAAAAAAAGAATTCCCTGGGAATTTACCCATAAAGCATACTGGTATAAAGCTAATTGCATTTTCCTACAGAAAGGATGTCTTTATTGGAGATTCGTTCTAGACCAAGAGCTCAATAGCTAATAAATCACAACTATGATCAAACTGTCTTAAGCACAACTTTAAAATAGCTGCAAGTCTCTCTAGTTAGTTGAAACAACACACTTGTGCCCAAGCCTCATGAAACTCCACTACTTTTTTTTTTTTTGAGACAGAGTTTTGCTCCTGTTGCCCAGGCTGGAATGCAGTGGCACAATCTTGACTCACTGCAAGCTCTGCCTCCCAGGTTCAAGCGATTCTCCTGTCTTTGCCTCCCAAGTAGTTGGGATTACAGGCATGTACCACCACACCTAGCTAATATTTTGTATTTTTAGTAGAGACAGCGTTTCTCCATGTTGGTCAGGCTGACCTCGAATTCCTGATCTCAGGTGACACTCCTGCCTCAGCTTCCCCAAGTGCTGGGATTACAGGCATAAGCCACCACACCCAGCCTACACTGCTTGAGTATGCAAAGGGACCCATCTATGACTCCGTAATGCTCAGTTATTCTGCACCACAAATGTAATTGATACATAAAACCTGATAAAAAAATTAATACATACAGAATCACACCATTGTTGTCCTCTGAGTGGACAGAAAGATTTGAGAAATGAATTTGGATGATGAGTATTTAAATTTTGCACCCAGGCTGGGCGTGGTGGCTCGAGCCTATATTCCTAGAACTTTTGGAGGCCAAGGCAGGCAGATCATCTGAGGTCAGGAGTTTGAGACCAGCCTGGCCAACATGGTGCAACCCTGTCTCTACTAAAACTACAAAAATTAGCTGGACATGGTGGTGGGTGGCTGTAATTCCAGCTACTCAAGAGACTGACGCAGGATAATCTCTTGAACCCGGGAGGCAGACTTGCAGTGAGCCAAGATAGCGCCACTGCACTCCAGCCTGGGGGACTGAGTGAGACTCTGTCTCAAAACCAAAAAACTTTACACTCATGCCCTAACATCCAAGTGTCACTCATTGTTTCTTGCTGAACAACTGTATTATTTGCTGACTGGCCTCACATTTCACATCTTTTTCTTCTCCAATCCATTTCCACACAGAAACTGCGGCGATTGTCAAAGAACAATAACCTAATCTTACATTCTGCTTAAAAGGCCTCCCACTTCAGTTAACAAGCTCTTTCAGCTCTTCACCACTGCCTTTGAGGTCTTCATTAGGTAAGCCCTGAGTGTCTCCTGGGTCTGCAACACTGGCATCACCCTCCCGACTTTAAACCAAGGTGCCCTTTAGACATACTATTACTCAATACACATTGGTCTCTTTCTCCTTGCACTACTGCTTCCACCTGAATGTTGGAAATAGATGCTCAGTGCTGCAAAGAAAAAAAAAGTACAGAGACAAAGGATTTTCCAGCAACGCAGTTTTTACTTCCTGGACTGCAGGAAGGGTACTTCTGGTAGACATTGTGTCATGAGAATACAAAGAAAAAAAGAAATACACACAAATGTATCCCTTACGCATTTGGGGTCGTCCTTACTGCTGTGTCTGATCTCCATTGGCTGAAGCCAGACTTCACAATCTAAACTAAAACCCGATTGGCTAACAACTTAAAACTTTTCTAAACAGGTAAAAGCAATGGAGAGCTGGGACATGCCTGTGAACACATCCAGCACAGATATCTTGGTTAAATTACAAAGACACAGAACGTACTATGTGCCTGTAAGCATGGCATCCCTAACAGCTACATAGGATAGGGCTTAACAAAGTTATTAGCACACTTATGATTTAACAAGAAAGGAAACTTTAAAAAGGAACTTTTTTACTTCCCACACTGAAACTCTTTTCTTTTTGCCAGATTCTAGTTATCTCAGATTTCTCTCAAATAGGAGAGCCTTTTCTGGTCCTCAGGACAAGTCAAGCTACCCTATTCCCCATGTACCCAGCACCCAGAGCTCCACAGCAAATGGCATTGCTAGGGTTAAGTAATACATGTTATGTTTACCTAGGTAACTTGTCTTCCCTCCATCACTGGAAGTCTCATTCTTATGTCTTTATAGCTTTTATCACCATGTGCTCACCAGCCAGAGCAGAATCCATCCCAGAATCAGCAACAGATGAGTGTGAAATAAACTCAAAAAAAAAAAAAAAACTTAGTTCAATGCAAGCCAGGTCTTCACTGGGAGAGCTTCTTACCTGGAAATCCTTAAGATATAAATAGTTACTTGACCCCTTGTCAGGTGTGAACCAGAATGGTTTCTATACCAATTGCTTGGTTCATAAAAGACCTATTTCAAGATTCTCAAGCCCATCCTCAAGTTAAGCCCTCTTACTATCAGATTCTTAAAAAAGGAGGAGGCCAGGCACGATGGTGCCTGCCTGTAATCCCAGCACTGTGGGAGGCCAGGACAGGTGGATCATGAGGTCAGGAGACCAAGACCATCCTGTCCATGGTGAGACCACATCTCTACTAAAATACAAAAAATTAGCTGGGCATGGTGGCACATGCCTGTAGTCCCAGCTACCCAGGAGGCTGAGGCAGGGGGATCGTGTGAACCTGGGAGATGGAGGTTTCAGTGAGTCGAGATCATTCCCTGCCTCCTGAGTACATGTGTGTAAAGGAAAAGAAGAAAATTGCATCACTCATGCAGCCCTCAATTTCCACCACCACCACCCTGGCTCTGGCCCCAGGATGGAAGACTTTTGCCTGGGGCTTCATTTGCCTTGGCCTGGGTGTGGCTCACAGAGGGTGACTAGAAATGATTCCTTCTGGACCATGGCTTAGATTCTCAAGTCATTATAATTTACCTCTCATGACAAGGCAGAGAAGAAATCTCAATTGAATCTGTCTTGGACTGTCTGTCCAAGTGGAAAAGAATTTAAGCTTCATGAATGAGGGGCTGTGGGAAGTAAAAAAGTTCCTTTTTAAAGTTTTCTTTCTTGTTAAATCATAAGTGTGCTAATAACTTTGTTAAGCCCTATGCTATGCAGCTGTTAGAGATGCCATGCTTACAGGCACATGGTACATTCTGTGTCCTTGTACTTTAACCAAGATATTTGTGCTGGACGTGCTCACAGGCATGTCCCAGCTCTCCATTGCTTTTACTTGTTTAGAAAAGTTTTGAGTTGTTAGCCAATCAGGTTTTAGTTTAGATTGTGAGGTCTGGCTCCAGCCAATGGAGATTAAATACAGCAGTAAGGACAACACCAAATGCCTAAGGGATAAATTTTTCTTTTGTTCACTGTACTCTTGTGGCAAGATGGCTAGTGAGAGTACCCTTCCTGCAGTCCTGGAAGTAAAAATTGTGTTGCTAAAAGATCTTTGTCTCTTTAGTGATTTTAGTAGTGATCTTTTTTTTTTTTATTTTGAGATGGAGTTTCGCTCTTGTTACCCAGGCTGGAGTGCAATGGCGCGATCTCGGCTCACCGCAACCTCCGCCTCCTGGGTTCAGACAATTCTCCTGCCTCAGCCTCTCGAGTAGCTGGGATTACAGGCATGCGCCACCATGCCCAGCTAATTTTTTGTATTTTTAGTAGAGACGGGGTTTCACCTTGTTGACCAGGTTGGTCTCGATCTCTCGACCTCGTGATCCACCAGTCTCGGCCTCCCAAAGTGCTGGGATTACAGGCTTGAGCCACCGCTCCCGGCCTAGTAGTGATTTTTATTTGAGGCACCAAGCATCTATTTCCAACATCTATTCTCAACAGGGGTCATTAGCCTTAATCATCAAATGTGTCCCCCGCACTTAGCACTTACTGTGTTCAGCACTCACACCTTTAGCAAACTTCTCTGCCCATATGAACATGGAAAAAGTGAGGATGCATCCCCTGTAAATTTCATGTCAAATTGCAATCCCCAGTGTTGGAGGTGGGCTGTGGTGGGAGGTGGCTGGATCATGGAGTGGTTTTCTCGTGAATGCTTTAGCACCATTTCACTGGTGCTGTTCTCTTGACTGTGAGTAAGTTCCTGTCAGATCTGATTGTTTAAATGTGTGTCGCACCTTCCCCCTCTTTTTCTCCTGCTCCTGCCATCTGAGAAGCCTGCTCCCCTTTCACCTTCCATCATAATTGGAAGATTCCTGAGGCCTCTCCAGCGGCAGAGACCTGTGTTATCTTTCTGTACAGCCTGTAGAACTGTGAGCCAATTAAACCTCTTTTCTTTGTAAATTACCCAGCCTAAGATATTTCTTTACGGCAAGCCAAGAATGGTGTAATACACACACTGCTGTCTCTAAGAGCTGAGACAATTTATTTTCATCCTCAAAGTCAAAGGGAGATGGAGCAGTAATCACTCTGACTTGGTTTCTCCTAGTCCACTAGGAGGACAAGTCTGACTCCAGTAGTTCTCCATTATGTTAATTTTAGGAAGAAGAATAAGATTGAGAAATCAAAACATTGTTCTGGCTGGGTTGCACTGAATTGAGCCAAGCTATCTTTGATTCATGTTTTGAACCAAAAAAATCTGAAGATAGGAATGCAAATTGTGTCAATGTCACTACTTCTGTCTTCCTTGCTGTAGGGTAAGATGATCTGCAAAGGAGCGCTTCAACGCTAACAGTGACACCTGCTTAATCTTTTCCTTCTCAACCCCTGAGTTTAAATCTATACCAACGTAGCTTTTAAAAAATATCACTACAGTGATAAATCCCTTAACATTGGCTTTAGGAGCGAGGTTCTATAACTTTGTCTCTCCAAATAACCTTTCTGCAATTAAAGATAAAGATGAGTTCAAAAAGATGTATTTATGAAGGGAAAGCAGCTAAAATCATCTACTCTGATCTCATTTTCTACGATCCACACCAGAAAGGCTAAATTCAACATGCCAAGTGAATTATTTGTTCTGAGATTATGAACAAATGGCTTTCAGTAAAATCCTTCAAGCCACCAAGAGAGACTGTAGCTATCATTCAAGAATGAGCACCTCAAGAGGGCTCATTGAGGGTCACTTGAACTGTCTCAACCAGAAATCAAGTAGGGCCAGGATCATGTACTCTGTAAACCTCAGAAGCCTCTCAACACAGATGTGACAGCATCCTCGCAGGCCCTGCAGGTGAATTCTCGGCCTGGCTTTAGGAGGAAATATGCTGTAAATACACTTGCAAAAGACAGCAGTGTGAGTCTGCCTTTAGCAGAAAGAGATCCAGAGGGAGGCACACGAGGGAGGCTGCTTGATCGTGGTGTTTGTGGGCAGGCCACGGCCCTTCCTCATCTGTTCTGCATTTGCTCTGCTTATATATCTTAAAGAGTTTATTTCTACTAGAGGAAAAGGTGACACCTTTTCCTGTTAGAGGACAGGTGAAATCATGATCTGGGTGAGATAAGGTCGTGAGTGTTGTTCACTAGCAAATCTGTTTTACTTTACAAGCCTGATGCTGACAGTTCCTCTGCAAACACTCCCTGGGAGTGGACAGCACCCATTGCTTTCCCAGCCACTTCCTCAGCAAGACAGCACATACGCACTTCGGGTGAGAAGGTTGTTCTCTCACTGTGTTGACGCCTACACTTTCGGCCAAAAGTAATGGCTTCAAACTAAAGTGACTCAGATCAGGGGTTTTAATTCTTTACATGCAGAAACCCAGGGATAGTTGATTCCAGGGTGGCTCAACTCTCATCAGTCTGTGGCTCCACCACGTCCTTGTAGTCAAGAGCCATTTTCTGTAACAAGACTGTTTGAGTTCAGAAGCCAGGCCTGGCCCTGACCTCCTTTCTGTCCCCGTTTCTCCTTTTGTAAAGTAGGGTAACAGTAGGACGTTAATACTATAAGGGTTAATTGAAGCAACTCGTGTAAGTAATGCAGAAAAGTGCTGGTTCTATAGTAAGAGCTCTGTGAGTAGTAGCTAATATTGCTACCATGGTCAGCAGCCTGTCATTCTACAATGACATCCCCAGCTCTGGCATTTCACCAGCGTGGAACTCTTCTTCCAGCTCTGAGATTCCGCCTGTGTAGAATTCTTACATGATCCCTTGGAGAAATACAGTGTCATGTGTATACAAAGCACACCCCACAGAGAAGGAACATCCCTCCTTTTAATTAGCATAGCCTTTCCTTGAAGGCTTCTCAGATTATCCAAGATTAAGAATTTATTTGTATTGTCAATACATTAGGAGCCAATATTTTTGTAAAATACAAGACAAATCAATGAACAAATTAATGAAAGAAAAATATATACAAATCCAAGTTTTAATTATTTATTATCATTAGATTTAGCAGGCATAAAATTAATTCATTAAATTACTAAAAACATTTTTAGATGGCAACATGACAATGTAAGTCCATGAAGCACCATATTTTGTGTGATTCTGTTGAAGCCGTTGGGTCACATGGCTGGGCTAACACAATCTCTGGAAGAAGAAGAAGACCATCATGACTTGGCCAGCAAAGCCTCTGCTCCATTGGTTCTATTCAACACACACACTCACACACACATGCACACACACACAGTGCCTATTGTGAGCAAACAGCTGGCCAGGCAGCCTGGGAGGTGTCACATGTGGAAGCCCAGGTGACATGCTATAAGGCATTAGGGCCAAAATAATGTTTTGACAAAGGTCCCAGAAAAGGGAGCCATTTTTTGTACAGCAGGGAGAGTTCAAGCTGACTCTTGGCTAATGGAGTATGTTGCTTCAACATGGTGACATATGAGGGGAGAGGCTACTCCAGGCAGCAGAAACGATGAGCTGGAGCTTAGGGGACAGAAAGTTGTTCAGGGCACAGAGAAATGTCTCCGAGTGAAACCAAAAGGCTGTCCCACCAAAATACTTATTGTAGAAAAAAAATAACTCATCAGACCAACTTCTTAGCGTGGGATTTGGAATGGGCAAAATAGTGGCCTTCCAAAGATGTCCACATCGTAATCCCTGAACGTGTGACTATATCACCTGCCTTGAGAAAAGGCAATCTGCAGATGCGATGAGTGTTCTGGACCTTGAGGTGGGGAGCACACTGAGTTACCCAGGTGGACCTTGTGAGTGGACATGGGAGGCAGAAGTGTGGACTGGAAGAAGCAGTGACAGAAGAGGCAAGAGAGACGGCCACTATGAAGGGTGTGACGCTCCATGTGGATTCGGAGACACAGGGTCTTATGTGCAAGAACTGGCAGGAAATGCTGGGAGGTAAAGATGATTGCCAGCTTCCAGCCACACAGAAGCATAGCCCTCAGCCATGCCACTTTAGGGCTGAATTTTGCCAACACCTGAATCAGCAAGAACGTGTCTTCTCCCCTAGAGTTTGGAGAAAGGACACAGCCCTTCCAACACTTAGATTTTAGCCTGGCGAGGTCTATACCAGATTTCTGAGCCACAAAGCTATAAAATAATATATTTGCACTACTTGTAAGGAACTAAATTTGTAGTCATTTGTTTTCATGGCAACACAAATCTAATACAGAGTGCATTTGTAATTTCTCTTTTTTAACGTGACACAAAAATAAATAAATAAATATAAAATAAAATAAAACAAATAAACCCCTAAGACAAGTTCTTTCAATACAAGAGGAAGAGTTCAGCACCTTGGTCCTGAGCAGTCCTGGAAGATGAGGCTCCAGAGGGCGAGGCGGCACCTGGGTTTCCCTCTCCAATGACTCTTCCAAACCACTGGTCCTCCTGGAGACTGAGTCGTTGCTGTTGTATCGTTGTTGTTGGTCATCGTTGTTGTTGTTGCAAAGCCCTGCCCTTTACTCTCAGAAAGGATCATTAGACAAATTAGGCAGGGTTATGTTGTAACATTATCCTCTATACACACCCACGAGGTGCCAAACGTTCTAAGAGACCCAGGGAGAATGCTGTGCACTAGGCTGCCTCTGCTCCCAAATTCTAGCCTCGTGGCAAAGACAGATGTGCAAACAGCCAACTCTAGTGCCAGACACAGTGCAATGAGCTCTGTGATGCAGGGACTGCAGAACAGGGAGCAATTCATGGTTTCCGAAGGAGGCAGCCATCGAGACAATCCTTAGAAGAAGTAGGATTTCATCATTAGAGAAGGGAGGAAGGCATCCCAAAGGGAAAGAACAGGAGGGATGAAAGCCCAGAAATGGCTGTATGGAGAGAGGAGACCACAATCATCCTGTGAATTATTAACAGTTAGTTCTTTAAAAAGCAGTTGGTTTTCAGATTCCAAAATATCACAGTAACAGATAATCACGGCTCAGGAGACAACCGCTGGGATATTGACATACAAGTCACAGGGTGTGCTACCCTCTTTGAAGTCCCTTGACACAAAGATAGACTCCTGTTCAAGTTGTCTGTTCACCTGAGTGGGCTCCAGGAGGCTGCAAGCTCTGAGATGTGTCTGGTTCTTCTTCCTCTGGACACAGAAGAGACCATTTAAGTAGAGCTGCAAGGCCTAGAAGAGTGCATTGTTCACTCCCAGGCAAATGAAAGAAGACTCACCTTTCCTCCTCGAGAATCATTCCCGGCGAACATTGGTCTGCCTTAGCATTGACTTCGAACACCTGTCATCACCATCATTACCAATGCTTTTCTCTCCAAGTGGATCAAATCTCACTACTCTAGTTTGGACTATTTCAGTAACCTCATGCTTACCCTGAGCCTCCATGCCTTCACCCTGCCACCCGCCCCTAGAAAGCAGAGGATGAGACAGCTGCCTGTTGGCATCCATTCAAAATGGGCTATGATCCCAGGGGACAGGAATGGGGCACTAGGAAGAGCAAAGCAGAAAAGGATCGTCAGCCAATATGGTGCCACCAATGTGGGCAACAGATTCAGAACTCTGCCAAGATCCTTTGAGGAGCCATTTAGGATATACCGCAAATCATTCCAGCCAGAAAACAGGAGGGGAGTATTTACCCACTGTCTCCAGCCTCCCATTGGTCAAGCATGGCCCCCAGGGGGATGCTAATTCCTTCACAGTTTCAGGTCATATATGCAGGCTTTCAGGATTGCTCTCACAGATGCTTCACGGTAACAGAAGCACTGGAAGAAGAAGGAAAAGATTGACATGGTGCAGGCAAGTCAGAGTGCTGGCTGTTTCCATCTGCAAGAGGATAACTGCTGTAGCAACAGATGGAATAAAAGGCAGATTGAAAAGGTAGGAGGTAGGGAAGCCTGCCATAGTGTCCAGTGTGCCTGTTAACTTCTCCCTTCTGTGACATGGTAAAAAGCCCCGTAAACCTGAATACCTCAACCATACCTGGCTTTCCATTGAAACTGCTCTCTGTAACCCTGATGTGATAGGCAGGCAGTCCATACCCATGCCCTCTTGGCATCTGGTTGTGGTTTATGGATATAGTCCCCTCATGCCAATAGGCAGTGATGTCAGCTGCAGGAGTGGGGAGAAGAGTGTGATGTGTAAGACACCACCCACTCATTGCAGAATGTGGCCCAATCCTCACTCCATCTTGGGCTTCCTTTTTCTCTTACCCACCTGCTGTTTTGCCCATGATGTCACACCCATTCTATTCCCTGGAAGAGATAAGAAGCTGACCACCCTGATGTCCTTGAAGTTTCCTGACATGCCCAGACAGAGGCTGTGGTCACAACAGAGAGCCAGCGACAGACAGGCCACACTCTGCCCGCCCCTCAGCCTACTGCTGCAACCGCTGCTCACGGTTGGGACGTGGACAGAGGCATCCCCTGGTGTTTTTTTAATATGGCCTCGGCTCTGACCTACCTCTTAGGTGATTGTGCTTTTCCTGTCCCAGCAATTCATTGTGTCCTGGTTTATATTTGCTTAAAGCCAGATCTTGGCTCTTAAGTCACTTGCCAGTGAGAATAGGATTTGCCAGGTGGGTGAGAAATGTGAAGCTTGGAGATCCAGAAATCAAGTCTTGTGGTCAAAACCTGTGCAGATAAGTCAGAATTTGGGAAAAGGGTAAAGAGGGGATTGACCCTAGGACCCTAGGTGACCAGCATGGAGAAACCTTGCACCATCTTGGCTTCTTAGTTCACTTTCTACTCCACATCCAATCAGTTTCAAGCTCCATCCAATCTTCACACATCTGGGTCCTTCCTCTCTTCTCTCTCAGCATTCTTCATTACACCTTAACACTGCAGCAGACACATTTTATGTGTCCATTCACCGCCCTGGTCCTCAGGACTGCAGCCTGATAATTCCCTGCCTCATGCCTAGAGGTTTCCCAGCAGATAAGCCAGGAGATGCACAGATCCTCTATGTGCCTGTCCGTGTGCAGTCTGGAAGTGTGGGGAGTTCCTGCTTCATAGGACCAATTTTCAGCAAGGAAAAATGTTCCAGAACATAAATTGCTTTTCTCTTTTTGCCTCAGATCCACTGTCTGGTAGCAGTCAGTTACGTGCCTCATGGAAGAGGATGCCGTGATACTAAGCTGTGTGCTTGACACAGGGCTGCAGCAGCTCAATGGCACATCTGCTCACTGACCCTCCTAACACAGCTGCACCCTTCCCTCACATCATTCATTTCTTCAACAAACACGGATTAAATGTCCGATGTTGTCCTGCCTTCTGGTACAATGTTTCCCGATAATATGGAACCCCTTTCTCTTTCTGAGAATCGAGGCTAAGGCACACGTGCATGCATCGCCTCACATATGGAGGATTTCAGAGGTTTCCCAATCAGTTTTCCTAACTCCAGTCTCTTTCCCTGCTTTCTTTTCCAATGCTAAGTATTTTGTCCTTCCCATCCTTATTCCTAGTTATTCAAATGTTTTCATGTGTAGGCATCTCAAAGCCCAGTCTGGTGGACGTCTTCCCAATACTTCTTTATTTTAGAAATTACCCCTCACTCCATCCCCCCTCGTGGGTATGGGTACAGTGACAATAGAAGCGACCACATTCTTCCACGAGCCTTCCTCCTTATCCCCCTCCACCACAGGTGCTTGGTACTAAATCGGGCCAATCAGAGTTCTTGCCTGAGATATTGCACCAGAGAATTTAATAAAAGATTGATTCCCTCTTCAGTCAGAAACTAAAATGTGTGCACCTCCACAGCCATATTTCTTGCTGTGTGGGAAGACGATCCACCATGGGGTAGAATGATGCCCACCCATAGAGAAGCAGAGGAGAGAGATGGACAGAGTCCTGGGAGCCTTCAAAACCCAGATAACAGAGGCCCAGCTATCTCTCTGCCTTTTCTATGCCTCAAACACTCAACCTTTTCTGCAATGAGATGTGATATCCCAGTATTCCTCCAATACATTCTTACTCTTGCCTGTGCAAATTCAAGTTCAAGATTAGCTTTTCTCACATCATTTATTCATTCAACAAACGCTTTTATTAAATGTCAGTCACTGTTCTGCATGTTAAAGTGTCATGGGGATCGAATCAGATAAAGTCACTTAAGGTAGCATGCAATTTTATTAAGGGGAAAGAGCCAATAAACAAGAAAATCATTTATAGCAGTGATAAGCATTAGAGAAAAAATCAGGTGGGAAATGAAGGAAGGGATGCTGTATTTAGCCTGGTCAAGGGAGGTCTTGCTGAGCCAGGGATAAATCACAGATAAAAAGAAGCCAGCCATGCAGAGGTAAACCTGAATGTAAGAGTTATGGGAAGGGAACCGACATGCAGGGTTCAGGGGCAGGTTGGAAGCCAGCTCAGCCGGGCACAGGGAGGTGAGGCTGGAAACTCAGGCAGAGGCCAGAGCAGGTGACTCCTTGGAAGATAGAGTGGGGAGCTGGGTGCTATTCCAGCAGCAGTCCTCAGCCCAGCACACCCAGAAACCTTCCCAATGCCACCTCCCTTGTCATTTAAACTTGCCAGCCTGGTGCAAAGTTCACCACAGGGAGAGTGAAGGGAGGCTGGAGTCCCTCTTAGACATGACAACTTTTGATCACTCCAGAGCCATGGCCGGCCCTGGGGTTTGGCTCCCCGTCTGACCATGGTAAGATGGGAGGACTTTTTATGTTTTATCGTCTTCTTTTCTCTTTTCCTGTGGCATCAAAATTTGATTTATTAAATTGTTCCATCTACATAATGGCCCCAAACTGATTGTAACAAGCAGAAACATTCATGCCCAGTGGCACTCTCTGCCTGGCTCCCCACGTGTACCCATTTAAAAATGAATGAACATGATGGAAACTTGCAGGCGGACAGGCAGATGGGAGAGCAGGAAGCAAGGGCTGAGACGGAGGGCACCCATCTGGGCTCCAGGCCATCTCTGTCTCTCAATGGCTGAGAGGTCCTGCCGTACTCAGTCCAGACGGTCAAAGTTATCACAAATATTATAGTTTGTATGCCCTTTCTGGCAAGGCATCAGTGCTGGAATGATTATTTCAGCTTCTGGTTACACTGCATTCAGACATGTGTGAGTTATCCTACCTGATTCCTTGGACAACCCTATCATTCACTGTGTGAATTATCCTACCTGATTCCTTGGACAACCCTATAAGGTAGGTGCTCTTGTGCTCACTCATTTCACAAACTAGGACACTATGGCTCCCATAAGTCCTGGCACCTGCCTGTCTCTGCTGCTCATCTGTGCTCCTGCCATAAAGGTCTCTTCTCTGTTCCTCAAACACTCAAAGAGCCTGTTCCTGCCTCAGAATCTTTTCACTTGCTTCTGTCTCTTTTTAGATTTCTTCATTCAGGGTTCAGTCCAAGTGTTCCTGCCCAGAAAAAACCATCCGAGGCATCTGGGTGAAGCATATTCCTCCTACCTCGGCCGCTTTCTTTTCCATTTCCTTGTTTAATTTATAAATAGCCTAAATCATGACCAAGGACTTCTTTTTTGAAACGTGTTTGCCTTTTAGTGACTATGCCACTAACAGAATGTAAGTTTTATGGAAACCAGCACCAGATTTGTCTGCTCAGCAGTGTGCCCCAGGCATCTTGCACGGTGACAGGCCATCACTGGCACACGATCCTCATCTGTTGAACCATCCATGAATGAGTGAATAAACGAGGGAGAATTTGTCCAGGGTCAAACAGCTGTCAGTCTCTCAAGGCTTTGCAGAACATGGGTTTGTGACAAAAGTTGACAGCAATTTCAAGCTACAGTTCTGCATATCAATACCTGATTCATGCATCCATTTGCCCATCGGTGTATTCAGTGGACATTCACTGAGGTTCCCATCAGATGCCTGCACTGTCCTAAGTAATTGGGGGTCGTGGGAAATGAGTAAAATTTTCTGCCCTCTGAGAACTGGCACTCTAGTGGGATCAGTGCTCTGTGAAGCTGTTATCACCTAACTTAATGTCAGGGAATGATAACTGCTATGTAGACACAGGGGGAGGAGTTGTATATTTGTACACTGAGACCAGAGAAGGTGTGTCCAGTAAGAAAGCGAAAGCCGGCCACGTGGGGTGGCTCACGCCTGTAATTTCAGCACATTGGGAGGCCGAGGTGGGTGGATCATGAGGTCAGGAGTTTGAGACCAGCCTGGCCAACATGGTGAAACCCCATCTCTACAAAAAATACAAACAATTAGCTGGGAGTGGTGTTGTGCACCTATAGTCCCAGCTGCTTGAGAGGTAGAGGCAGGAGAATCGCTTGAACCCAGGAGGTGGAGGTTACAGTGAGCCAAGATCATGCCACTGCACTCCAGCCTGAGAGCTCTAGCCTGAGCAAGACTCCATCTCAAAAAAGAAAAGAAAAGAAAGAAAGTGAAAGCCATGTAAATATACAATAGAAGATAATTCTAGAAGATAGCTCATAAAGTGCTTTTCTTGGAGTCAGTGTTTGCATGTCAAAGAATAAAAAGGACAGTGTGTGTGGAACTGAATCAGAAAGGGAGAGAGGCAGAAGCTGACATCATCAAGGCAGGCGGGAACACCGCCATTCAGGTAGAGGCGCTCTGAGGACACCACAGTCACTCTGAGGATGGACCTGCAGAAAATTCTCAGCCGGGGCCAGACGTGATCTGATTCACATGTTAGAGAGACTACGCTGGCTTCTATTTGCAGAAGAGATTGAGGAAGAGCAGCATGGAAGCTGGTGTCTTGTCCCCTGAGGGCAGGCCCTGAATCCCGCTGAGACTGCAGCCCCTTAACTGCAGGACAGAGGGCCCTGGGGCACACGGTCATCCTGACAGCTCAGCTTTCTTAGGAAGGGAAGAAAGTCACAGAAGGAGGAGTTTGTGCAAGGGCACGTGTAAGATTGGTATGTGTTTTGTAAATATAATCTGCACCAGCTCTCGGTGGTGTTTGGATTTGTTGCTTTAGTGAACACTAAACCACACTCCCTCCAGTGACGTGCTGTCAAAACTCCTGTCCCAGGTGCACGCCGCCACATTCTGTGTCCCCTTCACCCTCAGTCCTCTCTGCCTTCCTAATAGACTGAAACTCCAGGCCACAATTCAGACAGCTTTTTATGTACTCTTTCAATCATTTATTTTATATGTATATATAAAATAAATGGGCTGAGACAACAGGGTCTTCTAAATATACAATCACGTCATCTGCAAATAGAGACAATTTGGCTTCCTCCTTTCCTATTTGAATACCCTTTATTTCTTTTTCTTGCCTAATTGCTCTGGCTAGAACTTCCAGTACTATATTGAATAGAAGTGGTGAGAGAGGCCAGATTTCAAAGGGAATGCTTCCAGTTTTTGCCCATTCAGTATGATATTGGCTGTGAGTTTGTTGCAAATAGCTTTTATTATTTTGAGATGCGTTCTGTCAATACCTAATTTATTGAAGGTTTTTTATCATAAAGGGCTACCGAATTTTGTCGAAGGCCTTCTCTGTATCTATTGAGATAAACACGTGGTTTTGTCTTTGGTTCTGTTTATGTGGTGAATTACATTTATAAACTTTTGTATGTTGAACCAGCCTTGTATCCCTGGGATGAAGCCTACTTGATTGTGAAGTATAAGCTTTTTGATGTCTGTTGCAAATGGTTTGCCAGTATTTTATTGAAGATTTTTGCATCTGTGTTCATCATCCCCTTTATAGTTTTTTATTGCATCTATTTGATTCTTCTCTCTTTTCTTTTTTTTATTAATCTGGCTAGTGGTCTACTTTGTTGATCTTTTCAAAAAAAAAAAACAGCTCCTGGATTTACTGATTTTTTTTGAAGGGTTTTTTGTGTCTCTATCTCCAGGTCTGCTCTCGGTGCCAGCAGGGCTGAATTTAATGAAACCCTGACCCCCAATGTGATTGTACTTGGAGGCAGAAATTGTCAAGAAGTAATTAAGGTTAAATGAGGTCATAAGAGTGGAGCCCTAATGACTTAGAAAGTGGATCCCTCTGTCTGCACACATGCACAGAAAAAATGCCATGTGAGGACTCAGTGAGGATGTCTCTGCCTGCCATCCAGGGAGAGAGCCTGCTCCAGACATACACCCTGCTGGCACTGAGATCTGAGACTTCCAGTCTTCAGAATTGTGAGAAAATAAATTTCTTTTTTTTTTTATATTATTTTATTATTTTTTTAAATTTATTTTCTTTTTATTGCATTTTAGGTTTTGGGGTACATGTGCAGAGCATGCAATACAGTTGCATAGGTACACACATGGCAGTGTGTTTTGTTTGCTTTCTCCCCTTCACCCACATTTGGTATTTCTCCCCAGGCAATCCCTCCCCACCTCCCCTCCCACTAGCCCTCCCCTTTACCCCTTATAGACCCCAGTGTTTAGTACTCCCCTCTCTGTGTCCATGTGTTCTCATTTTTCATCACCCACCTATGAGTGAGAATATGCAGTGTTTCATTTTCTGTTCTTGTGTCAGTTTGCTGAGGATGATGTTCTCCAGATTCATCCATGTCCCTACAAACGACACGAACTCATCATTTCTGATTGCTGCATAATATTCCATGTTGTATCTGTGCCACATTTTCCCAATCCAGTCTATCATCGATGGGCATTTGGGTTGATTCCAGGTCTTTGCTATTGTAAACAGTGCTGCAATGAACATTCGTGTGCATGTGTCCTTGTAGTAGAATGATTTATAGTCCTTTGGATATATACCCAGTAATGGGATTGCTGGGTCAAATGGGATTTCTATTTCTAAGGCCTTGAGGAATCGCCACACTGTCTTCCACAATGGTTGAACTAATTTACACTCCCACCAACAGTGTAAAAGTGTTCCTTTTTCTCCACATCCTCTCCAGCATCTGTTGTCTCCAGATTTTTTAATGATCGCCATTCTAACTGGCGTGAGATGGTATCTCAATGTGGTTTTGATTTGCATCTCTCTGATGACCAGTGACGATGAGCATTTTTTCATATGATTGTTGGCCTCATATATGTCTTCTTTCGTAAAGTGTCTGTTCCTATCCTTTGCCCACTTTTGAATGGGCTTGTTTGTTTTTTTCCTGTAAATCTGTTTGAGTTCTTTGTAAATTCTGGATATCAGCCCTTTGTCAGATGGGTAAACTGCAAAAATTTTTTCCCATTCTGTTGGTTGCCGATTCACACTAGAGACTGTTTCTTTTGCTGTGCAGAAGTTGTGGAGTTTCATTAGGTCCCATTTGTCTATTTTGGCTTTTGTTGCCAGTGCTTTTGGTGTTTTGTTCATGAAGTCCTTGCCTACTCCTATGTCCTGGATAGTTTTGCCTAGATTTCCTTCTAGGGTTTTTACCGTGCCAGGTCTTATGTTTAAGTCTTCAATCCATCGGGAGTTAATTTTGGTGTAAAGTGTCAGGAAGGGGTCCAGTTTCTGCTTTCTACACATGGCTAGCCAGTTTTCCCAGAACCATTTGTTGAACAGGGAATCCATTCCCCATTGCTTGTTTTTGTCAGGTTTATCAAAGATTGTATGGTTGTAGCTATGTTGTGCTGCCTCTGATGCCTCTGTTCTGTTCCATTGATCTATATCTCTGTTTTGGTACCAGTACCATGCTGTTTTGATTACTGTAGCCTTGTAGTATACTTTGAAATCCGGTAGTGTGATGCCCCACGCTGTGTTCTTTTTGCTTAGAATTGACTTGGCTATGCGGGCTCTCTTTTGGTTCCATATGAAGTTCATGGTGGTTTTTTCCAGTTCTGTGAAGAAAGTCAATGGTAGCTTGATTGGGATAGCATTGATTCTGTAAATTACTTTGGGCAGTATAGCCATTTTCACGATATTAATTCTTCCGAAACATGAACATGGAATGTCTCTCCATCTGTTTGTGTCCTCTCTGATTTTGTTGAGTAGTGGTTTGTAGTTTTCCCTGAAAAGGTCCCTTACGTTCCTTGTGAGTTGTATTCCAAGGTATTTTATTCTTTTTGTAGCAATTGCGAATGGCAGTTCGCTCTTGATTTGGCTCTCTTTAAGTCTGTTATTGGTGTAGAGGAAGGCTTGTGATTTTTGCACATTGATTTTATATCCTGAGACTTTGCTGAAGTTGCTTATTAGTTTCAGGAGTTTTTGGGCTGAGGCAATGGGGTCTTCTAGGTATACTATCATGTCGTCTGCAAATAGAGACAATTTGGCTTCCACCTTTCCTATTTGAATACCCTTTATTTCTTTTTCTTGCCTGATTGCTCTGGCTAGAACTTCCAGTACTATATTGAATAGGAGTGGTGAAAGAGGGCATCCTTGTCTAGTGCCGGATTTCAAAGGGAATGCTTTCAGTTTTTGCCCATTCAGTATGATATTGGCTGTTGGTTTGTCATAAATAGCTTTTATTACTTTGAGATACGTTCCATCGATACCGAGTTTATTGAGGATTTTTTGCATAAAGGGCTGTTGAATTTTGTCAAATGCCTTCTCTGCATCAATTGAGATAATCATGTGGTTTTTGTTTTTGGTTCTGTTTATGTGGTGAATTATGTATATAGACTTGCATATGTTGAACCAGCCTTGCATCCCTGGGATGAATCCTACTTGATCATGATGAATAAGTTTTTTGATTTGCTGTTGCAGTCGGCTTGCCAATATTTTATTGAAGATTTTTGCATCTATTTTCATCATGGATATTGGCCTGAAGTTTTCTTTTCTTGTTGGGTCTCTGCCGGGTTTTGGTATCAGGATGATATTGGTCTCATAGAATGATTTGGGTAGGATTCCTTCTTTTTGGATTATTTGGAATAGTTTCAGAAGAAATGGTACCAGCTTCTCTTTGTGTGTCTGATAGAATTCGGCTGTGAACCCGTCCGGACCTGGGCTTTTTTTGAGTGGTAGGCTCTTAATTGCTGCCTCGACTTCTGACCTTGTTTTTGGTCTATTCATAGTTTCAGCTTCCTCCTGGTTTAGGCTTGGGAGGACACAGGAGTCCAGGAATTTATCCGTTTCTTCCAGGTTTACTAGTTTATGCGCATAGAGTTGTTTGTAATATTCTCTGATGATGGTTTGAATTTCTGTGGAATCTGTGGTGATTTCCCCTTTATCATTTTTTATTGCATCTATTTGGTTGTTCTCTCTTTTCTTTTTAATCAATCTGGCTAGTGGTCTGTCTATTTTGTTGATCTTTTCAAAAAACCAGCTCTTGGATTTATTGATTTTTTGAAGGGTTTTTCGTGTCTCAATCTCCTTCAGCTCAGCTCTGATCTTAGTTATTTCTTGTCTTCTGCTGGGTTTTGAGCTTTTCTGATCTTGCTCCTCTAGCTCTTTCAATTGTGACTATAGGGTGTCAATTTTGGATCTCTCCATTCTTCTCATATGGGCACTTATTGCTATATACTTTCCTCTAGAGACTGCTTTACATGTGTCCCAGAGATTCTGGCATGTGGTGTCTTCGTTCTCATTGGTTTCGAAGAACTTCTTTATTTCTGCCTTCATTTCGTTGTTTATCCAGTCAACATTCAAGAGCCAGTTGTTCAGTTTCCATGAAGCTGTGCGGTTCTGGGTCGGTTTCTGAATTCTGAGTTCTAACTTGATTGCACTATGATCTGAGAGGCTATTTGTTATGATTTCAGTTGTTTTGCATTTGCTGAGCAGTGCTTTATTTCCAATTATGTGGTCAATTTTAGAGTAGGTATGATGTGGTGCTGAGAAGAATGTATAGTCTGTGGATTTGGGGTGGAGAGTTCTGTAAATGTCTATCAGGTTTGCTTGCTCCAGGTCTGAGTTCAAGCCCTGGATATCCTTGTTGATTTTCTGTCTGGTTGATCTGTCTAATATTGACAGTGGAGTGTTAAAGTCTCCCGCTATTATTGTGTGGGAGTCTAAGTCTCTTTTTAAGTCGTTAAGAACTTGCCTTATGTATCTGGGTGCTCCTGCATTGGGTCCATATATGTTTAGGATCATTAGCTCTTCTTGTTGTATTGATCCTTTGAGCATTACGTAATGGCCTTCTTTGTCTCTTTTGATCTTTGTTGCTTTAAAGTCTATTTTATCAGAGATGAGGATTGCAACTACTGCTTTCTTTTGCTCTCCATTTGCTTGGTAAATCTTCCTCCATCCCTTTATTTTGAGCTTTTGTGTATCCTTGCATGTGAGATGGGTTTCCTGGATACAGCACACTGCCGGGTTTCGGCTTTTTATCCAATTTGCCAGTCTGTGTCTTTTGATTGGTGCATTTAGTCCATTTACATTTAGGGTTAATATTGTTATGTGTGAATTTGACACTGCCATTTTGATGCTAGCTGGCTGTTTTGCCCGTTAGTTGTTGTAGATTCTTCATTATGTTGATGCTCTTTAGCATTTAGTGTGATTTTGGAATGGCTGGTACTGGTTGTTCCTTTCTGTTTGTAGTGCCTCTTTCAGGAGCTCTTGTAAAGCAGGCCTGGTGGTGACAAAATCTCTGAGTACTTGCTTGTTCGCAAAGGATTTTATTTTTCCTTCACTTCTGAAGCTCAGTTTGGCTGGATATGAAATTCTGGGTTGAAAGTTCTTTTCTTTAAGGATGTTGAATATTGGCCCCCAGTCTCTTCTGGCTTGTAGAGTTTCTGCCGAGAGATCTGCTGTGAGTCTGATGGGCTTCCCTTTGTGGGTGACCCGACCTTTCTCTCTGGCTGCCCATACTATTTTCTCCTTTATTTCAACCTTGTTGAATCTGACGATTATGTGCCTTGGGGTTGCTCTTCTTGTGGAATATCTCTGTGGTGTTCTCTGTATTTCCTGCAATAGAGTGTTGGCCTGTCTTGCTAGGTGGGGGTAATTTTCCTGGATAATGTCCTGCAGAGTATTTTCCAGCTTGGATTCATTCTCTTCATCACATTCTGGTATGCCTATCAAACGTAGGTTAGGTCTCTTCACATAGTCTCACATTTCTTGGAGACTTTGTTTATTCCTTTTTGCGCTTTTTTCTCTGATCTTGGTTTCTCGTTTTATTTCATTGAGTTGATCTTTGACTTCTGATATTTTTTCTTCTGCTTGGTCAATTTGGCTATTGAAACTTGTGCATGTTTCGCGAAGTTCTCATATTGTGTTTTTCGGCTCCTTTAATTAATTCATATTCCTCTCTAAAGTATCCGTTCTTGTTATCATTTCCTCAAATCTTTTTTCAACGTTCTTAGTTTCTTTGTGTTGATTTAAAACATGTTGTTTTAGCTCACAAAAGTTTCTCATTATCCAGCTTCTGAAGTCTAATTCCGTCATTTCGTCACAGTCATTCTCTGTCCAGCTTTGTTCCCTTGCTGGTGAGGAGTTTTGGTCCTTTCTAGGTGGCGAGGTGTTCTGGTTTCGGGTGTTTTCCTCCTTTTTGCGCTGGTTTCTTCCCATCTTTGTGGATTTATCCACCTGTCGTCTGTGTAGTTGCTGACTTTTCGATTGGATCTCTGAGTGGACACCCAGATTGTTGATGATGGAGTGTTTCTGTTACTTGGTTTTCCTTCTACCAGTCTAGCCCCTTCACTGTATGACTGCTGAGGTCCACTCCAGGCCCTGCTTGTCTGGGGTGCAACTGTAGTGGCTGCGGAACAGCGAGGAATGCTACCAGTTTCTTTTTCTGCTACCTTTGTCCCAAGATGATGTCTGCCAAATGTCAGTCTTGTGGATATAGAGGGGTCAGGGAGTTGCTTGAGGAGACAGTCTGTACTTTGTAGGAGCTCAAGTGCTGAGCTGTGAGCTCTGTTGTTCATTCAGGTCTGCTAGGCTGCTATGTTTAGTTCTGCTGCAACCTAACTCGTAAGAAAACCCCTTTTTTTCCTCAGATGCTCTGTCTGGGGGGGGTTGGGGCTTTCCTTGTGAGTTTTCGCCTTGCTGTCCTGCCCAGCTAGGAGGCAGTCTAGTCACTTTTTGCCTGCCGAGGCTCCGCCCTGCTGGTGTGAGGTTCGCCCTTTTGCTGCAGGCTCCGCCCTTCTGCTGTGGTGTCCGCCCTGTTGCCACGGGCTACGCCCTGGTGGAATCTCTTTGTTGTACCAGGTTGCCTCGGCAATGGCAGGCTGCGTCAGCAATGGGCGTGTACCTCAGTAGGGGCTGATTGCCTCGGTAATGGCTGATGCCCCTCCCCCACGGAGCTGCGCTTTAAAAAAACCTTTTCACCAGAAGCGTTTGGGATCACCGTTTTGTTTGTCGCACTGTGCTCCCCCAAACGCTGAGTCCCTGGGATTTCCTGGGCTGGGTCACAGTTCAAGACCTGTTCAGTCTCAAGTTCAGCCCTCTTGGGTCTCAGTTTGCTGGTTCAACAGGGCACCCGTAACAGTGCGCTTTTGTATGGAGCGCTGTGGATTGCCTCTGTGCTCTGCGGAGCCGCACCGGCTGCCGGCTGCGCCAGCGGAGACCTCTGCCTGGCGTCCCGTGTCTCTTTTATACCTGGGAATTTCCCCGTTCTGTGGGCAACTAAGATCCATCTGGAAATAATTCCCCGACTCACCCTCTCCGCGCGTTTAGCGAGAGCTTCAATCCTGGGTTGTTCTCACAGCGCCATCTTGAGTCAACCCGAGAAAATAAATTTCTATGGTGTGCGCCACCCAGCCTGTGGTATTCTGTCACGTTAGCCTGAGCTGACTAACACGGCCTCGGTCTCCATAGTCCCCACCCTCCACATTAACATGCTTCTCCCACCCTGAGGACTGATCCTGATCCTTCATTCCCCAAGAGCACCACACTTGCATAAAAGTTTGGAAGCATGCTGGGTAACTGCAGCACAGTTTGTAAGAAAATCACAAATATGATTGGAGACATAACTCTTCCTAGAGATAAGGCTAACTGACAACTTCCCCTACCTCCCACCATAGGAAATTTTCCACGGCCCTTATACTAGCATGCTGCTAGACTTTTCCCTAGCACCCTTCTTACAACCTGTCATTTCCCCTTCACTTCCTACGAGAAGGAAATTCCTTCCAAAGAGTCTAGGGCCCTGGGCCCATGTAGCAGATTTTCTCGAGAAGGTCTGATAACACAAGGAGAGCGAGCTATTGAAGAAAGACCCAAGATTCAGGTAAGGGTGAGAACTGCAGCCTCCCTGGCAGACTACAAAGAATGAATGAGGGCGCAAATAAAATTGCGCTAAATTGCCAACATTTCAAGTTTTCCAGCTGTGACCATGGTGGCCAAGGCCATCATGGCCCAGTGAAATTCACTGAGCATTTCTGGCTTCTGTCTCCTCAAAGCCGGAGAAAGGAGTAAAAGGGAAGACTTGGAGGCCTGCTATCTCTAAGACATTGTAAAGACAAGAAATGGATAAGAATGGTCACCAGGAAGGAGGCAAAACTGGAGATCTGGAGAACAAAAATGGAATGAAGACTTCATTTTTCACTCTAGATTCTCAATTTTCACTTAATTTTCAGGTTTTTCTTTTCTTGATCATAGATCAACAATTAAACACTTTTAATCAAATGATTTCAAAAGTGCAAAATTATATAAGGAAAAAAATTCACATTTCTGTAGAAAATAAAACAATGGCCAATGAACAGAGGAAATACTATCAACATGACTCATCACTAAATAAAGGCAAATTCAAGGTAGTAACAATAACATGTTAGAATGAGCTTCACAGGAACATCCAAATTACTCCTTGGTGATTTCTCAAAGAACTTGGAATGGCTGTTTGAACCAGGAATCTCATTGCTGGGCATAAATCCAAAAGAAAATGAGCTGTTCTACCAAAAAGACACATGCTTGTGTGTTCATCACAGTCATATCACAATGGCAAAGACGTGGAATCAACAGAGGTGCACATCAGTGGTAAACCGGATAATGAAAAGATGCATGTAATATAATGGTGCATGTACGCCGTGGAATACTGGGCAGCCATGAAACAGAATTAAGTCATGTTCTGTGCAGCAACATGGATGCAGCCAGATGCCATTGTCCTAAGCAACTTAATGCAGAAACAGAAAACCAAATGCCATATGTTCTCACTTATAAGTGAGAGCTAAACGCTGGGTACTCACAGACCTAAAAATGGCAACAATAGAAACTGGGGAAGACAAGCTTGGGGGAAAGAGTTGAAAAACTCCCTACTGGGCACTGCGCTCACTACCTGGGTGGTGAATCCATCATACCGCAAACCTTAACATCATGCAATAAACCCATGTAACAAACCTGCACATGTACCCCTGAATCTAAAATAAAAGCTGAAATTATTTTCTAAGTTTTTCCTCACCGGCCTTATCTTCTGACAGTTGACATGGGGTGAGCCAGGGCTCTGACACTGAGGGTGAGCCAAGTCGGCTATATTCTCAGCTTGCCAGAAAGACTATTTTAAGAGTTCCTTTTATTTTTAATTGTCCCAAGAGTTAATCTGTCAATCTAAACTTATTTTCCACATGTAATTTCATAGCAAAACCAATACATATATATTTCCTGAAGGTGGGGAGTAGAGAGAATGCGAATTTTCTCTTTTAAAAAGCAAGAGTCAGGGGTTATTGCATTTCAGAGGTTATCATATGAATCACATGCTTTGGCTCGGGAGTTCTCTTTTTCCTACTCTCCACTTTAAAATACAACTTAGAAAAGTAATTTATGTCCTTCTTAAAATTCCACTCATGTTTCCTGCACAGGACTGTGAGCAGAAGAGGTCTCAAGACACCTCACGCACCACAACAAGCAGGACCATATTACTTTGGTGACAGTTCTTATATATGAACTATTGCTTAAAGCAAGGAAGATTCAAGAAGGCTACAAAGACTTCACATAAAATACATGCATCTGTCTATCAGCTTTCAGGCCTAGGGGGAGCAAACAAGAGAAATAGATTCATTAATAAGACAAAAATGTCAAGAATAGACAGACACTCACAGAAATTATAGTCTGTGAAGGGGCAGTAGCAATCAAACTACTCAGATGAGAAGAAACAGATATGTTTCTGTGGATAACACTGAGAACATTTTCACATTGATTTCCTTCTGTTTGCATCCTTAATCCTTAAGGTGTGTAAAATGTTAAACACATTCAATCCTTGGAGAATAAAGAACACTTGAAAATGGAACTCGCTGAGGCGGGTGGATCATGAGGTCAAGAGATCGAGACCATCCTGGCCAACATGGTGAAACCCCGTCTCTACTAAAAACACAAAAAAATCAGTTGGGCATGGTGACGCGCGCCTGTAGTCCAAGCTACTTGGGAGGCTGAGGCAGGAGAATTGCTTGAATCCGGGAGGCGGAGGTTGCAGTGAGCCAAGGTCACGCCACTGCACTCCAGCCTGGCACCTGGTGACGGAGTGAGACTCTGTCTCAAAAAAAAAAAAAAAAAAAAAAAAAAAAGAAAAAGAAAAAGAAAAAAGAAAAGAAAAGAAAAAGAAAATGGAACTGAGAGCTGCCTCTTCCGAGCTGGTAGGCCTGTCTTTTGCACTCGTTCCTCCCAGCACCGCGGAGGCAGCGTGGGAAACGTTCATCTGCAGTTGTTCTGGGCAAGAGGGGAGTGAGGTTCCTTGGAAGCAAACATGAGCTTCCTAGTTATCTTTCTACCATCAGCCCTTCGGTACCAGCACAGTTTTTTCCTCCTGTTCTTTTTGGATTTGCTGGTATGACAGTCAGATTTCTCTCACAGATGTTGGCCAGAAAATTTCCGGGTCTCTCAATGCCGGGAAGAGATGCTGACCTCACTTCTTTTCCAAACAAAGAGAGTGGCCAAGGAGGTTAAATTACAATAGCCGGAAATGATTTTTTAAATTGAAACTACATTGTCTAATTTCCCCACCCAAAAGCCTTGCCTTAGTCACCCCTAGAGCTAGAGCTAAGCTTACTGGGGGTAATGAGTTTGTAACAGTTGTTGTTTTGAGACGGAGTCTTGCTCTGTCACCAGGCTGGAGTGCAGTGGTGCAATCCCGACTCACTGCAGTCTCCACCTCCCAGGTTCAAGCAATTCTTCCGCCTCAGCCTCCCGAGTAGCTGGGTCCACAGGCCCGTTCCACCATGTCCGGCTAATTTTTGTATCTTTACTAGAGATGGGGTTTCACCATGTTGGCCGGGATGGTCTCAGTATCTTGACCTCGTGATCTGCCCACCTTGGCCTCCCAAAGTGTAACAGTTTTAATTATATTGATGCTGTCACGAAAACTGGAATCACTAGCATTTTTAATTATGTAGGAAAATACTTGTCAATAATATTCGTAGTGAAAAAACATTTAAAAATTATATAAAATACTCCCTCTCCTTTTTAACATATTTTTGCATGATAAGAACTGCCAGGTCTTTTTCCGTTCTCTGCATTACTCTATATGATTTTTTCTATTTTTCCCAAATAAATAGAAGTTTTCTCATAAAATATATCATTTTTTAAAATCTACTGGAATTTTTAGTATAAAAAGAAATACATTTTAAAGTTGAATTTAAACATGCAGAGAAAATTGCTGAGAAGCAAATTTCTAAGTGGAAGAAACAACCACTGTACTAAAAACATAATACCTCAATTGAACTTGCTCCCGTCCCTAAAATTACATCCTTCAGCATGAACAAGGGGACTGGGCAGAATCACAGTCCTGGAAAACCACCACTCCTGTTGCCTCTCACTGTTTCTCTCTGTGGCCTTGGGGAATAACCTAATCAAATATAAATCTCATTAGCAAGAATCTTTCAATTGTTCTAATTTTTAAAAATCAAGCAAAACATAGGTGTGGATGGCTTAAATTTAATCATTGATTCTCTGCATATGTAGACCTACACTTCCATCAACTTTCACTTGGTCGCCTGAAAGAAAAAGCATATTCAAAGTAGTTTCAAAACGGACTCTCCCCAAGAGACCTTGTTACCAACCCACCATAAATTCCACCATTGAAGACTTCTGTCTCTGTGTTGATTATTTCCCCTCTTGTAAAATACACATACGTAATGTTGTCGTAATCGGTGTTCTTAACGAGCCTCTAAATGAGCCCAGTCTTGTGGGGCAAGGTGAGGGGGTAAACTCCAAGTAAAAAGGACAGGATTAGGTGATTAGACCTGAAAAGACGGGGCTCCCTTGAGTGTAGGAAGGGAGATGGTCTGCTGTTGCATACTTTATCTTCAACATGTCTCATCCCTTCTTAAAACAAGGTATCCATTTGAAATGTACTAATTTGGGGGGGGGGCGGGCATTGTCCCCAACGAACTTTTTGTAAATCACCAATGCTTTCATCATTCTTTGACCCCAAACTTCACCATAAATGTAATCTTTTCTTTGCTTCAGTTTTTTTTTTTTTTGAGACGGAGTTTGGCTCGTTACCCAGTCTGGAGTGCAATGGCGCGATCTCGGCTCACGGCAACCTCCGCCTCCCGGGTTCAGGCAATTCTCCTGCCTCAGCCTCCCGAGTAGTTGGGATTACAGGCACGCACCACCGTGCCCAGCTAATGTATTTTTAGTAGAGACGGGGTTTCACCATGTTGACCAGGATGGTCTCGATCTCTCGACCTCGTGATCCACCCGTCTCGGCCTCCCAAAGTGCTGGGATTACAGGCTTGAGCCACCGCGCCCGGCCTCTTTGCTTCAGTTTTAACAGACTTCATCTTGCTTGCATAGGGGCTCTTTTCAAACTGATGCCTTATCCTTTTGCTAGATGTTGTTCAGACATATTAGTATGAGTTAATGCTGTTGCAAAAAGTTTTTGAAATTCATACATGCTTGTTTTTCATAGTACTCATTTTCCATGAGCTTTCTGAAGACGCCTTGTCTGTGTACGTGTATCACATTTTCTTTATCTGTTCATCCACTGATAGACACTTAGCTTGATTCCACATTATGAGTATTGTGAACAGCGCTTCAATAAACATGAGAATGCAGATACGTCTTCAACATACTGATTTAATTTTCTTTGAATGTACACCCAGTAGTGGGATTGGTGGATGATGTGGTAGTTGTATTTTTAATTTCTGAGAAACCTCCATACTGTTTTCTATAATGGTTGCACCAATTTATATGCTCACCAACAGGGTGCGAGGGGTCCCTTTACTGCACGTCCTTGTTAATACATCCTTGATAATAGTCTTTCTAACAGGTGGGAGGGGATATCCCATTGTGGATTAAATTTGCATTTCTCTGATAATTAGTGACATTGAGCATTTTTAAATACACCTCTTGGCCATGCATATGTCTTCTTTTGAGAAATGCCTATTCATAGGCTTTTCTCATTTTTAATCTGGTTATTTTCTTACTATTAAGTTGTTTCACATTTTATATACTTTGAGTATTAGCCCCTTATCAGTTGTATGGTTTGTAAATATCTTCTTCCATTCTGGAGGTTGTATCTTCACTATGTTAATTTTTACTGGGTGTGCAGAAGTTTCTTAGTGTGGTTTAATCAACTTTGTTTTCTATTGTTGTCTCTGCTTTTTGGTTCACAACCAAAATACCATTGCCCAGACCCATGTCATGGAGCTTTTTTCTATGTTTTCGTCAAGTAGTTTTAGAGTGTCAAGCCTTACTTTTAAGCCTTTAGTCTATTTTAGTTCATTTTTAGATATGGTATGAGATAAGAGTTTAATTTCATTCTTTTGCATGTGGACATCCAGTTTTACTAACACCATTTATTTAAGAGACTGTCCCTTCCACATCGTGTGTTCCTGACACCTTTGTCCAAATCAAATGACAGGAAAAGTATAACTTTATTTCTCAGCTGTTTATTCAGTCTCATTGGTTTGTGTGACTGTTTTTAATGTCATTACAATGTTGCTTGGATTATCATAGGAATGTAATTTATTTTGAAATCAGGTAATGTGAAGCCTCTGGCTTGTTCTTTTTGCACAAGATTGTTTAATTCATTGGATCTTTTGTGATTTCATGAATTTTAGAATTATCTTTTCCATTTGATAAAATCTTAAGCACAATTATTAAAAATTTTCATGGAACGTACAGTTTTCTTTTGATAAAAAATACAATAAGTAAAATTATAATGACATTTATGTACCATCGACTGATTCTTTTGTTCTTATTGTTTGTGTAAACCTTGAAAAGGAAGAAATTGAAAAGAACATTTTTTATATTGGCATAGTTTATTTAAAGCCTATTTCTGATTTTGCTGATCTGGTAGGTTCTAGCTGGGGTTAATGGAGGTCATAAGGAGGTGTCCTTAGGTATTTTGCAGTTCTTTCCAGAAAGACAAAGAAAGTAATATAATTTAAAAAATGAGGATAAGTGTAATAAAGTATCTGAGGAAAGCAACCTCAATTTTTCAGGTTTCTATTTCCCATAAATGACGTATGAAACACGTTGATCATTTACCTGGAGTGAGCCAAACTTGTAGCAGAAACGGGAGCTTGGGAGCTGTCTGTGCATGAGAACTTTTCTCTCATTTACTATTCGCAGGAAACAAAGTAGAAGAGCATCACAGCTTGTCCAGTGAGAAAGCTGAGCCTATTGACAAAATCACTGCCGCAGCCTTTGCTGATGTGGCTTCTCATCTCATCACACTGGGAGATGAATTGCTTGACCATCTGGGAGAATGACAACAACTTGAAATTCACATTTTAACCAGTATGCTATACCTATTAACAAAGACAAATTTAGAACTGATTTGACTATTTTGTTTTTTTGCTCTTAAAAAAACTTTTGAACAGTTGGCTTGCATAGGAATGAATGGTAAGAAAGACAGAAGTATACTTGTTAGCAAATTTTTCTCCGGTGGATACGCATGCACAAGACTCACTGCAGCAAACTCAGTGGTCTCTGAAGGATAAGACACAGGGAAACCATTTTGTTGTACAATGAGATGAGTTATTTGGACTTAAGACATGTTTCTTTGCATAAGTTTTCATGAACTAGGTATGACATGTCCCATAAGGGGTAATAGATATGTTTTCTTTGCTCTGCTCAGCACAGATTTGAACCATTTTTCCAACTCCAGGGAGCTCAGCCACATGTTCACCTTTGAAATCACAGCAAGCCTCCTCTACATCTTTCACAGCTGTAATCAGTACCAGTGATTTAGCCTCTGTGGGCTTTCTGCCCCTGCACATATGCACCTCAGTGTTTTTTATCTTTTGCTAGATACTGGAATTGTACCCTGGGCTGTACAGCATCAAGTTGCATTTAAATCAGAAAGCTGGCATATCTCACTCACCCCAGCGGATCTGCATCAGCTGAATCTTACAAAGCATGTCTTCTCTTCCAGAGCATAAATCAGCACAAGGACTGTGAACCTGCTACGGGTTCTTCTCCCTCTCTGTGGAAAGGAACACAGTCCAGGAATGCCTTCAGACAGACAAACCATTCTCTTCATATAATTTGTTGTTTTCATTCTATTTTCAATTCAAAGATAGCTGAAAGCCACAGACAACAGCAGAATTCCCGTGCGGCTGGCGGTCCTGGAGGAGGACTGGGGAGAGGGGTGGAGTGGCTGTCAGGGCAATATTTAGAGCTCCTGCTCTCTTCTGATTGTTTGAGAACTCAGAAAAGGATGGCTAGGGTTGCTTAGGTGTAGCTGAGAGGGCTTTAGAGTCTTAGGAAAATGAGAACTCTGAGAAGCTTGCACGCCCATCACTAAGCTGGGACTAAGGGTGTTTGGTCAGGGAGGGGTCACTGCTTGTTTGAAATGGACAACCATGGCTGTGACCCATTGACTGACCCCTGAGGAGCTTGTGGAACTCCCTGGAAACAACCAAGAAGCGGCTTCATCCACAAGAAGG